>NC_134402.1:127026357-127348857 GCF_038048845.1 Mixophyes fleayi | reverse complement strand
TTTCACTACAGTAGAAAAATAATAGGATTTTAACCTCAAAATATGTACTTTCTTGATGCAGTTTTATGTTTTACCTCTGTGTAGGCTATGAGCAAGATGTAGGAGTTGTTTGGTCCTTTTATCACCTGGGGGTATATTTACTAAACTGTGGGTTTGATAAAGTGGAGATGTAGCCTATAGCAACCAATCAGATTCTAGCTGTCATTTTGTAGAATATACTAAATAAATTATAACTAGAAGCTGATTGGTTGCTATAGGCAACATCTCCACTTTTTCAAATTCGCAGTTTAGTAAATATACCCCCTGGCCACAAGCCAATGATATCACACATATCATTTGCTACTAGGTGATGCCCTATTGTATTGTGAGAATTCTGGAAGGATATAAAGAAATTACATGGAAGAGAGGAGAAACAATGACATCTGTACTAAATCATAAGCTCTGGAATTACTGTTCAAGGAACTAGGTAAAGTCATATGACAAGAATATTTTATACATTCATCCCTTTACATGAGAAAATTAAGTAGGGAACATAAGAAAATGTTGCAGTTCCTTTAAGTGACACATTCCAATAAGGTCATCCCATACTGTCTCATTACAAAAAGTAATTAGCAAAAAGTCTACTATTCACTTGGCATTAATATGAATCTAGAGTCAAATAACAAAATATAAATAAATAGAGGCATTTTTGTGCTAGATACAGACCCGCTGCTGGACTGGCCAGGGTTTTGCTATTGCAGACAGATCACAAGCAGTCATCAACATAGCTCTGCAGAAGATACAGAATGAAATACTGAAAAGACATGGTTGGAACTCATCATGCAGTACAAATTCCGGGTAAAATTACAATGCTTCTTCTTTATAACATCCCTTTTATAAGGCAAATCTTGCATACCACCAGGTATACACTCTGCTTAAATATGTATTTAATTGTATTAATTCTATTATTCCTCATCAGAACTGGATTAAAATTAAGGTAACTGGGGTGCTAGATCTGGGACTGAGTTTAACACAATAGAAGCCCCCACAAGCTAATTGTCAACCATGGCAAAAAACTATAAGATTAGCTGTCCGCAAAACCGAGGGTGACTGCACGGATCAGTAGGCAGCCAAAAGCAGAGAGCTTCCAGCTTCCTATTGGTCCACATGGTCATAACCTCTAGGTGTGGGGTGTAATACAACAGCGCAGAAGCCCCAGGAAAAACTGTTTCAGTGTGTGGTTCCTATTGTTTTACTAAGGGGGAGATTCAATTCCCTGCATTGTTCTAAGTAACCATTACTACAGTAATTGCTCGCATTATTAATGTTACTACTACTCTGTCAGCCGTGAGCAAAAATCTGTTTTTAAGTTTTAAATTTACCCCCCTTCAATGCAACATGGTTTTGCCCAGGTGCAAAGTTACTACTTTATATGATTTGCTCTTCTTAATGACTCAGGCCCCCAAGTCCACTAGTGGACTATGAGAAAATGATTTATTGTAAGTATACAAAATCCTACTTTCTCCAGCATCCATTAGGGGAGACCGTGTACCTTGCTCAGAAGGAACAATACGAAGCACCTGTCTCTCAAAACTGGCATTTCTGCCTGCAAACATATTAGATTTATAAAATCTGGTACATGTGTGAACAGTGGACCAGGTAGCTGCCTGACACAGCTGCTCAGCTGAGGCTCCATGCCGTGCCGCCCAAGATGCATGCACTGCCCTGGTGGAGTGATCCTGAAGATTCTCTTGAACAGGCTGCCCAGCTCCACTATAAGACTGATGGATTACAGCTGTAATCCATCTAGCAATGGCGTGAAATTTGGCATGCGCATCATAAAAGACGAAAAGATCCTCAGTTCTGCATTCGTCTTGAGTCTATGCACATAAGTCCGCAAAGCTCTAACCACATCCAGAGAATGAGGAGCCCCCTTCCTCTGGAGACCTACTATTAAAAAGTGCTGGGAAGACAATGTGCTGATTAAGGTGGAATTTGGAAACCACCTTAGGTTGGAAGGAAGGTCTGGTGTGAAGAACCAACCTACCCTCATGGTAAACTATAAAAGGAGACTTGAAGGACAAGGCTGCCAGCTTTGATACTTTTATAGCCGTAGAAATGTTTAGAAGGAATACGGTCTTTTACCTCAGAAATTTCAAATCTAAAGAGTCCAATGGTTTAATGGGTTAATGTGGTAAGGACATAAGGAGGTGGTACGTGAAGTACACCCTGCGAAAACATCTGAACATTTGGTAAAAAAGTAAATCTTCTTTGAAAAGAAGACAGAGAGAAATGACCAAGAACCTTTCGAAACATAAGCAACCTTGTTAAATGAAAAGAAAAGGTAGGAAACCCTTTCCTTTTGCATCTGGAAATATATGTCCCCCATATATGTCCCCCAGACTCTGTGATAATTTCTGTATGAAACCGGTTTCCTTGCCTGAACCATTGTTTGCATCACACAATCAAACAAACCATACACTCTAAAGATCATGACTTCCACAGCCATGCTGTTAAAGCCAGCCCCTCTAAACCTTGGGGTAGAAATGGCCCTTAGTTTAGAATAGCTGGTCTGAGTGGTAGGTGCCACGATGGACCCAGCACCAGGGAGAGAATGTTGGTCTTTCTAGGCCAATTCATGAGCTACTAGAATGTTAAAAACACTCTCTCTCTAAATCTAGGTGAAACCGCCAGAGAACAGATATGACATCTATCAAGTCTGTCCTTGGATCTCTTGTCATGAAGCAGAATATACCCACCTTGTGATTTAACATGTTGATATCAGTGCTGACTCCAGCTGTACACAATCTGGCAAAAGACCTCCGGATGCATAGATTAATTGCCAGGGTGAATAGTCTACCTGCTCAGAGACTTTACCATCTTCTATAAACTCTGAATCTTGTCTGGCAGCAAGAACACCCTCTATGTTTCTGGGTGTCAAAAAGAAAGCTCAAAAATATAAACTACTGTGATAGAATCATCTTGGACTTCTTGAAATTCAGAATCCAGCCATGGGATTCCAGAGTCTGTGCAGTCACCTGTGCAGTCATGGGATAGAAACACTAACGCCTTGATGAGAAGATCATCCAAGTAGGGAATGATTGTCACTTCCTTAAACCGCAACAGAGATACCATGGCTGACATGACCTTGGTGAAAACTCTTGGGGCCACGTTGAGACCAAAGGGAAGAGTACAAAACTAGTAATGTTTCTACTGTACAGCAAATCTGAGAAGGGACTCGTGCCTCTCCCAGATTTGAACTTGTAAATATGGGTTCTTGATATCCAAAGCCACCAAGAACTCATCCTGTTCCATGCTGTATATTACCAAATTCAAAGAATCCATCTTGAATCTGAGCACTCAAAGCTGGTGGTTCAAGGATTTCACACTCAGGATGGCCCTATAAGAACCATCAGATTTTTTAACCAAAACAGGTTGGAGTAATAATTCAAATTTTTTTGATGGTCGGAACTGGTAGAACCACCCCTGAAGAAATCAGGGAGTGAATGATATTCTGTCAGGTCTGCAGGAAGCCCTGGAGTAAAAAAACATCTGGGTTGCGATCTGAGGAGATTATCATGTATCTGTTAGGCCTGTGTCCTTATTCTGAATTTGGTCTGGACAGTTTCTCCTTGCCTTCAAGGACTTAAGCCCTCATCATCTTAGCTGGATCATGATCACCTGTGTCTGGCCTTTATTAGACTGCCTTTTCCAGCAGACTAGTTCATTTGTCTTTGTCTTTGCTGCTGATTTCTGTGATACTCCTGTGTGGAGCCAGACTTCTCCCTGATATTTGACTCATGCTTTGTTCCATTGTCCTGCAACTCTGCCTGCATGATCCTCCTTCTGACTGATTCTTCCATGGATCATCCAGTGCCTCATGCCTCCTGGCTAACATGTGTCTTGTGCTTCCTGGTTAACCTGGTACTTCAGTCTCCTTGTGCCTGCACTTCATTTGCTAAACGTGGTAACCAGAATCTGCACTTTATCTCTTGTGCCTGGTCTCTTGCTCATCTGCTAATCCTGGTAACCAGAATTATCAAGTACTTTTGTTCCTGTCTGCAAACATATCTTACCAGCATTAACAAGTGCTTTGTTCTTGTCTGCAAATATATCTTACTAGTATTACTTGTTATACTTATGGACTTGTGATAGCTGTATTACCATTGACTGCATTTGGTTATAACCTGTGTGACCGTTGTTCAAAATAAAGACATTCTGCATTTACAACTAATCTCCATGGTTTTCATGCTGGGAACATTAACAGTATCCCTGATCAATGACTCATCTAACCCAGGCATCTGTGGCAGTGTTAAACCACTGATTTCAGAAGAGGAGTAGACAGGTTCCCACCACAAAGAATCCTGGGTAGCAGAATGCCTGTCATGTCAATTATTTGTCTGATGACTTGGCTGCTTGATGTCTATCAGGCAAAGCCTGCCTCCCTTCAGAATAACACCCCTGGGGGAAGAAGATTGCCCTCTGGCATGCTGACTCCTCATTCTCCCAGTGAACCAAAAGATGCAAAACCTGGGAACCTTGTACTTGGGAGTATTAACAGGAAGGAAAACACATTTACCTTCTGAAGCCTGACTAACAATGTTATCAAGCTCAGACCCAAACAAAACACCTACTGAAAAGGAAAGCGACTCAAAAGTCCTCAAGCCAGAGGGTCCGACAAGCTGAAACCGCCAAGGCTGAGATCCTAACCCCTATCAGTCCCTCATCAAGAGCTGCTACTCCCAAGTACTTCATCGCTCTATGAATTTGCACCAACAAGGGGAGCAATTCAAAACCCAGCTTGCCAGCTAATAAGCACTCTGAAAGCTGTTCGGACCAGCATTCCACAGCTTTATACACCGAAAAAGAGACTAAAGCGGGTCTTAAAGAGGCTTCCCCTGGGAGGAACAGTCAGAATCAGACTCAAACTCATTTGGAGTACCACTAAACTCCTGTGCTTGTGTGAGATGGGTAGCATGGCTTATTCAAACATCCTCTCTAAAGAGGAAGGAAACCAACCCAGACCTTGAACTGAAGTCACCAGATTGCTGGCCCAAGCTGGTTCCTCTAGGACTGCCACCTTGGGACCTGCAGGACCTTGGCCTGGTGCCTCAGACACTGGATTTGAACACTGGATCCTTGTAGAGCCAGAGGCAAACTGGAAAGGACCTCCCTCCTGAGTATGGACCAGTTGAGAAAACTCTGCAATAGAATTGGCTAGAGATCTGGTCCAGGCAGGCGCTGCCATGTCAGAACCAGAGCCCCAGGCAACTAATCCTCAGACTGGCATGCTGTGCACCAAGTCTGCAGTACATCCCCAGAGCCCAATCAATCTGAGGGACTAACCACTCAGAAAAACAACCCCTATACCTGATACCTTATAGACTAAAGGATAGAGAGATTGGAGTGCTAGAGCTCCAAAACAGCTGCTGTTCTGGTGTCTGCACACAAGAATTGAGAGACTGTCAAGGAGGAAGTGCTAAGAGAGGGAAGAAGCACCTCCCTCCAGAGCCCAGAACTGGATTGGACAGGACCACCAATCCAGTGCCTAGTCGTTGCTAATCTCAGAGTAATCCTCACTTGACCCAGCCTCCAGACCTAGGCCAACTGCAACATTCCTAAATCCCCTCTCCCAGCACTGTGCTGCGAGAGGGTTATACTCTACTCATCACCTGTTTGGTGCACAGTATAGCCACAGCTGCCTTGCAGCCGCTGCACATGACCACCTGTCAAAGCCTGTGATGGAGGTCATTGAGAGAGCTGACCTCAGAGCCATTGATGTGATTTCATATAGTTATGATAGGAAATAAAATGGCAAAGAAAAAATTAAATAAATGTTGCCATGGCAGCCCTATAAACCACCCCCCTCCCTGCTTTGTCAGAGCCTTACAGGTCAGGGGTATAAATGGGTGGAGCTACGGACAGCTATTAAGAAATTTAAAATGCCTGCATGCCTGAATCTACATTATACCACAAAGTATCCTATGTTCCCCTATGGATGCTGGAGAAAGAAAATGCCAAATAAATAAATGTGTAAATTATTAACAAATATGCAGACCTGTTATTGCATGAAAACATCTATTCAGCACCATCTATATGGATTGCACATCTAAATTTATATCTGCAGAGAGGATAGCAGATCTCAATCCATAACATACAGCAACATAAATATAGGCACATACTGTGTTTGTTGTCATTACATCTGCTTTTGCTTGGTTTTTAATACACAATTTAATCATTTTCCTGTTCAAGGCTCATGTTCCCTGGCACCTACTTGCCTAATCCACTTTAACTTTCATTGTAACTGTTAACAATACACATGTTTTGTTTTACATGTACTGAGTAACTACTGAATTGAACTGCACAAGTACTGGGTATGGGACTATCATGGTTCTACTAGAGCTGGGAAAAGAGAGTTAGTGGGAAATGTTACCTTTGGGTACAATTTTTCTTTAACAGGACTACAAGCAATTTATGAAGCTTTATTTGTTGAACAAAGTAAAATAAATAAAGTATGATTACGCTTTAGTTAAACCCTAAATGCTCTCCCTTCTCACAAGAACTTTCTTATGGGGGTTCTCTCTAAGGACCATCACCATTTGTTTAATTTAGCAGGATCTCGGTACACCCACATAGAATAAACCTCTGCTGATCACCTTCAGTGCTCATCAGCTCTCTCCATAGCAGAAGAGATGTTCTCTGTCAGATCTCTCCTGCTACAGAGAGACAGGAGCTGTGCCGAAAGTAACTAGCAGAGATTCCAGCTATATGTAAGTAGTGGAATGCTGCTTAGTAGCGCTAATGATGGGGACCACAGGAGAGGGACTGACACCAAAGTACTATCATTGTTAAGCAAATGGATTTAGGGTTACATGGTTTATTTAACGTGGAAAACCATTTAAAAAAATAGCCAGGGGATTACTGGACATATCTTAGCAGTCATATGCCATGATTGGTGGCAATAAACTAGATTTTATGTGGAAATCTATAATTCATTCTGTCAGCTTGTTGTATACTTGCCTACTTTTTGGACCACCCCTCTGAGAACTCCAGGAGGGGGGCCGTGAAGGTGTGATTCACCTGTCATCATGATCCCACCCCCACAGCAGGAAGATGTGGTTTCAGTGTCATGATTACGCACATCGCGTCACTGGTACATGCCAGATGAGGCCTGATGATGCAAATCACGTCATCTGGGCCCCACCTGGATGACACAAATATGTGTAAAAAATACAGCACTTGGTGCAACTCAGTAACATGGATCAGTATCATGCAGACAGAAAAGCAGGGTTTGCCTTCACATTTCCCTGTGGCAGCGCGTCTCACTAGAATGTAGACCGTGCAGAGCGTCGTGATCCACCCGTACATGTGTATACAGATAAATACTTACAAAAACAATTCTTTTTGTGCTGAGTCATCCCACTTGAACTTTTTTCTTTTTACCAGCTCAAAAAAATCCCCTCTTCTCCTGTAAAGCAAAAAAAGTGGTATTACTTTACACAGCTAACAAATAATATATGGCAAACTCTGTGCAATAGTCTTATTGTATAAGCAGGACAAGTGCTTCTAGCTATGTTATCATGGATACCTATGCGCAGCTTGAAGGGTATAAGACGGATTATTCATGACGCACATGAAAACTGGGCACTGCCAAGAAAAATAGCTCAGCCATTCCTTTTTTGGTCAGTTAGACTGTACTATGACCGAAAAGGAATAAATCAAAGATGATCTGAAGGAAACACAGGATAATAGAATGGACAAAGAACCTCTTGCTGATGATTTAATACTTACTTGATGTAAAGTGCCAGATCTGTAGCAAGGATGGCCTGCTTGATCATCTTCAGTACAGTCTTGTAGTCATGAACAGAGAGACCGCTCAGAATTTGATTACCCTGAGAACACAAACACAGTGTGATTCTAGAACATGCCAGAGAGAGGAGACGCAGAACAAACTTCCTTATCCTTTATGACAGTGTACCTATCACCTACACACAGTGGAAGCAATCATTTTGTGGACATGAGAATGAAGTGTTGCAAATGACTAGGACAGTGCGTTACAAACTGTGCGCCGCGGCTCCCTGGGGTGCTGCAGCGATCTCACTGCGGTGCCACGGTCAGGGCCAGTGGTAAGCGAGGCGGGGACTACTTGCTAATTATTTTGTCTTGAAAAAATTATGGAGACCCTAAGGGTGCCTTGAACTAAGAAAGTTTGGGATCCACTGGGCTAGGAGGTCATGACATTTAAAAAGCATGAGGCATACCGTGGAACAAGAACTTTTTCTTTAGAAATCCATTTTTTTTAAACTTAGAAAAAAAATATTTCCCAACTATTACAATGGACTGTAACACACATTACAATCCGAGCGTAGGATGAAAGTTTTCCACCCATAAAGATTGGATTTGTGATCAGTTCAGCCACCTTGTTTTAACTGTATTTTATTTTTTTGTCTGTAATTTTCTTACAATTTGAAGATCATATTGTACAATCAAATTGATGCTTGTTTGGTAAACTTTAGTTAGATTACCTCAATGTATTGCTAAAATGGTAACCTCAGGAACAACACAGAAAAATGAAGTTACAGGATTCAGGAAAACTGTTCTACTGGCAGATTTGTACAAAAGGTGGTTCTGTCCATATTAACCAATGAGGTAATTGAAATGTAACTAAAACAGTAATAGAAAAATGACAGAACTGATTGATTGCTATGGGCAACACCTTATTTTCTACAGTTACTTATAGAGCAGTTCTCATAAATAAACTTATGATTGCATGGAAAACTGTAGACCTTGATATAGATATATGTTCCTTGCATTTTTATCATATGTGTTATTAACAGTGGTGGACCTAGAATTTTTTTTAACGGGGGTTGATGTTCCATAGCCACGCCCCTCCTTCACTCGGATTGGTTGGCCCTAGCTAGCACTGTCCCCTTTTCTTCTTGATGATCGGACCTCTCAGAATAGAAATTTAAGGTATGAAGATTGCTGCTAGGGGGTGCGATTGCCCCGATTGCCCACCTCTGAATCTGCCAATGGTTATTAATGCTAGTAGCCCTTTATGTTATGTAAGATGTCCAGGGCCGGATTAAGGGAATGGAGGCCCCTGGGCTAAAGGGGGCCTCCATTCCCCCGTGAGGGCCCCCCCCCGTGATCCGAGCAGCGCCCCCCCCCCCCATCCCGGCACTTACCTCCTTCTCCGGCGCGCTGTACGCTCTTTACTGAGGAGATCTCGTGAGAGTGGGAAGATCTCCTCAGTAAGGAGACTACAGCGCGCCGGAGAAGGACCGCAGTGAAAGTGCTCCGCAGCACTGATCGCGCCGGGGGCTCCCCCGCTCCCGACCGATCAATACTGCTGCTGAGCCCTGGATGCCATAGGCCCCTGGGCTGTAGCCCAGTTAGCCCTATGGTTAATCCGGCCCTGAAGATGTCCAAACATTTATTGTGTCTATCTATAATAGAGATGGGTAACTTAATACACTTCAAGGGCTGCGTCCGTAGTCCTCTAAGCTTGAACAGATCTGCACGTTACCCTTAATCTCAGTAATAAGTAGAGATGTTCACTGACCCCCGTGTTTTGGTTTTGGATCTGGATTAACTTTGTGTTTTGGTTTTGGTTCACGATTTTTTTCAAAAAATCCCTATTTTTTTGCTAAAATCACATAATTTGTCTCTTTTTTTATCCCTACATTATTATTAACCTCAATAACATTAATTTACAATCATTTCCAGGCAATTTTTGTCAAGTGACAAGAACACTGCTGCTCCTCCTCTTTCTGTATGAGCAATGGCACTGACTAATGGCACTGGAGACTGGAGAGTGACAAGAACACTGCTACCCCTGTTTCTGTGTGAGCAATGGCGCTGGATCTCCTGGGGAGGGAGGTACTTATGGGATCTAAAACCTGCAAGATTCGACAACGCAACAATGTCATTTTACCTCGATTCAGATCCGAGGACACGCGAAAGTAACGAGCTGGCTCGCGAGCCTATTCGAGCCTAGTTCGGGTGGGCTCGGTTTTCAGAAAACCGAGCCTGAGCATCTCTAGTGATAAGTTAAGACAATATATTTAATCAAAGAAATAGACACCAATCTGTATTAACACATCAGCACACATTTAAATGTAAGATAAATAAGTGTTACTAGCTATAACAAATCTGACAATTCAATGTTATTTCTAGGTGATCAGATGTTCCACCAGCTTTTGAGAGATAGTTATAAGGCTGAAAAATTGCAATTCTGCAGAGAGGTTTACATCTATGAACCTTTTTTGTTTGATGTTTTTGATGTGCCCCTTGATAGACAATGTCTACGCATGTGTGTAAGTGGAACCGCAAATAGACAACAACTTTGAAGCACTCTGAGATTTCCCCACTGCCTCAGCTCTTAAATAAAAGCTAGGCCACCAGTCAAGCTTGTCGGGGCATCACTGTTCTTACGCAGACTTATGAGAATGGCATACAGCACATCATCAAGCAGAATGATGCCACTTACTATATAGTAAATTAGCTCTGCACTGACCTGGCTGTTTAGTATCATGAGGCACTGATCAAAGTGGTGGTTCTCCATGATAGAATGGCAGTATAGCTGGGCTAATGGATGTTCACTCCTGGAAATAAAAAAAAAGAGGAAAAGTCAGTGTATTTTCAGGCCCTTTAATATCACAGTAAGATAACTGATAAAACATTGGCAAAATAAATTAGAGAAAGTGAGTATAATATATTAAGTGTATATTAGTTAAAGTAAGGCTAATGTGAGAGGCATTTAAATGCAAGCCAGAAAGACAATTGCTAATCTGATGATGCTAATGATCTGCTAGCACAATCAACAATCAAACAGAACTTAAATCTGTGGTCATCTGACTTATAATTTGCATATGACATTACAACACCTAATTATAATATTTTTTAGTCTCATTACTTCAGTATATGTCAATTATAAGGCAAATAATATCTAAAGTACATACTTGAAATAATAGTTATTACATTTTAGGCATTGTATGTATGCACATTGCTGTCAGTAACATGAGGATGTCCCTAATATTTTCTGAGGATACCTAAGTCTGAAACAGACTGTCTGCAGGTGAAACTTCTGTGAGTTAAAGGGCCTGTGGTGTCACTAAAATTCCAGTGGGTGGAGCACTGACTCAAGTGTTGACCATGTAAATAGCATCATCCAGGTATCTGGCAATTGTTTCGAAGTGGCGTATAAATAGTTTTGTAATAACGTAAAACTTAATAGCTAAATTCTGTTTAAATACTCTATACTTATACTATATATGTATATATACATATATATATATATATATATATATATATATATATATATATACATATAGATAGATAGATAGATAGATAGATAGATAGATAGATAGATAACAGGGGTGAAAGGCGTCTATGGTGTGCGCATATGCATACTGGATGTAGACTTAAAAAATGTACTCGCCAATACAAGAAACCTGCACATATAAAGGGAGAGAGAACCAAATAATCCAGTACTGACAAACAAATTTAGGGCGTACAGTCCCAAAACCAAGGTGTGTGCATATGCAGTACCGACAAGCAAATATAACCAGTATGAACCTAGCCATCTGGAATTGTGGGTTCATACTGGTTATATTTGTTTGTCGGTAATGCATATGCACACATCTTGGTTTTGGGACTATACTCCCTAAAATACTACACTATAGGC
The DNA here is from genome assembly GCF_038048845.1 of Mixophyes fleayi. Classification (NCBI taxonomy): domain Eukaryota; kingdom Metazoa; phylum Chordata; class Amphibia; order Anura; family Limnodynastidae; genus Mixophyes; species Mixophyes fleayi. The sequence continues at coordinate 127,337,189 of NC_134402.1, read as the reverse complement.
ATCTTTCCACTCTGTTTTGCTATGTAGATTTGATTATCGGCTTCACCTTCCGAAGTTTGAAGGGAGGCTGCCACTTTGTATGAAGGAGGTATTCTGGTGTGAGCTATGACTGAACTATTTCTATACAATCTCGAACTGAGCATATAGTGCTTTTTCTTGATGCTACAGCTTTTTTTTTTGCTTGTATAATTTTTAAATCTTACAGCTGGTAATGGAAACATGTAACTGAGTGTATGTGAAGAATCTTTATATATATATATATATATATATATATATATAAATAAATAAATATATGCACACATACATACATATGCACATGAACTAGATGACTTGTCAGATATCTTGAAGACGCTGTGTGCTTCGATACAAGTTCACAGTTCGTGAATGTTCTATATAAGTTTTTTATGTTATGTCATAAAGTTTCAGTTTATAAAATAATGGAAAGGAACACAGCACTCCAATTACACTTAAACACTATTTACTTTATTGCCAATAATAGTATCCATTAGAAACTGAAACATTACTCTATTTGACATAGCATAACAAAATTATATAGAACATATTAAGTTCATGAACTGTGAGCTGATAATATTGCAGCCATTACATGCTTAGTTACCATATAGACATAACAATACACTGTATTGTTTCATATACAGTATAACGTAATGTACTAGATATAATTCAATTTTAAAAAAGGAGAGTTATCTTATGCCAACTCATTAGTACCATACTGTACACAGAATACATCATAATGTCTTCAAAAAATACAGTGCAAGGGGTGAAAATTAGATTCTGTTTTGCACATAAGTTAAATACTGACTGTTTTTTCATGTAGCACACAAATACTTGATAGCTTATTTGTACACTGAAATTTAAAGTTGATATTTGTGTGCTACATGAAAAAAGAGTCAGTATTTAACTTATGTGCAAAACAGAAAACTAATTTTTACCCCTTGCATTGTCCAAAAGACTTAAATAAGAAACTTCTTAATTTAAGTTCCTTAATGAATCAGGCCCTTAATCTTTAAATTTTGTACCAATAAATCATTTATGCTATGAAATCTTGTAACAAATTTCTTGGGTAGTTTTTCCTATATGTGTCAAACCACACAGGCACAGAAAAACGTTCTCTAATTTCAAGCACCATTCTGTGGTACGAGTATGAGTTCTAGAAGTTTTACATTTGCCCTTACTAATTTTGACCATAAACTCTAATTTATACAAGGTCAATGTTTATGATAAAAGTCCTCTATGTATGGCTAACAGGTTTGAATTTTTCTCCACTGATTATTAATCAGTGTTAACACTATATTCATATATTGGTTATAAGCATTAGCAACATTAATTCTATAGGACCTATATCTTAGGCTGATATTGAGCTTTAATATAAGTATCTACATGAGGCATTCAGAAAACTCTCCTCTTCTTAGTAGTCTGTCAGCTATCTGACCACCCTTTGCTAGTCACTTAAATGGTTGCTTAGCAGAATCCTGGTGAACATGCTTCTGAACTATGCTGTCAGAGATTCCCAGGTCATTCAACACTATGAGTCTGAGTCATTAAGGAACGTATCTCTGTTTTTTGTGCGTATCATACGCAATTCCACTCGGTGCATGCCCAGAACGAAGACACTCGGCTGTCAACGAAAGCAAGTCCGCTACGTATGCCAACGCAAATGACAGCTATGACGGTCTACGATTTCAGGGAGTGCATTGGGCGGGGAAGGGACGTATGCATGTACTCGATGCACAATGTGGGCGTGCCAAACTCAAGTGAATGCAGCCACGTCGTAATGAAGCTCTGTGTGTGTAAAAGTTTCTTGTTTTTCTGCCGTATCTCTTGCACCAGCTAAGGGTCTAGTCTAAGTCATGGGTAAGTATTGTATGCATGCTATAACATGTGTCTGCAATCAGGAGCCACTGTAACAATGTATTTTATGTACAGTAGACATTAAGGACAGCCTAACTCTAATGTTTTTTAGCGGTGAAAAAAATTATATAAAAACATTTTTCTTATACAATTTCCATTTCTAATCATAAATTACTATATTATTGACAGGTAACATTAATTGATTTTTTCTGTGCGTTCTTATGAGATTTCATGTTTCACATACGTATTGTCCGCATCCTGCAGTGTTTGGTCTTGTAGAGCAGAGTGAACCTACACCCATTGTCATCACCACACGTATCTTGAGATCCGCTCCTTGCTGACTACGGGAGTACGCAGAGCCGATTTACATGCCGTTGAGAACAACAGCACGATGCGCTCGGTATATGTGCCTTAATGACTCAGGTCCTATGAGTGCTTCTATACATTATACAGAATATAGAGACGCAGTCACAGCACTGAATTACCAGGGGATCTCCATACTGCTAAGTAACCCTAGTATAGTGGCAGCAGAAATAACCAGGGCACCTGTCACACTGGCTTGACAGTAAGTGGCCAGATCACGGATTGCTTTGATCTGTTCTTGGGGGTCAGAGAAATTGTACCATTAAGCTCATAAAGAAAATTGATGTACAGATGAGTAAAAGGACTGCAATATATCCAATTTAGCAATATTCTCACTGTCATTCAAGTAAATGACTATTTTCCAATCACAGGGATTTTCAGCCACCAATACTATCTAAGGCCTTCCGTAGCATCCCCTGCACTTCCCTTTCCACCCCAATTTATCTGGTAGCAATCACCACTATCCACGTCCCAGTGGATGAAAAGCAGTGCATTCCCTGGCTGCATGTAGCTTACAAGTCATCTGATGAACGCACTTTATGCTCTTTCCTTATATAAATACTTCAATATTTGAATAATAATAATAAACATTAAAAGCAATTGCAGGATTCACATGAACAAGATGATGGCGGCATTTGTGCGATATCTTGAAGACGTTGTGTGCTCCGTTATAAGTTCCCAGTTTGTGAATTTGATATGTTCTATATAGGTTTGTTAAGCTATGTTATAATGTTTTAGTTTATATAATAATGTGAAGGACCACAGCACTCCAATTGCACTTAAACCAATTTGCTGTATTGGCAATAACAGTACTCATTATAAACTGAAACATTACTATATATGACATAGCATGACAAAATTATTCAGAACATATTAAATTCATGAAAAAGTTTGTAATGGAAATAGTAAAACCAGCACTTCAAAGTCCAAAATACTATTCTTTCATTAATGCAAATCTTTATGTTTTACTCCTAAATTATTGTTATGCTTAGCTTCATTTATGGTCTAAACTAATCCTCACAGTCAGAGGAATTGTGGACTGTCCTTATTTCATATGTCACTTTTATTTAAATGTTTTTATTACATTAGTTAAAAATTGCAACTAGAAATAGTCTTGGCCACAGAACAGGAAACTGTAAATGCACCCAATTTTAAAGAATGAGGTCCAATCTTAAATTCCTTTTGCAGGAGAAAAAGACTTTGTGCCTACTAAGCATCTGAGACAACTTCTGTAAATGCGCCCCCTACATCAATTTATCTCGCAAAATAAGATATTGTTTTTTCCACTTTGCTGAAAATCTCTGTGCATTTATGCACCTAGGGCCTGATTCATTAAGGAACTTAAATTAAGAAGTTTCTTATTTAATGAATCAGGCCCCTAATCAGCAAGGAAAGACCCAGAGAAGTATACAATACACATGATTGCTAGATTTAACTTAATCACTATTTTTTTGCAACTAAAGGCTCTTCTACAAGTATAAGAATAATAGGCACCTAGGGCCTGATTAATGAATCAGGCCCTAGGTGCATTTATGCACCTAGGGCCTGATTCATTAAGGAACTTAAATTAAGAAGTTTCTTATTTAATGAATCAGGCCCCTAATCAGCAAGGAAAGACCCAGAGAAGTACACAATACACATGATTGCTAGATTTAACTTAATCACTATTTTTTTGCAACTAAAGGCTCTTCTACAAGTATAAGAATAATATGTATTTTTTTTCACCATGGTATACTGTAATTTATTAGGGACATAAAAATGTTCCTAATACTAGTGTATCCATTTCTTAATGTTAACAAAACTTTCCAACCACTTGCAGCTATGATTCATGGTTTCAAATTAAGATTACAGTTATTTGTGGTTATTTAAATCTATGCCAAAATGTTCAAAACTCTGTTCCCTCTTACTAATATCAGAGCATCCCCCTACTTTCACGTAGTTATAAGGACAATGAAAGCACTAGTGTTACATATTGTACAACTGCTATGCATATGATCTCCTCTTACATCCACAGATGTCTGGAGAAATTCAGAACACTCAATTCCAAACCACAAAGGCTGTAACTTTTTATTTGACTCTAAAGTAGTTTTATGGTTTGTAATTATTTTGCACCAGTTGTCATAGCTTTGGTTGTGTAATCTCACACTGTTACTTAAGGGGATTTTTATGTGGAACTTGGTCTTGTTCCAATTACCGGAGATACAAGGCTCAGCTAGTCACACCAAGTACATGTGCATTCAAAAATAGTATTTAAACGTTACTTCTTAAGGCAGAAAAGACTGCTCAATGGGTGGGACTTAAGAGATATCATCTTTTTGTTTTTTTAAATCATGTCTTTTAAATAATAATAAGATGATTTGAAATCAAATATTATTGTTTGTGATGCTTCTTATGGTTGAAAAACTATGTTAAACTTAACAGCTTTTCTGCAGCACTTACTGTTAACTTTTGCAGAGTGCAGCAACATTGTTGCAACAAAGGAGCAAAGTTATCAATAGTCATTTATGCCTGACAAGTTCGAGAGCAGTGATTAGGGAATAGAGGGGCATGTGAAAGCTCAGACTATTATCTCCTCAAACTCCCAGGTTTCTCAAACATATATTCAAAAGTGGTACAAAAAGGAAGCATACATTACAAGAAAAAAAACACCATTTAAAATGCACTTTGATAACCTTACACATGAAACATATATAATGTTCTTTAACACATAAAGGGGCATATTCAATTGCCCGCGGTTTCCGCCGCAGAAAAGCTATTACCAGTATTATGGTAATAGTAAGCTGGATATCCCTGAGCCGCGAGCTGAAATCCAGCGAGAAAAGTACCGTAATACCGGTATTTACGCGCACTATTACCGTAATGATGGTAATAGTGCGCGCGCCACGAGAATTTTGGCTATAACGCCAACAATTGAATATGCCCCATAGTACGGCTGATAATAAGTAATTTAAAGACCCATGGTGTTGAGTGCTGATTAATATAAAAAATCTTTGGGGCATATTCAATTAGCTTTTGGATTTGCGGTAACGCGCCGGAACAGCCGCGAAACGTAATACACGGTACCGCAGTAACGTGGATTTTCGTTCGCAGCCCATAGGGTTGCGAATGAAAATCCGCGTTAATGCGGTACCATAATACCCGCAATAACGCGCACTTTTCGCGGCAACGCGCGTTACCGCGAATCCAAAAGTAAATTGAATATGCCCCTGTTAAAAAGGTCAATAGAAGCATGGTGAAATTGATTGGAGCAGCATGGTGGCTCAGTGGTTAGCACTTCTGTATCACATCAATTTATACTTCTGATTTATATATTGTATTTATATATTATTATATAAATAAATGATGATGATCATGATGATGATGATGATGATGATCATTGGTTACTGGGAAGTCCAACTAGGATCCTATCATGTCCCCTCAAAACAGAATTTCTTACAACAAACCATTCATTTTCTAAGTAAGACTTATGTTAATTGCCTCTGTTATCATTGAGTTGAGTCAGCCATGTTTGGGAATAAAACACTTCAGAGATTTCAAAACAACACAGTTGCAAATTTAAACTCAGAGTACAATTAGAATTTGACCAAGACCACTGTGCAGGTCCATTTTTATATCACACATAATACACCTATAGCAATCAAATATATAATGACCAATGTTTAATTCAGAGCTTCGCTTACCTCTGTATAAAAGAATTGTTAACCCCTCTGTGATCCAAATCATGGCTTAAAGTGGCAATCACCAACGACAAAATCTCTAGATCACTCAGTTTATTCTATTGGAAAACAACAATGCATTAAATGATATAATTGATGTGAAATGCAAAATCAAGGGGAAATATGACAGTACACATCATGCATTTTTTTAAAATGGCTATTTTAAAATAAAGCACATTGCACTCATAGCTTATTCACATGAGAAAATAAAAAAAAACAATGAGACATTCACTGTACTGGAAACGATAGCTAGGTGTGTCATCGCTAGTTATGAATAGTGTTCTTAGGTAACCAAACTAATTCAGTGAACAGAACACAAACTATTGACAAGTAAAAACCTGACTGCTGTGCAAAAGCCTTCTATTGACTCAGTGCATTTGCAAACACATCAAATGATGCAAATAAATAAATCAGAAAGAAATACATTCATTAATCATTTTTTTTTTAACATTGAATACATTTTCATGATATTGTCACAGTGTCATATCATGACGTGTTCATGATATGTTGTTATTGTTAATCTGGTTTAAATTAGCACAATTCTCTACATTTCAACAACAGATGCTGTCTTTCTTTTAGTGTCTTCCCCTTCATCATGTAAGAAAGAGAGATGTTCTTCCCCAGAATCCTCTCTGGTGTGGGGAGCCAGACCGTACTGTTCATGTAAAGGCAATTGTTGCTCATGGAGCAGGACATCTCAATCCATCCAGTCAGATTTAACAGGGCAGAACAGAAGGACCCTATATTTGTTACATGGTGTTGGACATAAATGGACAATAGGCAGTCACCATAAATATTAAAGAATCATCTATATAACTTAAATATTATAAATGGCTGATGGTCACAAACTAAAAGTGAATACAGCGTGAGGTCTCAACACAGAAGTGTGACATGCTTGCTTTACCATTTTCACTATAATTATCTTAAAATAATCCCATAGCAAAATTTGCTATGCAACATATATGTGGTATTTGTCTGTAAATGTTCTGTGAGCAGATGTTCGTTGTAATTATTTTGTAGAACATTTGCCACAATTTGTTTTAACACATGCCTTTGATTTACTAGTTTAAAGATTCCTACTCACACTACGTTAAGAAAACAATAGGGTTCATGTACTGTAAAACTATATATTTTGAAACTAAACACAAGACATTTAAACAGTCCTTGAAGGATAATTATCACATTTTATGTTCTACATTGATAAAAAAAAAAAATACTTTTAAATACATGGCCAAGATAGGTTACTTTCACTTGAATTTAGTCCTGTACCTGAATCTTGCCAGTCTTCAGGGCAGCAAACATGCACTGAGCTGTATTGAAGGCATGTCTCCAGTTGTGATAGGCTACATTCTTCCTATAATTTTTTTTTACACTTAGAATCCATCTACAGAGAGTCTGCAAATAAAATCAATATAAAGTAATTAGTGAAGAAGTCATGAATTTGCTTATTTTTCTTTATAATACACAAAGAAATATTTGGTCACACAACATAATTAATTTGATACAGTTATATCTTGCTCTAAAATAATAAAGTGTATTACTGCAAACAAGGGCATATTAATCAAGGGGCATAAGGAGCATTTGCCTTGGGCTCACCAGGACAATGAGTCCACCATTTGGCTTCCTAGTAATGGCAACAGGATAGGAGATCATCCTGTTGTCCTAGGAAGACAAGGGACCCCTTGTATCAAAGAAAGAGAAACTAATCCTAAAATATCTTGGGTGAAAACTGAATAAGAACCCCAATATTAATCCTAATCCTTACATAGTTTTAAAATCAGATCAAGTAATACATATACAATTACACCAAATTTTTATCCTAAATCAGATATGAAACAAAGTCCTATTCCCAAATCACAAGATTAAAGCTTTTAAACTGATCCTAACAGTCACAAATCCTAAAACGTTTACAAATACAAGAAACCCTCTGACAGCATAATTTATACCAGTGGAATCATAAGAAAACATTATACTTTTGGGACACAGATGTAGCATAATCCTTTCTGACAAATGGCGCTGTCAAGTGACCCAAAAGTTGCAGGAGATGTCCTCAATTGTACCATAATAACACAGCCCACTCATGGGACGCCTATTACATTGTGGAGCACTTAAGAGAACCACGTAAGCAATGGATGTGTGTACAATCTCTCTTTGTGGTTCATCTGCACAGTTACAAGTTGTTAAGCAGAGAGCTGTGGAGGCTTCCAAATGTGATCTATGACCTGGGCCCACTAATGTCTGAAACTGGCATTATTTCCTATAATGTGCAAGTTGAATTTAGAAAAAAATATTTGCCATTAAGACATTCATAGTGAGATCAGGGAGCCCACAAAGGGCACTCTGTGAGGGATAGGTTGCTAGAAAATGTGATAACTGTTGCACCAGGACACAACAATTCTAAAATAATAATCTACATAAAAAAATGTATTATGATATTATCATTGGAGAGTAAGGATCTTATCAGTTATTAACTAGCTATTGTGATGTCATCACCTTAGCATTCATTGGGAATAACGTATAGCAGGACATCACGTTGAAAGTTATGCACCTCATTTAATGCAATATGCCTTTCTAACAAGCAATTAAATTATATATCTACTTAAAAGATGTCCTTCCCATTGTGCCATTATAGTCTGCACATGGGACCCTGATGGGACCATCATCTAGAGCAAAGAAGTGCCTCATTTACAATAGATGCCATATTGCAATTCAAAGACATGTGCTATGGTGTGAATCAGTCAAACAATATCCAAACAAACAGCAATCAGCTTGAGCGCACTATGGTTGGCATTCTGCTATTCTTATTGTAGGACTAAGCTGGGGACTGCAAGACTTCACCCACTAGACAGGGGGCTGGAAATCTACCCTTCCTCCAATCTGGTATAAGAGGGGATAAGGTTACCAGCATTAGGAAGTGGGGGCTACTAAGATCACCCTGCAACACACCCATACACATTTACCTTCTAATCAATGTGGTATGGAAGGCTTTACACTTTTAGGCATCTCAGGGATGATATGATTAGGAAACTCCTCTCCATGATTACAGCTTACAAATTATAACACAAATCACAAAAACAAAGATATTATTTGAAGTGAACACACAGGGCGATCCATGGCTGTATCGGTTTCCTCGGTTAGGACGTTACTAAATTAATGTGCCCTGAATAAACTGAATACTGCAATTAAAAAATAATTTATTAGTCCCACGTTAGTCTGGTTTAGAATAGTTTTCACAGTGTCCCTACCTCATATTTCATTTGGAAGGTCTGCACAAGGTTGAGGTCTGTGAACATTCGACTTGTGGCTAATGTGGTTTCCATGTCAGAAAGCTCAAAGTCACTGAAGTAGAAGTCTGTTAATTTAAGTGATTGTGCAGATGGCACGACAGCTCCCTATGAAGACAAGAAACATCAATTAGATGGAAGCACATCGCAAAACTCATGGATGAGCATCATGCAAGAGGGAATAGGAAAAGAAACAGGGATTTTGTTGCTTAGTACTTGAAAGATAAAACAGGATATACAGTATATTTATTATTGAAGAGCGTGTTATTTTCTAGGGTGGCTTCCACCACATGCAGATGCAGTCACATATGAAACTACAATAACAATGAAGCATTTTAAGGTTGATCTGGTACATCTATGTCTTTCACTAACAAATTATCCTCTGTGTATTTTTCTGTAACTTTTCTAACTCCCTTACCAGCCAGTCTATTATCCCAGTTGAGGCATATTGATCTTTGTGTACTCTAAGTCACTCTGCGGGTGGCCAGACAGATGGCCCTGGTAGTATAAACATAATCATAATCATGCAAATAAAAAAATGAATGGATAAGTAATTCCACACTGGTTTCCCCCTTTTGCCCTAGTTAAAAGTTGCAACACCCTAGTTGCAGATCTGGTAATGTCACATGTGCACAGCACAGTGGCCTAGTGGTTAACACTTCTGCCTCACAGCACTGGGGTCATGAGTTTGATTCCCGACCATGGCCTTATCTGTGTGGAGTTTGTATGTTCTCCCCGTGTTTGCGTAGGTTTCCTCCGGGTGCTCCGGTTTCCTCCCACACTCCAAAAATATACTGGTAAGTTAATTGTTTGCTATCAAAATTGACCCTAGTTTCTCTGTGTGTGTATGTTAGGGAATTTAGACTGTAAGTTCCAACGGGGCAGAGACTGATGTGAATGAGTTCTCTGTACTGCGCTACGGAATTAATGGCGCTATATAAATAACTGATGATGATGATGCTCTGGTCTGTGGGAGGCGGAGCACAAACTTACCCCCAGAACAACTCATAAGCATTATCAACGGGTCCTCACACTGCTGTTTTATGTAACATAAAAGAAGATTTTCAATGGGTGTCATTAACAATTGAGAACATGTGTAATGCAGCAATAAAGCCCTGTATAACAACTGCATGAGCAGTAAAGGGCTGCAGCACCATAAAGATGGAACTAGGGGGACCTAAGTTTGAATAGTACACTTAGTGATCTATGTGCTCAAAACCACAGGCTACAGATACGGGGCCTGATTCATAATGAAAGGCAAATGTCGATATGTGCTGTATTTTGCGTTAAATTGCTCTGCGCATTCCAAGATACGAACTATACGCCAGGGAAAGCAATTGCGTGCAATTTATCTTCGAGCGCAAAGGACAACAAGCTACAATTTATTGGATGGATGGGGGGGGGGAAATGAGAGTAGGTACATAGTCAATGTACAGTAAGGGCATGCCAAGGTCGAGCGCATACAGCAGCATCTGCTTCAAGCTTCGGACATCTCTAAGGTACGTGTTTTTCTGTCTTATCACTTACAATAGCTATAGGTCTGGTCTAAGGGCCGAGTGATAGTGATGATTGTCACATATGCATGCTAGAACATGTGTTTGCAGTCAGCGGCAACTGTACAAATGCATTTTATGTACAGTAGACATTAATAATATCCTCATTAATGTATTTTATGGGAAATTAAGTAAAATAGTCATTATTGACTATATTATTAATAGGTAACTTTAATTGATTTATTTTTCTGTGCGTTCTGCTGGGACTTTATATTTAACATGTGTATTGGACGTATCCTGCAGTCTGCCAAAGTAGAGCGGACCTAGATCCATATTCAACAAGACACGGTTCTTCAGATCCGCTTGTAATTGAACATGGACACGTGTATGTCTGAATTAGGTGTGCTTTTAAACAATGCACTATTAGGTGCTGCAGTGTGGAACTCACACTGCCATTCCATTTAACAACGTGAGTCATTCTATTGGCCAACTTCAATTTCAAATCACTGAAAGAACATATAGGTTGCGGGGCATGATGAGGCAGGTTGACTGTATTCATCATCATCATCATCATCATCATCATCATTTCTTTATATAGCGCCAGCAGATTACTAGTGCCTTATATTTGGGAACTAACAGTAATAAAACAACACTGGGTAATACATATAGACAGAGCGGTAAGAGGACCCTGCTCGCAAGCTTACAATCTATGGAACTGTACTGCACACCTCAAAGCGGGAAGGTTTTTGGAAACAGAGCACTGGAACCTGAAATTCCCTTACAGTCCTGATGTATTTAATACCTAAAGGAAGCAGCATTTTAGGTTAAAAATGCAAAGGCTTAATTAAGATGTTTGTCCAAATGACTTTTTAGTAGTATTTTTACTGGCTGACATTTGGATTTCTGAAATGGAGCAGAAGTCTTCGAAATGTTATGTAAAGCATCAGCATGGACAATACATAGCATGAAAGGGGGAGTGCTCCAATGTACGCACCTGGGGAACAATTTGTACATATAATATGTGCAGCGCTTACACATAGTTCCTAAATTATTTACATTGTTAATACATGCCTTGACAGCATGCATTTTAGTTGCAGGTATAATTTCTAAATATAGCAGCAAATTTTATTGACAACTGTGTTTTTAAAAGAAATTTGAAGTATTAAATTTAAGACTACAATTAAATGTACAGTTTAAAGGGTATATTCTAGAGAATAATCTGCAACAAATGTGCACATTTAAAAATACTAGAATGAATGGCATGAATAATGACAAATAAGACTACTTTTAAAACCAAAATTCTGATTTCTGGCCATTTGTACCATAAACTTTATGCTGCTTGGAACTGTTCTAGTGATATCTGAATATACTTCATTCTATGTTTTGCAAATCAATTAGAGGAAAAAAAACACAAACCACATTTATAAATATGGTTTATTCTCCCTGGAGGTAAACAAACATTGTTGTTATAGCCATTTTGTATGCCAAATAATAGGTTTCTATAAAAATATGTTTTCTCTATTTTTTGTCAATACAGAGACACATTTAATATTATCAGTGTTCTGATATACAAAGGAACAACATGCTCAATTCTCCCATAAAAAGACTGTTTGCAGTTAGCTTGGAACAAAATCTATTCTTGGTATGGTGACAGGCGTGTCTGATCACTCCTAGCTCAGACAGAATGCACATAATATTTCCTTTACAGCTGTGAATGACGTGTTAGTACTTTGAATTCCTCAGCCATGAAAGTCCTCAGGCATTGCCTTTACAGTAACTCCCTGACAACAATCATTGAATGTGCTGCGACTGACATCAGACTAGATGCTACCTAACGAGGCAATTCCCATCATGTAAGTAACTGTAAATCCTATATTGTGACTTCTGCATGGTTTATGCTTTCCTAGAAGGAATGAAATCATTATTTTTACCCCAGGATTTTTCAACAGTGCCAACTGTTATTTAAAACATCACTGTTCAAATAACCCATAATGCTGTGAACACTATATAAATTCACTTGTACATTGAGGTAAAAGCGCAAACATTACAAAAAATTTGCTAAAGCACCTATGAGAAGAAGCATTTACACATTAATTTCAAGTAAATTTAACACAGATATAATTATTCAAAACAATAAATATATCTGCTGTTATTATATGTCAAATATTATTTCATTGATTTATAAATTTGGCACATTGTTACACTGTGTAGACCTTTACCAATCAACCAAGGGGCCTATTTACTAAGAAGTGGAGATAGGGCTGATTTTCTATCTCCGCTTATCATGGTGATAAAAAATCTCCCATCACCGCAATTATGTATGAAAATGATCTGAGTGATATTCAGCTCCCCATGAAACTGTCAGTGGTAAGAGTACTCTGTTCTGGTGACCTGGCTTTGCCCATTCCCACATGTGCTGTGGACTTGGATTTGGGATTCCAGATCCACTAGTAAAAAAAATCAAATAAAAATGCAAACGTTACAAAGAGTATATATATATATATATATATATATATATATATATATATATATATATATATATAATATATACTCTTTGTAACGTTTACATTTTTATTGGCCTGCTTCGCTAGCAGGCGCGGGCTGGCAAATGTCAGCCCGGGGGGGGGGGGGCACAGGCGGCCGCATCACATGACATGCGATGCGGCTGCGTCATTGATGACGCGCCCGCATCGCGTGTCATGTGATGCGGCCGCCTGTGCGCTGACGCACTTATCTGGCTGTTTGTTTTCACACAAGATTTCCATTGGATGGCCACATATATTACAATATAAGAATAGGTAATATCCTCCATTACCCTTTCATAATGTGTTGGGCATTGTTATTGGACATTTGCACTTTAATCCATATGGGATTTTTATATTTACTCCGGAGTAATTTGTTTACATTGTGATCAATTGTAATAAATTGTGTATTTTTATTTCATTTTTATTTCTTTTTGATTATATATGTTTTACATATTGATTGATATGATATCAATCAACACACATTCAGGTGAAGCTTTTCCCAGCACTGTAATATTTCTGCATTTTATTCATCTTTCCGGGGTGTTCACACCACCCTTCTACAGCTGCGGGCGACATTTCTCTTTCTGGTGTGTTGGTTTTTTTTCATCGCCAGGTTTTTTTCTGAGTGTATATTCATTAAAAGAGATGTCAGTAATATGTTGTTATAAAGAAGTATTTGTAAGAGAAATAAAATTGCTTTTACCGCTGTTACCTGCAGCTCCATGGTTTCCTCTTCAGCAGCAGATGCATGATATGAAAGGATCTGTTATTAAAAAAAAGAAGATTATATACTTTTGAATGAGCGGAAAGCAAACATCTGGTAAAAATAAATGTTCTTGCTGAAGGAAAATCAGAAACTACAGCGTGAACTGTCTCACATTGTTATGCCTCACAAATGTTATGCCAATTAGCACCATTATCCCCAGTATCGCAGAACACACAACTCCAATAGCCACACTAGTATTAAAAATGTCGCTCACTATTCCGATCAAGGAGGGAATTCAATTGACAGCGTTATGCTTGAGAATAACGCGGCCAACGCACCATTACTGTTACTACAGTCATTTAAACGTGTATTTCTGATCGCGGCTCACGAGCAAAAATCAGCGCTGAAAATTACTGTACTAACGGTAATGATGCACACTATTACTGTAGTAACGGTAATAGTACGCGGGCCGCGTTATTCTGAAGGATAACGCTGTCAATTGAATTGCCCCAAAGTGTATTTTGAAAACCTCTGTGATTAACACACTATGGATAAGAATGATTTTTGATTAACTTAGTACATTATGATTAATTTCATTCAATGTACAAAGTACCATAGTGTGGCTTGATCACACTTTAGTCTAGGCCATAGTTACCAACTTTTTACTCTTTCCCTCTGAGAGGTGAAGTGTGAGGAAGGAGGTAGGTGGGACGCTGTGAATCGCGTCTTATTGGCTCTACCCCCAACATGCAGGGCCAAAATGACACAATTCACCGGAAAGTGCGTCATGGAGTCTCCCATCCTGTCCACTTCACAAGGAAGTAGACAGAATGCGGGAGAATGGCCTGCTTTCCTGGGAGTCCGGGAGACCTACCCAGAATTCAGGAGTCTCCTGGACATTTCGGGAGAGTGGGAAAGTATGGTCTAGGCATGTTGACATAAATACATCTAACTTAGTATATATAACAGATTAAAAAATTATTATTTCTAATAAGCCCATTAGTAGCTGAAATTCTATAGAAAAAGAAAAACACAGATAAATCAGAATGTTTTATCAGAAACATGGAGACCATTAATGATTCATCTGTCTATGTGGAAACAAACTTTCCCTTTTCTGCAAAATACAGTCCAGCAACTTGGAGGTAAATAATGACTTGAGATTTACTGCCAGGTTTCTAGTTCATTTGGCACCATTCTAATCCCTTGCTGGTTCCATGGTCTCCCTTCATTTATCATACATGGGCACCAACTCACAGTTTTATGACTGCAAATACACAAATATCTGTCTAGATCAAAGCTTGTTTACAGACAAGCAAATATCCACAAACTTAGTTTCCTCGGACCAACTAAAACACAAAGGGAGAAGTCAAATGAGAATGGCATATCAAAGAGACCTCTAATGACAAGCTATAAAAAAGTTTGGAGAAATCAAAACATTAAATAAAGATTAAGATACAAAAATTAAGAAATAATATATTATTTTACTTATTATTGTTATTATTATTATTATTATTATTATTTCTTCCAATGAAGCCACCTTTCTTGAAAAAAACTGATACCTTATAAGTTTTATGTTTCTTTCCTATTAATAACATTGACGCGAAGTCTCATTTTTACTGCCTTGGCCAGTAAAATACCGAGCAGTTAGCACCCTTCCTATCGCTGTAAAAGATTTAGCAACATATAAATATGGGGCCTGATTCATTAAGTATCTTAACTTAAGAAACTTCTTATTTAAGTCTCCTGGACAAAACCATGTTGGGGTGCAAATTAGTATTCTGTTTTGCACATAAGTTAAATACTGACTGTTTTTTCATGTAGCACACAAATATCAACTTTAAATTTCAGTGTACAAATAAGCTATCAAGTATTTGTGTGCTATATGAAAAAACAGTCATTATTTAACTTATGTGAAAAAACAGAATACTAATTTGCACCCCTTGCATTGTAACATGGTTTTGTCCAGGAGACTTAAATAAGAAGTTTCTTAAGTTAAGATCCTTAATGAAGCAGGCCCATGAAATGTAAAAACTTTATTAAAAAACCTAAATACATATTTATGTACATGTTAACTTTTTTTAATGTAAATAATATGCAAATGTACTGGTTTTTAGACATGTCCTTCAACTTCATCAACACTAAACATGGTGTAATAAAAGCTATACATTAAGAAATAACAGAGTTAATTTTATAAATGCGAGCTTATTTATTTACTGCAATCTGTGTGATAGGTTGGAATCTACTCCATCATTAAACATCTCCCCGTGGTGACTCCTGCCTATCTAATTAAGAAATGATTTGTTTATAAGTTTAATATCAGGCATTTAGTTTTTGAGGCAAACAACAGATGGGCGTCTGGAATATTTACTAACGGCCAACTTTCCACTAAATGCAGCAGAAGAAGTGTAAATCCTCAAGGAGGGTATTTGAACGCTTGTGTATGACAATAATTATTTAATGCTTGAACAAGATGTTAGAAGTGCAGTCAGCTGCCAAGAAACAATCCCTTTATTGTGGACTCACCTCTAATGTCACCATCTGTTTGGCCATCGCTCTCTCCACAACTTCATACATCTGGGTGTTCTGGATCCCCAAGCCACAGAAAATTGCAAAGGCTTCAAGAAATTGCTCATCGTTTCTGTTGAAGGCCTTGATTTTGCCAGAGTTTTCCTCCACCTTGTTTACAAGCTGGCAAACTCCTATGATAAATATATCACTAGAAACATTATTATATCCAAAAAAGTTGCACTTGGATATATAAAAAAAAGAAATAAACTTTAATTATTATGTATTAGTTACTTTGTACTTTAAAATGTGTCAATGACAATGAATGCTGTATGTAGGGATGTAATGGGGGAAAGGAACAAGAGAAAGCATAGCCCCGGCCTAGGGCAGAAGCTTTGGTGTAAGCAGTACCTTCTGGCCACCATAATACACAGGAGGTCAGGCAGTGAGACTTACTCATAATATACAGACCGCAAAATGTGGCCGAACCAATAGAAGACAGCCTATTACAATGCCCCTCTAGTTCTAAGCCCCCCAGTGCAATTTCTAATGATGGCTACAAGAGAAGAAAGCTTGTCAGAAATAAAGATTCAGGTGTAATAACAGCTATTCTAAATTCAAAGATGGAGACATGAGACAAGTACCTATCACTTTATTCTTCTTCCCATTCTTAATCGGCGTGCAGAGCAGACTCTGAATGTGCTTGGAGTTATTGTCTTCAATTTCACTCTGTCAACAAAATTCATGTAATTTTATAGGTTGTATTTTCTACTACTCTTTACACACACGCACATACACATACACACACACACACACACACACACACACACACACGCACACGCACAACACACACACACACACACACACACACACACACAGTACACAGACACACACACAGTTCACACATATACATAACTTTCTGGCAATGAAACATGTGACAAGACCAATAGTAATCTACTTATCTAGATTAATACAGAATGTATAACAGTGTCAAGCTGGAAAGTACAGTTATGCCATCTCACTAAGAAAAAGAAGCAGCATTCAACGTAAAATAGAACAAACAACAAAAAAGCTGACAGTAAAACGGTGACGACAGGACTTTTTGAATAAGAAAACAATTGCTTTGATTGAGCCAAATCATAGCACTTTGTATCTATTGAATACTGAGCAACTTGTTGTGCACTTTCGGTGCTTTGAAGTTTTCGGGAGCCTATACCAGCCATATCACACAGTGAGCTCCACAAGCTGAAGGACTAAATTCCTCCCGTTTACCTCAGCAGAGTTTCCATTCAGCTCTATTGATGGGGACTGTGTGTTGGTTGAGTATTCTTGTGCTCCCTGCTGCTCCCAAGATTAAGTAACAAGGGGGAGAGCACATCAGAAAAGGAAGTTTTTGCCCAAAACTGGGCAACTCCTTTAAAAACATCTACATGATGCTCTTTAACAGTTACATGTTAAACGATGAGGAAAATCAGTTTAACAGTAAATATCTGTATTGCTAAAGAAATGACAATGATTATAACTATTGAAGAACATGTCAATAAATAACAAATGTAAACATAAGAGCTGTTGTCTGTATTATGGTTATGTTCTTGGAAGTCTTGGATCATTTTTTCTTTTCATCTTGGGTTGTGTAGGCAAATTAATAAGTTGTAAGGGGGACTTGGTTTATAAAATGGAGGAAGGGTGTAGGTGGTGGGAGGTAACAGGGGAGGAGAAAAAAGGATGGAGGCATTAAGGGGAGTGGGAGAAAGTAAGTGCCAGTCAGGGGGCTGTCTGCTGGGTAACTCTGCTGATGAGGAACCTGGTGTTGGTGCTGAGTGATAATTGTACCATGAGTCCCATACTTTGTGGAATGACTTTATTGCATTGTTTGTAGGCTAGTTATATATTCCATGTTGGTAATAAACCAAAAGCGGTATATTGCCTCTTGTTGAGTGGTTCCAATGATGTGCAATCAGATGCCTACATAATGTTCTTACGTGAACATTCTATAAAGACATTTTTAGCACACTTGAATATCCATCGTTTTACTGAGCATAATTTGTGTTGTACTTGTCCAAAATGTGTTAGTATACACATAAATAGGGCTAGATAGTGGTAGAAATATGTGCAACATTGCACCAAAGAACACTGTGCAATTTGATAGTGTGTTTCGCTTTTTAAATAATGGGAGGCTCCTGGGAGATTGCAGACAGTGACTGCTAACTTGACAAAGGAAATTTCCATCCGGTCCTGGTAGGGTGTCTGGGGGTTGTAAATATTTGTTCAGCTTGCATAACTCACTGAAACGGATGCTCCCAGCCAGACCAAATGTTTTAATATTAGCAGCATGGAAAATTGTTGTACATTGATACAACTAAATCTGACCATCAATGTTTCATTTGTAAGGCTGCTTGGATTTAAACAGGGACGCTCTGCTATGGATTAGTTGTGTACAAGAAGTACTTTCCCTGGGAAGGTAGTAATAACTATTATTTGTGCACATGTAGAACAGTACAATCATTGTACAGTAAGTCAAACTACCAGCACACACAGACCTTAACTGACTCCCACCACTAGCAGATTCTTCTCTGGAATTCTTTTTTTCATAAATTAAATGCAAGTCACACAAAGACAATAGAACAAGAGTGAAATAAAAATAACCCCATTTGTTTCAATAAAGACATATACATTTAAGGCCTCATTTATAGCTGAAGCATTTTGTGCCCAAAATGTACGGATAAAAAAAAGGATCTTAGTGTATATATTGGGTCACATATATTTCAAGATTTATAAACACAAAACACAGCAGTATTTTTGTGTCAGGAATATTTCAGGCTTAAGAAATGTGTCTATTTCCCCCCACGTCATTGTAAAGATGTGGCTTGACAGAGCTACATTGGTGAAAGTCACATTACCCTATGTGCATACAATATAATGTAAATTAAGTGTCATATACACAAGAGAGTCATGATGGTGTTATTAATAAATGTAAGAGTGGCATTTTCCATATAAACTGTAATGAAATGCAAACACCCTCTCATCTATTGTTTGTCACTTTAGAAATGTAATGGGGATCGTGTACCTGCAGCAGTCCAAATGGAAATGACTAATAAGTAACTCGCTATAAAATAGCCACAATGCTAATGGTATTAGCTGGATGGGTTAACAGCCAATCAGAAGCAGCTAGATAATGCTGCTGGTTTAATTATCATCATCACATATCTGTACACCAGGATTCCACTACCTGATATACCTCCTAAGAAACATAATCAGAGGTATGTCCAAGACTCATTAGGTCATTTCCTATTCCACATCTCCAGACATAAGGGACTGCAAGTCTAGGATGTGCACAAATCTTGGTAAGGACACATTTTGCTATACATGAGCAATACAGAAGTGTTATATTTAAGCCACAGAAATTGACGTACATCCAACTCTAAATGAGGCCTTTACTGAAAGTAAAGCTTCCCTTTGTTCAACTTATGTTGGCCACACATACTACTATCTTCACATACCTGCCAACTTCTCTTCGTTGGCTTCAGGGAGATCCCGGGGGAGGTGGGCGTGTGGGGCAAGGACTTGACGAATCACATCATTTTGGCCCTTCCCCCTAAACAGTTGTCACAATTTTGGGCAATTGCAGCAGGGGCTAATATGACGCGACCGGGAGGTTGCCCTGCTCTTCCGGGAGCCCGGGAGGTCTCCCAGAAATGCGGGAGTCTCCTGGACAATCCGGGAGAGTAGGCAACTATGCGTTAAAGAAAAGCAGCTAATGAATCTCTAGAGACTAAAGTGTCTTTTACATTTCTGTCTTCATTACTGAAGTCATGTTGTCTTATCTTTGATTAAATCTTGGTCTCCATGAAAATGGCCACCTCCATAGGCATCAATACATGGACATAGGACACAATTTCTGAACTGTGTCATCATGCCACAGATGGTGAAGCCAACCACGTCTTGTACTGGCTCAGCATCAGGGAGAATGCCAGACTCTTCAGGGAGTGAGGGAGATCCCCCCTATTTCAAGGAGTCTCCCTGACATTCAGGGAGAGTTGGCAAGTATGCTATATCATCTTTCAGCTGTACTAACAGACCCCAGTGATACCAAGTGTAACAATGTCAGCCACATTAGGACAAAAAAAAAACATGTCAAACTTGTGACCTAGTAAACTATTTATTTAATACATTATCCATGTTTAAAGAGTATTTGATTATGAGAACCTCTCACTGTGTTTAATCTCTATTTCTTTGGACACACCTTTTCTTCAGTTGAATTACCTAAAACATATTCTCTGATAATTGCTCATGCAGACACGTTTACCATGTGATATCACCCTGTCTATGTAATAACTGTATTTAAAATATTGCAAGGAGTGATGATTTTACATATTATGTACTTACTGTCCATGAAAATCGTTTGTCCTTAGAAACATTGGGAATGTTGAGTGGCTCCATGGTGTTTGTTACAAACTGGGCATACATGTAATTAATTTTGTTTACATCATAGTCTCTGTTTTAGAAAGAAAATAAGACAATTAAAACAAACAGATAAAAACAAACAATAGTCTACATGTAAAATGGAAACTGCTGGTATTTTGGTTGAAATTTGCATAACACTGTAATTAAATGCTAAATAAATCCTGAAACTAAACCTTTCTTGTTTTACAAGGCAGGGGCAGAAACACTGACTTCTGCTCTGACTGAATTCAGTTCCCAGAATCCTCAGCAAGTCACATCCGCAAGAGTTAACATGCCGTATTTTGAAAGCTATTACAAGAACACATTTCTAAATAATTTACATGGGCATGATAGATATGTAAAACATAATATTGCATTTGGTGATTAGTGGGGTCATTTCACACTACCAACTTGATTTGTGTTTCATATTGAAATTTCTATATTATTAGGAATAATGAATCCACTAGTTAAAAATAATATTCCCTTGTTCAGAGCCTAGCACACCCCTTTCTCACCCATATTCTGAGCCTGGCGTTTTTAAGGGTGGGGTCCCAGTTCAACCACAACCTCTGGGTTAACAGTCTGCTATGCCTGTGATCCTTTGCCAAATTAAATTAAAACATTTAAAATGTTTAGCAACTTGTTTATCTATACAGAAATAAAAAAAAATGCATTGCCCATTGGCAGGGATTATATGAAAGCCCCCTGTGATAGTATGAGTGTCTTCACGGACCATTCTGGTGTCACATCGCTAAGGCTGGGAACACACTACAGACTTTTCAGACGATTAGCGTGCCAATCACACAATAACTGTTTGGCACCGATATTGCAATAGTGTGCACATTGCAACGATGAGCTATTGTCATTCCAAAGCTTATCATATAGTATCATTAGATTTTCAAACCGGACTAAAAATCTCTTTCAAAGATAGAACAATGTCATTCCAATTCTACAGTGTGTATGCACTCATGATCAGGATCTCCATAGGGCTTACAGAGTCATGGGGGTATAGTTACTAATCTGTGGGTTTGAAAAAGTGGTGATGTTGCCTATAGAAACCAATCAAATTCTAGCTGTTATTTTGTAGAATGTACTAAACAAATGATAACTACAATCTGATTGGTTGCTTAACTTTGCACTACAGCCTTCTCAAACAACCCCATTTAGAGTTCTCTCCTTCATAGGCTGATCAAATGATCCTGATCCCCAAAGAGGCTAATCATTTAGCCCAGCATGTTCCTTTCACTCTTCCCCTTCTTCTCCAACCCCATTTGCACCATTATAACCCTTACCCACCCAACGTTATACAAATTGTTAACTCTATGTTTACTACAGCTTAGAACAGTGTTGGCTAACCTGTGACACTCCAGGTGTTGTGAAACTACAAGTCCCAGCATGTTTTGTCAATATATAGCAGCTCATTGCTGGAAGATTATGCTGGGACTTGTAGTTTCACAACACCTGAAGTGTCACAGGTTAGCCAACACTAGCTTAGAAGATGCATATTCCTCATGTTCTTTCCTGTAATAAAAAAGGTATTTTAAAAGGAAAAAAAAAAAGAACCTCAGATATGTGCAGAGGACACTCAAGTAAGAACTGTAATGCCCTACATAACGTCAGCATCTGTACTCTCTCGGCCTGTGCTTATCTTGCAGTTTTAACAAAACCTCCACTGAATTGTCCTAGAAAGCATTTCTTTATAGCTAATCATTGAAGGCAATTATATAGTGTCAGCAAAAACTCTATGTGCGTAATCAGTCAGCCTTGCTGGAGCTGACAGAAAGTCACCCTTGGCAGTAATGCTATGATTTGAATAAATCGAATTATTGATAAATACTGTAGCTAACACGGCACATCCCATATTGTTAGTAGTCTGATTTTTAGAAATAGAACCACACAAAATGTTGTTTCTCACAGAGGAACCATACAACAAGCACTGCATCTCAAGAATATGATGTGTATTTTTATTTAACTAAAATGTAATATATTACATTGTATACCTGCACTGTTGTACTTACTGGGTAATGTATGTATGTAGCATCTGGGATGCCAGTAAAATTGCAAAGAATTGGTCTTGGTAATAGAATTATGTAAAGTAAATTTATTACGTCATCACTGTATAGTATTCATTACAAATCAGTGACTTTCATACATTTGGACTATAGTGTTAAATAAACATGCACTAACATTAAGGTGGAAATACTAAACTTCTTGATTTTTCAATATGCAGAGGATCTAACCTCAACCCTAATTATTTGGAAATGTACAAAAGCCAAAGCTTGTAAGAGTGACTTAGAAATGACCAGGTAGAAGATATACTGCACATGGACAGCAGTTTGGCGAATTCATAAACAGTGGCCTGTAAAGTCTTTGCAAGCACAATGGACATGCTATGCTTTTATTTTAACTTTTTATCCTTTTGTAGATTGCCATTTGTACAGTAGCCTAGGGCCTGATTCATTAAGGAAAGTAAAGCAAAAGAGTAGTAACTTTGCACCTGGGCAAAACCATGTCGTAATGGAGCTGAAGGTAAATTTAAAACGTGTGTACAAATTTATAGTTGGGATAAGGCATGTCCACGATCAACTTTAAATTTCAGTGTAAACATAAAGCTACCAAGTATTTGTGTACTACATGAAAAAAACATCCAGTATTTTCCTTACATGCAAAATAATACAATAATTTGCACCCCTTGCATTGTAACATGGTTTGTCCAGGAGAAAATGTACTCCTTTTTTTGTCTTACTTTCCTTAATAAATCAGGCCCTAGGTGTTTGTAAAAGAGAAGAGACAAAACAATTCAAATTAAAAAAAGCTACAATGGTCATCCAGTGTAAGATGAAGCAATGTATTTTATCTGTGCTGTCTGTATAGGAAATGTAAATTCTGGGTCCTGCTGTCCTTAAAATTTGAAGGGCCATAAAAAGCTTTATTTTTTTTAAAGTGAGCAGCAGGTGTCACTGTTGCAAAAATAAGATGCACAAACAAATACTCTATGTCATCTAGAAAGTCACACACTGCTTGAGGTTATAGGTCACAGACAATCATCAAGCTTTCCAAGATCATATTTCTAGCTCAAATAGCAGTTACACTATGTTTCCTAATCTAGTAACAAACACAATTTAAGTGAAAATAATCCTAAACAGCTGCCGACAATTGTAATTACTGAAAACTAAGTTACATTCTTCTGTAACAAATTTGTTAAATAAAATTAACTCCACCACTAGAACATTAATTATGGGGAGGGGGGAAGGGGGCACAGTGGTAGCATCTGGTCCCAAGTTTGTAGTCTCTACTTCTACAAAGACTCTAGTGAATGCTAATGTATCAAATTATCAGTAATTCAGCTCTGGTAGCATAGGCTGGGCTTCAAGTGTTCAAAATGGAGCACTAAACTTATACATACTTACCCAAATTGTGTCACCATGGGGGGGCCTTGATGATGCAAATAGTGTCATTAAGTCCATCTTCCACCAATGCCCAGAAGGTTGCCTACTCTTCCGGGAGTCCGGGAGAACCCCCTGAAATATGGGGACCTCCTGGAAACTCTGGGAGAGTGGGCAAGTATGAACTTATAGAGCAGGGAAAGTCACTATATATGTAAAAGACTGTATATGACTGAGCGTTACTGTGTACTACTGAGCTTAATAACCTACTTTTTGTTTTTCATGAAAGAAAACCACAAGGAACATATGGTAGGTTTTGGAATTATTGATCCCTATTCTGTTTACAGAGGCAGCAAAAGAAAATAGGGCACAGACCAAGTTGTAACTGGAAAGTGGAGCTAATCATTTGACATTCAGCAGGAATGCTTGTTTAAATAATTAAAAAAAAACACTACAAAAGATGTCTTTAATGAGAGATGAAGAAAAAAATAATAATGGTATGTGAGTGAGTTCTCTGTACAGCACTGCGGAATTAGTGGCGCTATATAAATAAATGATGATGATGATGATAAAGCCCAAATTAGCAAGCATATTGCACTACTTAACAAATACAACAGTATTAACCTACGGTTTTGTTATAGAAACATGTCATGATAAAATAAGCTTTCTACTTTCCAGGTATCTTCATATAGCCCACTGCTTTAAAAAGATATAAATATAGATAATACTGAAAATTAGTTATAGTAAGTATATTTATATCAGACTCAATTAATCCAATACTCTGGATTTAAGTAACTGGATCTAATGGCAATGTTGCTGTCTTTGGTTGACTGTTACATACAGCAGGGCATTACTAGAAATGACTGAATCCCATTAGCCTCTCAAGATCTGGACTAAAAATCACACCCACCAAACCGAATTCTGTTCCTGCTCCAGTCCAAGACACTAAGAAATACTGCAAAAAGCGTATGACATAGGTTCTCATTTAGAGTTAGGGGTAAGTCTAGCTAGAAGGTGCAAACTTTTCTCCAGGACAAACTATTTTGCGATCCAAGGGTGCAAATGCATATTTTCCAGGCAGGTGAAAATACTGTCTGATTTTGCATAAATATTTAAATCCCCTAGTGCAACATGGCTTTTGTCAAGGTGCAAATTTGCACATTCTACCTAGATTTACTCCGAACTCTAAATCAGATCCACAGTTTACAATCATAAACAAGACTCTCAAACACAGATATAGGATCACTTATGTGGAAAGTAACTGTCAACAAAGTTCTGAAAACCAAGAGCAATGTAGAGAAAGACATAGGCCATTTAAATGTAATGTAATTTAGTATAAATTAAAACTAACCATGATTATAATTGGATTACCCAAAATTGCAAGCACTCTGGAATATAGATCCAAATCCTTTAAATGTACATTATTGTATATGTATATTAAATATGTATATTATTTACTATAGGCAGCTGCCTAGGGAGCCAGGCTCTAGGGAGGGGGGCAGCACTGTGGCTGGGTACCCACACTAGCAATATCTCTGAATGAGACATTGTTATTTAGGCGGGCCAGAGCATCGCCCGTCTGTCCGCTATTTCCCAATGCCACTGTCCTTAGGTGTAAAGAAAAGAGGTGCTGTCACAAGAAAGAACCGCCTCTCTGCATCTCTCTGGTGCCTGGATCCTGGCAGCGTTCTGACGTCATGACGCTGTCGGTGGGAAGAAGCCGAGAGTTCAGAAATCCCCACAAGTTACATACTATTACTTTAAAGCAACTTCATATTTGAGCAACCATTTATTTTTTCAGTATTTACCCATTATTTGGCTCTACACTGTTGGAGTGCCAAATAGTGGACAAATACTAATAGATTTACAGTCTATTAGTATAATTATTTTACATCTGCAGAATACATTAACACATAAACACAATGACATACATGCAACATTAAGCTGATAATTTATTAAATTCTTGTGAGTAAGAGGGCATGTAAGAAAACAGCTGTTTGGCAGGGGGGCATGTTTGAGAGAAGCCGATGGGCGCGGGGGGGGGGGAGGATATTATGAGACAAACAAAAGCTGGTGGACAAATGTAAAACAAATGTGACTTGGGCACCTAGGTCAGGGCTGAATATAAAAGAAAAGGTGGCATGTGTGAGACCATCTGATGAGTACAGATGGCATGTGTAAGAGTAGCTGGAGGGCAGGGGGGGCATGTGTGAGAAAGATGGTGGGCAGCAGAAGACATGTTAGTATGTAACAGGTGAGTGATCTCAAGATTTTTTTTGCTTTGTTCTGAAATCTAAAATTGGAGCTTCCTTCTGTAGATATCCTGCGTTTGTACCAGGGCAGCAGTGAAGCCTGGACAACATTCTACGTCAGACATCTGGACATCAGTGCATCTGGACTGCAACCTTACCAGCAAGCCAAGAGAGGTATGAGTTATTATTATAAATTACACATGTAAATGTAAGTGTGTGAGGGGTGAAGAAGTGGGAATTGGGGGGAGGAGAGGCAGAAAGCTGAAGCTTTGCCTTAGGCACAGAGAAACCTTACCCTGGCCCTGCCTAAAACTGCCGTGGTGAGAGAAAAAATCACAATGCTTATTTCACTCAGATCTTCATAAAGGGCCAAAATGCTGCTTTTTCTATTAAAAACATTTTGAAATATTGTTAATAAACAACATCCTTTTGTATTCCCTCTATTGTGGAGTTTTTGTACCCATGCCAAGAAAAGACTGCTGAAACGGGAGTGTCTTCTCATATATGTGTTTGTACAATGTGGTCACAGTTTTTAGTTCATTACACTTGTGTAATATTTTCATGGTGGAGCACAATATAGTCATTCTTTTTGTTAAAATGGGTTTTGTGACCACCCGGTAGTGTAGTTCTCCTCCCTATCCAATTATCCATCTTGTGTAGGTGGTTCCCTAAGTGTTCAACTGCTATTGCTTGGTATGTACTTATCTTTAAAATCTCTGTACAGATAACACTTAACCCAAATAAAAGCATAGCAATGATTATGTTTCTAGCATTGCAATGCATGTACAATTGTATGTTCAGTGTTCAGTGTAGGACTGGCCAGAAGAGAAGTCTTTGGTGTGAGTTGGTCAGTTTACAATGTATTGCAATATGTGGAACTAACATTCCCAGTTTTTAATACAGACTAAAGCTTTAATACAAAGTACAGCTTGAACAGCATTGATAGTTGCTTTGGCAAGTGTAGAGGATCTTTTTGTATACACACAAACACATACACACACACACACACACACACACACACACACACACACACACACACACACACACTGTCTTTCATTGTGCACTGAGAGGTTTGCTTTGTTACCTTTTTATGGCATCTGCAGAATCTTCTAATTCATCAGACTCCATATGAAAAACACTGGAAAAAGTTTCCTGTAAAAATAGATATTCTAAATTATACCACATAATTGCTCGTTACACCATTGTGCAGCATAATACTATATGTAGCCAAACTCGAGTGACCGTTTTATTCTTTTACTCTTGTAGATACCGGCCATTCTAGTTCTCTATACCAGGAAAAGAAAATATGTTTATGGTCTTGCTAAACCTCATATATCTCTATTTTTACCACTCTGGAGTAATTAGACATCTGTGTGTCTGAGGTAGAATATGTTCAGATGTTTCCACATTGGACAGTAGCCAATCGTCTGGGGCATTCTTCTACACAGCCTAATTTACAATGACCTTGGTCAGTGAAAAAGACTAGACATGGAAAAGTCCTTGGAACTAATGGCCTCAGACTGTATTAACCTGCACCAGCATTTCTTCAAAGACATTGTTCATATCCTTGAATTCCTCAGACTGTGTAAACCAGCACCAGCATTTCTTCAAAGACATTGTTCATGCCCTTGCATTCCTCAGACTGTGTAAACCTGCACCAGTATTTCTTCAGATATATCTGTTTTGCAATAAAAGACTGCAATACTACTGCATAATTCCTGCATTACACTGTAGTTAATTACTCATCCCTGCATTAACTTTGAGCTTGTGCTTTTCCTATCTGCTCTTGATACTGCAATAAACTCCATAACGTTTGTTTACTACAACATAACGTCATTATTCATGTGAGTTCCTAACATGTGGGACCATTGCAGAAGATGTGACCACTAATTCTTCAATTTAAGAGAACATGAATTAAATTGTCCTAAATTATTAGAACAATAGAAGACCCTCCAGGTTCAAACCAGGTTCTCCTCAATTAAAACGTCTAAATGTACAGTACCCTTCTGATAAGTGTAGAACACTGGGAACTGTAAGAAGGACTCAAACAATACAACAACTCTCAAGATTCCTTCTAAGGACTGTATGCACCAGAAGTCATTGAAAAAATATACTGCTGTCAGGAATTTAATCACACAGGACACTATGCTAAATGTATCCAAATATTGTTGCAATGAGGTAGATTTGCTTAAATCCTGAAGCTCCTGGAAGCCAGTTGAAAGGCTTTACACACAGTAGATAGATGCAACAATACCACAAAAACAAAAATATTCTCAAAAATAAACAAAATATATAGCATTCGTGTTAAAGTAAATTAAACGTGAACCCGGCAAGTGAAATGATTAAATCTTTGATCGTTTATAGTCAGAAGGAAGATAAACACTATCAAAAAAAACATTTGTTAACAATGTTAGATATATGATGGGTTTGTGATATCCAAATGTGATTTGTTGCGTAAAATGATGTAAAAGTTTTGCAACTTATTTTGTAAAAAATGCATCATTTTAGTTATGCTAAGTGTATTTCTCATCATATGATTTTGAGTATAATGACTTTTGAAGAAATAACTGTTACATTTGGCCAAAATGAACCTATTTCCACGGACGCCAGATATCGTAGTTTCTCAAATACAAAATGTACAAATTTGTTTTGTGCTACCATCGCTTTTTACTCACTGGGCCGTCCTCATCCACTATGAAGATGGTGCATTTCTGAGCCTGCATGAAGGACAGAATTGTGGCAGCAATCTTCTTTAAGATAACCTCCAATGACTGCTGCTCTTCGAAGATCAAGGTAGCAAGATCAAGGAGTACCTATGGGACAATTTCAAAAAGAAGAAGATAGAAGCCATCTTTATTACATTATACATTTTCACTGATCCCTTCACAATTTTCAGTGTTTGTTATAAGTGAAAGCCTAAGGTATACTACGAAATAGCTTTACAAAATGATAAACATAATGACTCTGTCCAGGGCATTTGAACATCTCTGCACACTATTTAGGAATCTGATGTTTCATGATGCAGTAATATATCATCATCATTTATTTATATAGCGCCAACATATTCCGTAGCGCTTTACAATTGGGGACAAACATAGTAAACTAATAAACAAACTGGGTAAAACAGACAAAGAGGTGAGAATATATGCCTTAGCATTAAAATTAAGATGGGACGTTTGCATACATGCAAAAATGCATCCATATACTGGCGTTTATACGGCTGTAGGTTGCGTTGGTGTAACATTAAATCCAAACATGCTCCCATCATCATCACAAACTCAAAAAATTGCATAAGATCTATGGAACGCCTCCTAAGTAAAACATTGAATTCAATTCTAGTGGCAAGGTTAACTTTAATCTCATGAACTTATAAATCAATGCCCATGACACTTGTCTACCAGTGCAAGTGGGCACCTGTATATGACATACTCAGAATAAAATATGGATGTATGTTGTGCACATGGGCAGTGTGACAAATCATACAGTGGCAGTGGTACAGATGGACTTTCATCTAACTCCAAATTACGCACATAGCCTGTGTCATAACAGTGGAGATTGTAAAAGGTAAAGGTTATTTACTAACCTCAAACTATGCGGAAGACCCATTTCTCTGACTGAAGGTGCATGCACACTTTCCACTTTGCAAAGAGATCTTGCGCAAAACCTCTGTGTGGGTTTGTAAACTGAGATGGGAAGGTGCATGTAAAACACCACTTCAAGAGTACTGCCTGCTGTCAATTCAGGACCACCTACATTATTAATTTGAACTGCCAATTTTTATCCTAAAAATGCTCATTCAAACCTCTGTCAGGGGAGTAAGGCAACATTAAATAATAATAGATTTATAGATTTTAAGTGCTAAAGTCATGGTTAATCTATTTATTTTTGGTTTTGCACTGAGCCAAAATAACTGTATTATTTGTGTTTGTAGAAGTTGGATACAAGAGGGGAATACTTCCAGTTCTATAAAGATATACATTTTTGGATTTTTTTTTTTATCATATTCACTACATTTGTTTTAACCACCCACAACAAAATTTATGATGAGCTTTCTTTTAATAGTGCTGCTAACTTTCTGCAGTCTTGGAAATAGTTGTTATAATACAGTGAGTATAATTTGTAGTAGACAATTTCAATTCTAAATAAGGTATAGGTTTATTATGTAAATTTATATTAAGTTAATGTTTAAACTTTATTTTTCATTTAATTCTGGACCAGAGATAAAAGTTTTTATTAAGCCAAAAACAGCACAATATGTTAAACCACTGATTTTGTAAATGTAGGAAACTGATTTACAGTAAAATATAACGGTGCAACATTTGCATATGCAGCTGCTGATGTGTGTTTTCACATCTGTATTTTGAGTTGCAAGCACCTTAAGTTACGGTTAACATTAAATCTAGCATATAGATGCATTTGCAGCAAAGATGTGTCAACTATCATCTTCTAAACTTGCACCCAGTGCTGCACTGCTTGGCTTGTGGCGCTGCTCAGCTTGTGATTGGTCGTGTGGTCGCGCGCTGAGTGCTTACTGTGGGCGGCGACCGTTATGATTGGTTACACAACTAACATGTGTGGGTGTTCAGTGATTGACTACGTGATGTGAGTTCTGGCACCTTTTTTCTTACAAGAAAAGCACTGCTCATAAATAACATAAAAAGTGCAACTTGAATGGGGGGGTTTTCTTGCATCTGCATGTCTTTACTGTAGTGCACTTACACGCTAATGCCTCTGATCTGCCTCTCCAGGTGCAGGTAGATGCAAGTGTAAGATACACACATTTCTAGATAGGGGTGCAAGTTGTGCACATGTGCAGTTCCCCAAACTGGATCTATCTCTAAATCAGACCCATAATCTGCAATTAGCGAAATCTTCTACTCTGTCTCACCAATCCCAAATCCATTAAAAGTAATGTTTACACATATCAATCTTGGCAGTGGCTCAATACATAATTTAAACAACAATTTATTTGGTTTCTAGAATTGCAGCTCGAGACGTGGGTGCCCACATAACATCTGGTTTATAAAACTGAAAAAACTATTTCTATAATAGTGTTTTTAAATAATCTGTAAACAAGCTACTCCAACGCAGTAATATTAATAGTTAACTAGATATTGAGAGTGCAGTTTATCTGGGTCAGCAAAACAACTTGCTTGTAACGACTGATCTCACAAATATGGCATTTAAGAAAACCCTTTTTATAGGTCTG
Source organism: Mixophyes fleayi (assembly GCF_038048845.1). NCBI lineage: Eukaryota > Metazoa > Chordata > Amphibia > Anura > Limnodynastidae > Mixophyes > Mixophyes fleayi. The sequence goes on along the minus strand of NC_134402.1, from coordinate 127,305,438 downwards.
TGCCAAAGTAACTGAAAATTGAAATCATTTCCCCAAATCTGTGTATGGACTTATAAATATATGTAGCATTTTATTAAATAGTGAAAAGACTGTGACAGACAGCACTTCAACAACAAGGCAATTCTTATGGCAATTGATTTTCAAGAGAATTACCAGGTAATATAAAGAGGTAAGGGCTCTATAAATTACATGTCAGCAGTGACAAAATCTCCACCTCTCACAAGCAGGGGAGGACTGGCAAATTTTAGCCCAGTGAGCATGACTCGAATCAGCAGCCTATTGGGAACAGTTTAAAGGGAAATAGAAATCTAAAGGTCTATTTTGTATGCAATAATATTTTAAATACTGTTTGATTCCCTCACTCCAGTCTTCAATCAATAATTATGTCATGTTTTAAAATAAGTTTTACAATCTGCCAATACTAAAAAAGACTAACAAAACCCATAAAGCTTTAATCTGTGTGAAGAACACCCTGATAATTCTTATTATGTATAAAGTTTTTTAGCTGTAGCTGTGCGCTTATACATTTTTGTCAATTTTAACCATTACGTTTAACCATAAATTTAGCCTAGTATTCATTGGGTTCCAGAAGAGGGCAATCAGGGCCATCACTTCCCCTAGCAGCAATCTTCATCCCATTACATTGCGGTGGAGATGTCCGATCATTAGAGGAAAGGAGGCGAGACCAACCAATCAGAGTAACGGAGGGGCATGGCTATGCAACATCACCCCCCTAAAAAAAGTCTAGGGGCTAGATTTACTAAGCTGCGGGTTTGAAAAAGTGGGGATGTTGCCTATAGCAACCAATCAGATTCTATCTGTCATTTTGTAGAAGGTACTAAATAAATGAAAGCTAGAATCTGATTGGTTGCTATAGGCAACATGCCCGCTTTTTCAAACCCGCAGCTTAGTAAATCTAGCCCTAGGTCTGCTCTTGTGTGTTCCATATTGTGTTAGGCCTATAAATGTAATTATGTATGCACTTACATGCTCACGTAAAGAACATATTGCATGTCCACATATTTTAAAATTAATAATTTTTTATTTTTTTATTTATTATTATCGTTTATGTATATAGTGACAATCATATTACACAGCGCTGATTAAAGCTGTCCAAGCCGTATAATTGGATGCACGAAAGTATATTAGTTAATATTGTTTTATCGTGCGATTGCACTCAGTATGCCACGCTACACGTGGCATGGTGCGATCACGCGGTAAAATACACACGCACACACTCGCACTACAACATTTAGTTATTTCATATTTATATTGATTCAATTCCACAGTGATTTATGAGCAGATAGTATTTAGTTTATTATTAGTTTATATATTATGATTATATGTACACTTTAGTGTTATTTAAGGTCCAAGTTACAGGAAACGTGTCAGGTCTGGTATAATTTTAATCCCCTATTCATCAGCAGTTGTCCGGTTCTTTCGCCGAAGAGATCGCACATTGCATACTCTAGTTAGTGATGTTAGGGAATAAAACACTTAAAGTGATACTGACTACAAAATGCTAATAGACAAGTTGTAACTGGATTCTTTGCGGGAAAGTCAGAGCACAACCCCTGGAGAGATGACCCCCACCTTTGGATATTTTGGTTTGAACTGGCCTATGACCTGCAGCACTCTGGACCTTCCTGATACCCAGACCAATAGAAGCAAGCCACACCAGCTGCATTGTTTTCACTGTAACACTGAGTGTATATAATACAGCTCTTACTGGCACTGGCCTTAGTCTTCTCTGACCACAGTATTGTGGAGTGAAGTACTGATCACTGGTACCAGTGGGAGCGCAAGCGAGCGCAGCAGTATGTATATATCTTTTGGTATTGGCTGTATTATAATTATGTATTGAACTGCTATATTTTACATCTGCTAAAATAAATTACTTTGTGCTTTGGAAACACAAATCGCTTATGCAATGCTTATTTGAAAACTATAGAATTACTTTAATAAAGCTTATGTACACATCCATATCACTCCCTCCCACTTCGGGGCTTAGCATGACCCCAGTGGTGGGAAAATTAACTTTATTAACTGAAAAAATAATTAGCTTTACTGGGCATAATGTTCATGAAGGACAGTGTGCACTCAATTAACATTTCCCGACCAATACTACATATTATTACATTGTCCTACACATGTGAGCATTTCATTGGTCAATTTAAACAAAATATAGATCAAATTGGCCTGAAAAAGCTATGTGTGTGGGCTTCATTAATAAAAAAAAAATCCCTATTACATTTGTATAACTTATGGAAAGCAACAGAAAAAAACTAATTGATGATTGCAATGTGGGGCTCATGTTAGGTTGAAGGCAAATTGCGTTTCTAGTGTCTAATACTCTTTTTTCACATCCGAGCATACGCACACAACCATTATTTTTGGAACTATCGTTTTGTGCGCTTGCCCAGAAGTAAAAAAAAGTGTATTATACGCCATAAACCTAATTTACGGACAACTTAACATAAGCCCCTGTATGTGCATTAATCAGCCTCATATGTGTCCAGGTTTATGGTAAGTGTACTCTGCAAATCATTTACGAAGCACAAAAATGGCTGCTCCATACTGCAAATTCTGCTTTGGACATGCCATGCACCTCAATTTTCCCAATTGTGCCTAGATCCTGCCTGGGGCATAGGTTTCCAGGAATGAAAGATTGCACAGACAGAGGAGAGAAGTTTTATGGTGTTCCCAGTAAAGTACTGAGTAGATGCACCAGTGCACCTCTATTTCGTGGAACAGAGCAGAACTAAGATTTCATTTTGTGGAGCAGGGTAATTGTAAATGGTGGATAATGCAAGTGATACCTGCCTATTATACTGGGACCACTCTGATGTAGGAGTCCTTGTTCATTACCATGGCCTCCACAGTCCAGGGGGGGTCGTCATTGCAGGATTGCTAGCTTCCGGAAGAGGAGGCATGCTGCTGTGAGACCCACCCCCAAACCCATGGGGGAAACAACTCTATTTTGTCTCTTCCAGTTATAGGGGGAAATAGCCAGGCTATCTTGCTCTGGTTAAAAATTTGGGAAGTGGGCCACACTTCTATTTTATATAGATTGAATAAACTGTTGAATTTGTTTCTCATTTTGTCTGTCTGGCTTCATGATTGCTTCTACAACATAAATGGTGTTAGCCCTTTTAAAATCAGGACTGGCACTGGGGACTTGTGGGTGTGTGTGTGTGTGTGTGTGGGGGGGGGGGGGGGGGGCGGTAGATTGGCTGAGACACTGAGACCTGTTTAGTACCTCCATGCTGTACTAAAAGAATCATTTCTCTAGCTGCGCTCCAAGCAAGCAATGGAATAAAATTCTTCACACACACACACACAGAAGTAATGCATGAATTAAAAAATAGTCTTAATGTCCCCTAATTCTCATAATTTATTTACTCCATAAGTAAGGCTACACTGAGTAGTATTTTAGGAAAAAAATTGAAAAGTTTATTTATTTGAATGGTGATGTTCTAAAGTGGTAGAAGGTTGGACTCTGATGTGACATTTGTACTTTTACACTATGCACTGTAGATTACATTTTACAGACATAAACAATACAATACAAAAATAAAATTTGCTTGAGAAAATATCAGAGGTATCAGTAACATTGACATGAAGGATCTGTAAATGTACTACTTTCCATCTGCCCTTTATTTCCTTCAGTTTGCAGCAACCAAAATGTGAAATAAAAATACTTCTATACAAAGCATTGTGCATTCTCATGGAATTCTATTTGTACTGTACCAAGCAGTAGATGAAAGACTAAGTAAATAATTCTAGACGAGGCATCAAAGCCATACCTGGTTCCTTCTGTTCTCCAGCAGTGAAGTCTCGTACAGCTGTGCATTGTGCAGTACAATCCCGCAGAACGCCAAGTAGGCTGAAAAGTCCTGAAATCATTAAAACAAGTACATAATTAAACACAAAATAAAGATAAATGGTGTGAAACCTGTTCAAACAAATAACTATAGAACTAATGGTAACACCTGCAAAAACTTTATCAAGCTGTTGTGATTTAGAACCACACTTGTACGTCAAAGATACAGCTATCACACACACACACATAACTAATAATAAAGTGATTACATCATTGGGCTCTATATGCTGCATATACAGTAATTTGATTCACAGTGATTTTAGGATGTTACATTTAGGCATCAACTATTTCTTAAGGTAGTGATTCTTTGTTTTGTTTTTTTAGGTTTCGGACATGATTTTGTTTTAGTTCTGAATGTTTAAATCTAGAAGAATCCACATGTGAATTCTCACCTTCTGTCAAGTTGGCATCTTAAAATGATGCTAAAATGTCAGTTATGGAAGCTACAATGTATTTTTATTTATGTATTCCTTACTAGTATTATAGGCAAATAAGGGCTGATTCAGAGTGGGATGCATGCCAGTTTGCTCTGCAAATGGGCGCATGCATATGGTGGCTTGTTTCTGGCCTGGAGAAGCTTGACAAAGGAGGGAAGAGGCGTGGAAACAGTATACAATGAAAGCGTGATCACGCAAATGAGGCACATGCACACATATATGACTATTAAGAGGTGTATGTTTTGCACCTACTAGAGGGCAGGTGCGATTATGTGCTGATGAAGATGACTTATCGTAAACCAGGCACATATGCTGCTGATGCAGAAGTGGACGCATCTGAAGATGCTCTGCGTATGGGTGGGAAATATGCAAGTTTTCCATGCACTTTTCTAAGAGTATGTTACTTATGTGCCTGACTTTGTTTACCCTCCCTTAGGAGGTAAGCTCGAATGAGCAGGGCCCTCTTCCCTCCAGTCTCCATACCTGTTCTTCTGCTCCGTCTCTACTGTATCTGCCCTACCGGAGTTTCTGTAGTACTGGTACTGTGTGTTTATTGTTCTGTACTGTTCTACCCTGTATAGTCTACTGTATAGTCTACTGTTTGTACTGTGTGCGGCGCTGCGGAAACCTTGTGGCGCCCTACAAATAAACGATAATAATAATAATATGTTGTGTTTTATATGACTTTTATCTTGATTTGCCTTTAGCTACAGTCATTCACTACGGATATTGCTAATTTATTTTTATTAGGCTTCACCAGGATATGACACCAGTGAAATAGTGAATGAACTTAAGGAGACCTTTAAACCTCATCTGTAGTGACAATATGTAGTCCTTTACATACTGAGCAATCTTTCCCTACACGGATGAGCCCCAAACAATTGGAAGCAATCCGTGTGAAGGGAACATCACATGCTTTCGTCATGCTATGAATGCCCAGTGGGCAAATCATTGATTCATGTAAATTGCGAACTCAGAAGTAAAAGTTCTTTCAATGAGATACAGATTTGCAGTAGTATATGAAAAAATAAATAAAAAAGTAAGTGTATTCTATGATTTAACAAAATGTGTATGCAATATCTGTTATCTTCCTTTTTACCACAAGATTTCCTCTGATACATCACAGACTTAAGCTAGGTACACACTACAGAAATTCCGACCAACTTTTTATGCAGAGCGATTTTACATGCGATCGACTGTCCGATCGCTCGGTCCATGAACTGCATACACACAAGCCTTGTTTAAGACGATAAAGGGAAGAGCGGACGTAACTTTAGCGACTTTTTACAGCCATGTTGTCGTGAGCAATGATTTTAATTTCATACACAATGCAGTGACATTTGCGGGGCATGTAACGATATACCAAAGACATTAGCATAAAGGGGCAGAGCTTTCACTATAGATAACACCCAAAGCTGCATAAAAAGAGAAGGCAACACTGTCTCTTCATTCATTTCTATAAAATAGAAGTTTAGTAATATACATTAAATTTAGAAAAACATTTAACTGCTAAAGTGCAATGCAATGAATATTCCCTAATAATAAAATCCCTTTGTATGTAATGGAATGCTCCATTCTCGGCGTGCATCATTGCTGATTGGTCCACAGCAGAAACAAACGCCCATGTCTGAGTGTATAAAATGACAGAGGAACCTGTTTGGCGCCAAGGAGAGTCAGAAGATGGCGAGTGAGAAAGTGTCAGTGGGTGTTAAGGTTGAGGAGAAGGTGTCAGTGGCGGTTGCGGGTGAGTAGAAGGTGTCAGTGGGGGTTGCAGCTATGGAGACGGAGACGGAGACAGAGTCAGAGATGGTGCTGAAAGGGCCAAAAAATGTTGGAAGAGTTAAGGTGGGGGATGGAGATACTCAAGAAGAGCAAAGAGCAAATCCAATAAGCCCAAGAGAGGTGGAGATGATGGTCAAAGTACTGGACCAGGACGACAACGACATTAAAAAAGGTCAGTAGCACGTGTAGTGTACCTGTTAGAAGGACTTATTTCATTCTAGTGTCACATAAAACAATGTAAACTAATTTGAAACCTAATTTTTTTTATGTCAGAACGAAGAATTAACGGTGAAAAGACGAGTTTAGATACCACTGATACCACTAATGTTACACCTGTTAGCAAACAAGAAAAAAATGAAAAAGAAAAATATACTAAAGAAGTTCTACACAAAGGTATTTCAGTGAACATGTGTAGACAACTAAATGCTTTGGGCACATACCTGTACCGTTATAATAACCAAAATGGCGCCTGTTTTCCAGAATGTATGGAGATTAAGCCCGCTATTATTGCGATTTCGCCACAGGGACCAAAATATAAACTGATCTCGAGCAGTGTGCAAGGTGAGAAAATGAGAGTATTTATGTCGTTGAATATAAATTACAGCTATAGAAGTTAAATAGTAAAAAAAAAATTATTTCCTTGTATCGTAGATAAAGAAATCAAAGGGAATAGAAACCCAAGCGACATCAAGACCTGTTCTGCCACAAACCAGTAGCACCTTTAAAAAAACTAAATACTAAAAATAATACTCTGCAGTACTCTGCGCTCTGATTGGTATGGGCACGCTCACTTCTCATGCGGATCTTTCAGACAGCTGTGTGTGTAAAAAATTTTGTACCTTTTTCCTGCAATAAAAATGTTGCATGAACACTGTGTGGTTTATTCTGGGTACTTCACAATTATAAGTTAATTAAGGTTAATATAACTTTAATAGGTTATAAAGGTTAAAGTTTATAAAGAGTAAATATGAATACATTGCCAACATAGATGCAAAGGGTAATAACACTCGTGCTTTATACAAGTGTAATGGTCTGCAGCTAGAAAGGTGCAATATACATCGATACAGAACACAGTGATGTGCGAATTCTGCACCACGTGGGACTGGGACAGACATCAAAATATTACATACACACGCCCCCCAGGTCGAGGAAGTATCGGAGGATTGTCGTGGATCGGTCGGAAGTTTATATACACTACACAACGAAAACGAGATTGGAACGAAAATATTAAACGGTACGACCAACCAAATGAGGCGACAATCGTCCATTTGGGCAGACTTTCGACCATCGTGTCACTACACACACTGACCCGACTTTTGAACGAGCGGTCGTATGTCAGCTGTTTGAGCCGATTATTAGACAAAAACCCTGTAGTGTGTACCTAGCTTAACATAAGGAGTGACATAATCCAATGCTTACCACGGATCCTGCAAACACCTTGGGCTTGATTCATTAATGATCTTAACTTGAGAAACTTCTTATTTCAGTCTCCTGGACAAAACCATGCTACAATGCAAGGGGTGCAAATTAGTATTCTGTTTTGCACATAAGTTAAATACTGACTGTTTTTTCATGTAGCACACAAATATCAACTTTAAATTTCAGTGTACAAATAAGCTATCAAATATTTGCGTGCTACATGAAAAAACAGTCAGTATTTAACTTATGTGCAAAACAGAATACTAATTTGCACCCCTTCCATTGTAACATGGTTTTGTCCAGGAGACTGAAATAAGAAGTTTCTCAAGTTAAGATCCTTAATGAATCAGGCCCCTTGTCTGACAGTTTATTCAATGAATGATACAGTTCAGATCAATGTAATAATATTAATATACCTTCTTAACATGGTTCCTCGCCACTCAAACTCTGCATTACAATATTATTCAAGAAAGCTGTAGAAACATTTTCAGGTGCTCAAAGCTGGATTTAAATGTAAATAAAATTGCATATATTTGTAATTAATTATTAAGGTAAGAATATAGATTTTAACTTGTTTTCTGCATGAAAGTATTATCTGCAAGGATGCACCGAGTTTTTTAGTTCTCATATGAAAAAAAAATACTTCATGTCAGGCGTGTGCTAGTTACATGTAATGATATTACAGAAAAAAACTATATTAATTCCTTTAAATCACACACTGATAATCTACACAAATGATCGATTAATAAAGATCACTACACAGCTGTCTACAGAATGTGGCAGTTATGTAAACATAGCCAGGGTAGGTTTATGAGGGAAAGTCAAAAGTGTTGTAATACAACATAATGGGGGGAATTCAATTCCCCCCGAAGTAGCACAGCGTTAAACCTGTTACTGTTATTACGGTAAATTTAACCCGACTTTCTGCTCGCTGCTCAGGGAGCTGCGAGCAAAATGTTGAAGCTACCGCAATAATGGAATTTAAGCGCACTATTACCATAATAACGCAATAGTGCACAGGCCGCATTACTTTTTTACAGTAACGCGGCTAATTGGATTCCCCCCAATGTTTGAGTTCTAGATTTAGTGATAATTGATAGCCAATGTCATACATACTCTGACAGCTAAACACTGGATTAGCGTAAAGAACCCTAGAAAAAAACTACAGAACTTACTGAGGTAGCCCTAACCTGTCCATACCCCATCTCCCGTTAAAGTTGGTTTACAAGTTTCTTTAAATAAAGTATTTTTCTATTAATGAAAGAAACCAAGCCTTTGTCGGCATAGGCTAACATCTGCTATTGCCCCCTGATACAGTACTTAGATGGAAGCCCTATCGCTGGTGAAAACACCCTTTTACGCTGGATAAGTGGGTTTTTGTCCCTTTTGAAAACAGAGTCTTATATGTCCAGTATATCCTTCTAAAATGTGTTTAGTGTTATTGAAAACTGCAGTTGCTGTAGGCAGTTCTCTGAGCTCAATATCACGTCACACTAATCTGTGATCAATCATGTAGATCAGAGCCAATGTACTGAAATGTAGCTTCTGTAGATGACAGGTAGATCTAAGGTACTCTAAGATTATGGGCATAAAATAACAAGAAATGCTGCATGTAAACTATTATATGAAATTCAATAACATTTAATTTAATGAAAGAAATCAATAATTATAACCAAAAGCACACATACTTTCCTTACGACCTGCATCAGAGAGGTAACAAATAAATGAATGTTATAGGTTTCTTAAATTGGGCAACCAATTATATGTAACCTGTGTTAATGAATATGTTACCAGTGTTCCTGAAATTGTTTAAATAATGTTAATACTAATATAGAATAACAGTGTTAAAATTAGAAATTAGTGTGCACAAGCAATGTGTTAAGATATAAAGCGGTTAGGAGTATGATTAGAAGCAAAGGCAACAATACAAAGGTCAGGTGACAGGGAGCACGAGAGGATGAGAACAAGAGAGAAGGGGGAGGACATGTGAGAGGCTAGGATGAGGAATAGTAGGATGAGGAATATTGAGGAGAATTTAGAAATAAAGCATGTGAGAGACTCTGAAGCTAGAGATCGAAGAAATCTATAGAGAAACCTCAGACCACAAGGATGGAAATCTGTGTGCTGGGAATATGTCATTTGTTTATCAACCCCCAGTACAATAGTAAAAAGTGTGTGCAATTTGGCTACAGATGTATATGTAACTGAACTAGTGTAGTTTCCCATTCTGTAAAAAAAAGAACTGGATTTAGTGATAAAAAGATTAAGAATTTACTTCAAGCAGAGACAGGTAATTATAATAACCTTGTGCATCACTCACTCTAGCTAAATAATGAAAACATAAATATATAGTGTCTGGAGTGTGTACATCTTTCAACATACTTTTGTGTTATGTGTCATTGGTCATATATGAAACGTTAACTGTTATGATTCAACAACAACATCTTGCAATTTTAAAGAAACCAAGTGAGGTTTATATTATATGGTTGATCATTTTTTTTGTAGATGAATTAGATAATAGTATTAAAGTAACATTAGTAGCATAATTAATCAAAGCTTTCAGGTGTAAATTTAGGGGTGACTAGTTATAAATGAGTTATTTAGGGAGTAATAAGATATGGTCCAGAAAATAACTTAATTTATATTGATTACATGTTGATTCTGTATACATTAAATGGATTCATTTATGTGATGTGCTGTATGATACTCACCACGGTTGTTATTGTGTAATTATTTCCATTGCTATAATGAAAAAAATAATATATAATATATTTGTGGTGGTCTGTGTGAATCTATCAGATTAAATACTACCAGGGAACTATAGGAAAGGGTTTCCTGAATTACCCCTGGTATGTATATCTCAAGCATTTACCCTAAGTGTAGTATAGAGTCAGGTGGAGGCACTAACCATTCAATAATACCTAGTAAAAGGGTGTTACATATATACAGTAATATTATTGATGCGACAGACTTTACCTTCTCATCTTGCTCAGTAAACGTCCCATTGCTTTCGGATTTCTTATTGATCGCCTGAGCCACTCCGACCACCTGATTCAATCATTGAACAAATACATAATTACTTCATTTGTAACCTCACAAATATGAACATCAATTAATGAGCAATGCAAAAATCTTAGATAAAACCCCCTCCTAACACTGGAAACATAGACGGCTGTATAATTTACAAAGCAAATGTATGCAAACTAGCCATCTTTAACAATCACACTATTCTTCTTACAGAAAACACAGCTCCGGGGACATCAAATGCAGAGGAAGGCCCAGCTGTTGTACTTATGTTAGAGGAAAGTCAGATATTCTCCCTGCCATATAAATTGATTACTAAGTATACATTTAATGCTTGGTAATAATGTTAAAAATACAGGCCATATTGTTTATACACCTCACTTTAATTTGTTTCGGTAATGTATTATTTGCAATTCTGCCTTTTTCCTTCCACAGGCAGTTGGAATATAAACTGTTCATGACAGGTCTGTCCTCTGTGTTTCATGTTGTGCGTACAATGTAATGTCCTGTTTTGTTAGTGTATGGCTTTTATCATCATACACTGCAAAGCTCTATAAACATATACAAATATATACAAATCCTGCCTTAGACTAAGAATGATGTACGCCTGTAATAAGTGTCCTATTACATTTATGTTTTACAGTTTATTTGGTATGGAAATATTTATGTCTAAATGTATGTATAAATAATTCCCCTACAAAAACTGACTTTGAATGTATACATTTTAGGGCACAGAATTAAGACAAAAAGCAAATGTTCTTTCCAGTCAAACCACACAGAGACAATGCCCCACAATACAAGCTTAACCCCGTCTTACATCAAACATATGATTGGCTGCTATGGGTGAAGATTCCATTCCAAAATATCTTTTTGAAAGGAGACTTTGCTCCTTTACATCTCCAAATTCATCTCCAATTTTAATGGACAATCAATGGTTGAAGTGGACTAGTTAAGATGCCATACCACCACTTCTACTACCATTCACTTACATTTTCCATACATCTTTTGTCAAATTGCTTTCATGTTAAGTTTAACATCATTCTTTGCAAATATGGCAGTGTGACAATGGACACTATCAAGAAAGAAGTACCAGAAGCACACAGGCAAAACTTTTCAGCAGCTGGAATAGGTGGGCATGTGGGTACACGCAGCTGTGCCAACTTCACATGAATTCATGGCACAGCAAGGAAAAGTTACAACAGTGACGTATACATGTGCCTTTTGAGGCCATTCCTTGATTGACCTTGTTGCTAATTTCTTTGATCACGTCCTGATCTGACCTTGGCTATAGTTATATGCCCTATCCTATGTCTGCCCTTGATCTTTCACCTGATTCTTTGGTTCTACCTGCCTGCTGTCTGGTTTTGACAATTGATTTTCTGACCTTAACTCTGTTTTCATGTTTGGAAGGTCACTTTGGTTCAACATTTCTATTATCACGACATGCTGTTCTGGTCTCTGTAGATCAGTAATGGTCAACCTGACCTACTTTAACTGCTACATGTGCGGTCTTCCAACCCCTCAAGAGCGCCACACATTACTCTTAATTCCAAGAATTTAAAGACAGCCTGAAATGACCTTGGCACCCCAACTTCAGTGTTAATGCTCCCACATGCCGCTCACTTGCTCCAAAATTTCACCAGGAGCCACTCAGACCTCGCACTTGCAACGAAGTTCTCCGACAAGCACTCAGACCCCACATGTACTCTAACACTTCCCCACATGCCACTCAGAACACCTCACATGCCTCAGAGTCCACCAAATGCCCCATATGCCACACAGACCACCCCACCTGCTCCCCAAATGCCATGCAGACCTCATTATATGCCACTCACACATTCCCACATGCCCCCCAGACATCTACCAAATTCCGCTCAAATTTTCCCACATGTCCCCACTCACTAGCTTATTTAGTAAACTTTAGTAACAATACTTACCTGTAGTTCGGGAACCTAGAGAGGGAGGAGGGAAAACACGTGGTGCAGATACACTGCACTCTCTCCTTCTCCATTTCAATGAGCTGAGTGACCTTCCAGTGCTATGTAGAGTATTCTCTGCTTTATAAGACAGACCTGTTGCCTACCAATGCTGTAGATGCTACACTTTGTTATTGTAGTACCTCAATAAAGCCAGTGCTGCTGTTCCCAGGACTTTTCTACTTTAGCAGCTTTATAGTTAATAAGTCCCGCTTCTTTCTTCAGCAACTAACAAACTGCACCTGTTGCGCGGCCAGAGTCTAGTTTTCCCTACAATCATTCCCAGAGTCCATACTGTGTACCCTAATACAAGATACTAGTTCTTATGATCTGGCTCCCATTTGGCTGTGTTATCCTTGTTATCAGTCCCTGCATGTCAGTATTTTATATTCCTGATATTGAATTCAGTGTTCCTGTGACCTTGCTTCCAAAAATAACAACACTGTGCAGCAGTCTTCTGACCTGTTCCTGCATTTCTTGATTTAAACTGTCTATTCTCTAATGTTAAGAAACATGGGGTTATATTTAGAAAGTGCGGGTCTGAAAAAGTGAGATGTTGCCTATAACAACCAATTAGATTCTATCTATCATTTACCATGTACACTCTACAAAACGACAGCTAGAATCTGATTGGTTGCTGTAGACAAGATAATCACTTTTCAAACCTGCAGTTTAGTAAATAGTCCCAATGGTGATCACTGCCACATTCCAGATCAGTTGCCTAGCAACATTGCTAGCGTCCTTTCCTTCTGATGCAGCCGCCACTACTTCGATTTCAATCGGTTGCTTTGTAAATAGCAACTAGCGTCTTCTCAGCTCTCAGCTAGTCGCTAAGTAGTGTCGGCTGTCTACCTGCTTTTAATTATTTGCTGCACTTGTGCAGCTAATTAGCTTGGTTCATCTGTCTTTATAAACCCCTTCCTGTTGTTCACCAATGTTTGGGCTAGTTCCTGCTTGATCTAATGTGTTTTTGTATACTGACCTGATTCTGTCTCTCAGTGTTTGACCCGGATTGCTTATACGGACTTTCTGTTTTCTCCTGCTCCAGACCTTGGCTTGTTAAACAGATCTACATTTATCTGTAGCTGCCCTGACTTCTGGCTTGCTAAACGAAATTGCTGTCTTCGTCTGTCCCTGACCCTGGCTTCTTAAACTGTCTGCATTTATCGCTACCTGCCCTGACCCCTGGCTGGCTAAACATAATTGCTGTCTTCTCCTGCTCCTGACCTTGGCTTGTTTTATGAATCCGCGTAAACACTTGCCAGTCCTGTTCTCTGTTATTGCCGCTTCTGTTACCATCTAGGTTGCTCACTACCTCCTTCCTGTTCTGTCCACTCCTTTGGCAATAGTGTGATCAACAGCTACTACTACTTGAGCATACGTCCTGGGGTCAACTGACTACTGTGGAATACATCTACTTCATTGGAAACGGGGTAGCTATAGGTGAATATCTCATGAAGCGGTTCTGGTTGTTGAGGATCACATGCCATATTGCCATTAACATCTAACATCCCTGTTGATGTGTAAGAAAGGCTTGTCAGAGTTAACAAGAACAGAAATATAGTTTGTTTTTTTGTTATTTCACTTGGATGAATTAGAGCACAGTCACATAAGGTATGTTGCTCTGCAAGAGAACTGGAGATAATAAAACACTTACTTAACCTAATCTTTCGCTCTCATTAATCTGGAATTATTCGGATATGATTTTTTAAACCAAGTGTGATGATAATGCACATTTCCTATCTTATTTTCACTTTTGATTTGCCTCATTAATGTAACATTGTTCTCAGTAGAGTCTTAAATCTTTCCCCTTGGAGACTTTAAACTTGTATAACGACAGTACAGGATGCATCTGTTTTAACATAGTTCATCCAAGAAATATGTGATCTGCTCACAAAATTCCCTAATCCTCCTTATCCAATTTTTCCCAGAGGTCCCAGAATGCATTGCTGCCTGCACTAAGAAGAGGAAGTACATACATATTGTAATTCTGAGTAACTTGTTATTATTATTTTATTTATTTATCATTATGGATTATTCGTGTTGTAGATCTAAGCAGAATACAATACAGGAAATCAATTTTATCAGCTAGTATTAATAGTACTGCTATGAAACATGGTAAATGTAAAGGACAATGCACTCTTTACTGTAAATTATATGAATATTAGAAAATATGGAGGAATTATGTGACCAAATATGAACTTATTGTTTATACAGTAATTATGTATATTATACACACATATATTAACAACACTTGGGTGTTTGGCTCAAAGAGGCCATGTGCTGATTTGGCTATAATTTTATAGACAAAAGAAATCAGTTTTAAAATATGCCTCTTAAAATCAATAAAAGTAGTGATCAAACACATATTCTTCAATAGCATGATGAAGGGCAGCTCATATGCCAAATTAAACATTCGGCCACACAGAAAAGTTAAGGAAATTAGGGTAAGCTCTACTAAGACACTGTATCTAGGCTGGTTTGGTATCAATAGATGGACAAATTCACAGGGGATTTATTAATAATAATATTGAGTCTGTGTGACACTCCACAGAAAAGTTAGGTAACATAGTAGAATTGAGTAGTAAATCAGATAACATTCAAATGGTGATTGAAAAAAGTATCACAGACCACAAACCCCGGGAGGTGGGAAAGGTGTAAAGATGTCTTTCAAAAGCTGAGAACAGTTACAACAATCCACATTGATAAGCTGTTTATCTTCCTAGTCAATTTCCCATGGCACAGATTATACAGCTCTTGTAAATTATATTCTGAATGTAACCCTTTTTATTTTAAACTGTTTTGCTTGTCTATTTTATGTCAATTGTTATTGTTTTTTTATATCTGAATGCCCTGTACTTTTGTGTATTAAATCTCTAAATTTAGTAAGTTGCGTCCTTGATACTCTAACGAATCCATTAGCCTGTTAAGAAGAATATAGCGCGACCAAGTTAACCCTTTGAATGCCGGTGTGTGATTTGTCGATACATTTAATTAACAAGCTTAGTGTGAGCTTGCATTTACATTTGTGTAACAGTCTGGAGGTGTGATGAGTTAACCCTTTGTTTGCTGGTGTGGGCCTTGCAAGCCTGTGGGTAGCCAGAAGCCTTGTGGGCCAGTGTGGGACAGTATTTTGGGGTCCTATTGCCCGTATTCAATAAGTGGTGGCAAAACCTGAAGTGTGTGGGGGTGTGAGAGCGCTGTGTGGGGGTCGATTTAGCAGGTTTATAACCTGTGTGATGGGTAGAGAGAGACTTGAGTGCTGGAATCGTTTGTAACCTCATACAGTGAACATCCCAAGTCACGACAGCTGGGAGCGTGTTTGTGACAGTCATACTTGGCATAATCTGTATGCTACACCGGATAGATAGTTTTGGAGTGCATCTGTAGCACTTTGATGTTTCAGTTATTCTCCACCTGTTCACTTGAATGGGTTTAAAATGAGGGCTGCATTTTTTTTAAAAAAAAGCAAAACAAATATCAACCTGTACCTAGCTAAAGCCATATGATTGGATGGCGCTCACAAATACACATGTGGGGCTTGATTCATTAAGGAGCATAACTGGTGATATGTTGCGTGCAAAGGCGCACAATTACTCTGCACATGCCCAGAATTGGACTATACGCCATAGAAAGCAGAAACGCTGAAATCATCCTTGAGCGTAAAGGACTCTTAATACGGTCTACAATTTCAGGGGTAGAGAGGGGAGTATGCTCGTAGTCAATGTACAGTAAGGGCGTAGCAAGCTCAATCGCACGCATCAGTGTCTGATTCAAGCTCTGGGCAGCTCTAAGTTTTCAGTCGTATCACTTACACCAGATACAGGTCTAGTCTAAGTGCCAATTACTAGTAATGATGGCTGAGTATGCATATTAGAATATGTTTTTGCAATCAGAAGCAACTGTAAAAATGTATTTTATGTACAGTAGACATTAACTACATCCTAATAAATGTAGTTTATGGATAAAAATAAAATACATTTTTTTAATGTGTGTCATTAATGACTAGATTATGACCAGGTGACATTAATTGAATATTTTTTTTTCTGTGTGTTCTTTTGTGACTTTATATTCCACATATGTATGGGATGTATCCTGCAATATTAGAGCAGAGTATCCTCTATATTAGAGCAGAGTGGACCTAGAACCGTATACCTCAAGAGACGTATCTTCACATTCGCTCCTTGTTGAATACGGATGTGTGTATAACCAATGCACGTGCATTGTTAAAAAAAACACACATTACATTAGTTTTGCGTTTGGTAATGAATCAAGCCCATGATGCCTATACAAAGTGTCAGGAAAAGATAAAATGCTATAACTTCATAATTGAAGTACTCATTTGCATATAATGTTAGACAATTCTGGAAGTGAAAATCCTACAAAAACTAAATTTGAAAATATTGCTGCTTTGACACAAAACAGATTCTGGCTGCTATTTTGTTAATTGGTTGAAGAAACATAAACACATAACTTATTTTATATCCTACATCATAGAAGGCTGAATGTATAGTTTTTATTCTTCACATAGCCTAAAAATATATTGTGTTTAGGTTTTGTTTTTTTTGCGGTATTGGTTACGTTTCCATGGTGACAGTCCCAAAAACATAATCTGTATATTATTGTTTGTCAATCCTAGTTAGATATATTTCAGCATTGAAGATGTTTCTTAATTTCAATGTGACCTATTTAGCCTTTTATATTCCCAAGAGAGGGAGTTGATAATTGACTTGCATGTCACATTCACATACATAAACTTTCTATTCCTGTTGAATCCATGTAAGGCTAAATGCTCTCCATTCAATTACAAACAAAATATACCTTTACTCTATACTATACTGAATATAATTCCCAGATGGTGTAACTTAAAGTTATGTTGTAAGTTTAGTTTAAACAATAAGATATTAACTATAACAAACTGATCCATGAAATACATTGTTTCAAGAGCTCTCCAACTTTCAGCACTCTAGTCTGGTGTGGCATCCAATACATTTCCCGTGTTCTTCAGCTTCCCTAAGTATTTCCATAGCCACTACTCAAAGTATTTTTTAGAATGATCTGGTATGCACACATGCACTGGCGTTTCTGGCTCGGCTCCATCTTAGACCTACAATCAGAGGCCTGGATAAACTCTAGTGGCTAAAATACACACAGTAGGGACACATAAACAAGACACTTCTCTGAGTCTGTAAAACTAACTTTGATGAAGTACACACTAAACACTTTCTTGCTATTAGAATTTCTATTGTACTTCATGGAGAGCAAATACTCCTATTTTTCTTCTCAACTAAGCTGTGTTCAGCAAGCTGTGTGCCAAAGCTAAATGATAGTTTACTTCAAACATTAGGAAAGTGCATGTGTAGGCAGCCTTAATCCTCTGTGTTCAGCACTCACACACATTTTTTAATGTAGTGTGTGGTGGTCTAAGGTTTTAGTTTTTTTTAATTATTGTAACAATACTTGTGGTAGAACCCAGATGCTAACCCTGACTGACACTGGCCAACAGGAGGTGTGGAGTCTAATGAGTTCCCAAGTGTTCCCCAAGAACCACTGCAAGGCGGGATGGGCTCTGCTCCTGAGAACTCGCAGGTTGTGGTCCTCTGGCCTTACTCAGGATGTAGCATTGCAGATTGGAAGAGAAAGCCGCACAGGACGGAGTACACAGTGACAGAAGATAACATAGTCAACCAAGCCAATTTTGGCACACGTGCGGGCAGCGGAATCCTATACAGCAAACCAAGGGGAGGCAACAACAAGCCAAGTTCCAGTACACGTGCCGGCAGAGCAGGACAGGTGCAGCTTTCAGGAGCAGAGCCAGGACTAGCTGGGTTTGGTACACAGGTATTCAATATTAGGCAAGGAATGGTCAGTACAGGCAGGGATTCTGTTCACAGGTAGGCAATAGAGATCACACTGGAGAGAGAGAGCTGAAAACAGGCACAGGAAAATGCAGATCCAGGAGGAAGTCAAACAGCAAACTAGTTGCTTTGACACTGCAAGGTTATCAGAGCAAGGTTTAAATAAACAGGCTAGTTTGAAATACCCGCCCCGAAATGTGATCATGTGACCGCCGATACCCGGAAGCGACGTGCAGCAGAGAGAGCGGGGACAAGTAAGGATCATGACATTTACCAAGTAAATCTAGGCCTGGATATTATGATGCACCACATGGTACTTCTGAAGCACCTTTAATCTCAATAAGCATTGAAAAATAGCTGGGGGCTTCCATCAACATTAAATTAAATAAGTTCTCCTAGTGGAGACTTCAGAACTCAAGCATTATAAACATTGACATTTAATATAATTTACAGTGGTTTATACATATATAAGCATTACTTCTGTATTGTACTCCCATAATATGCCGATATTTATCTACTAACATACTGTACCTTCTCAGCATTTCAGAAAGGTTTTATTACACTTGGGTTCTAATGAGGTTTCCAATGCCAGTGTCAGCTTCCCTTAGTAGATTATAGAACTTGGGCTTGTTCAGTTCATACCAATTTTGTACAGTTTTCTTTCCTTTGCCTTATTGAGGATAAGCAGTTGACAGATGGTAATTTAGTGGCTGATTCATTGAATAAAAGCCCAAATAGAGAAATGTGTCAGCTGAACATTGCAGTGAAGTTGATGAAAACCTTATGACTAAGTTAAACCTTCTGGTGAAACTTTGTGTTCGCCCCTTTTTCCAAAATAAATTCTGACTTGCTGTGAAGTCGTTTTGTGCACATAAAATCACACAGTCATTCTGTTAAAGTATATATGTTCAGTTGTGTAACTTTCTTTCTATACTTCCTGTTGTTTGGTTTAGAAAAATTTGTGCCTCCTATCTGTCAGCCCTATTTCTAGATGTAGCGTGATAACACACCATCGGACTAAAGAGGCCTGAATAGGATGTTTTACTAATCGGAACTTTGTTTTGCTCCAGTGCAAAAAATGACAGCATGACATGTTCAGAACAGTAATCTTGGCTCAATCTCCTTATAGGAGAAACCATGAATCAGAAACTATTTAAGGATTCAAATAGCTGTCATTGGGGATGAATGTGTTGACTACAGTGGTTTCCCCAATGACATGATGTCAGCCGTATTTAAAAATGAGTGCTAAACATTACTACTTCATCAGCATTTAAATGTCAATTTCCTTTTCTATCGTGAAAATTGTTGGCAATTGAATGAGCACCTTTTTCAACCAAATGAAGAAAGCAAACTTCTTAGAATCATTCTAAAGAATTCTGATGACCTCCTCTTATCCATCACATATCTTTTTATATACCGGTATGTGTGTAGGGTAAAATAATCAACAAATCATTTTCCTGTCATCAGACAGACCACTTTTGGTGGTGATTTCAGGATTGGTGATATCTGATAATGACTGAATGATTTATAAAGAAGTTTCCTGATCTCCAAAAAAAAGATGGCCGTCCATAATCAGGTTTAACAGCTTTGTTGTAAGAGTTGCAGCTATTGTTACCATTGCTCTTTTCCTCATTCTTCTCAGAAAGCCATTCCATTTGACTATGTTGCCAACAGTCACAACGTAGCTGGCGACACATGCTGCAATATCAATGTATTGTCGCATGTGTGGCCAAAAATGGTTGCCCCACCTGATATTGATGCTATGCACAATGTTTTACAACCAATGTACAGTTTGTGTGTAAACAAATAACACTTTTGCTATTCCTCGTCACACAAGGAACAATGCAGTTCTCTTTGCCAGTTATAGGTGTGGTGGAACGCTGGGGTGAATCCCATACCAAAATTCTGTAGAGGACTGCAATGACTAGGCCTCAAAGTAGGTAATATGTTTCAATTGAGTATAAGCTAAACATACACCTCTAAGTAAGGAATAAGCAGGGAAACTTAGGCAAAACAGAGAATCTTTGGAGATCCTACAATTTGTTTAATTAGGAAGGCTTTGAGGAAGTCCATATGAAGTATTTATGCACTCGTACAACCAGGGGAAATTCTTGGTTTTCCACTACCAATGTGAAAGGCTTTATACATGAAGGAATGTTGTTTGACACAATTAAAGATTATTAAGGTCTTCAATGCCATTTCATTTTTAATTATGATATTAATTGACAATTATACAGGTGAACCATTTTAGACAGATTAGTTACATAGTACAATTCATATATCAACATTCCCTTAATAAAGAGCTATACCAAGATTCAGAGATAACTCAATCTGAAATTAAGGAAATACTAGTAACCATGATAACTGCCTGGATAAGTACCAAATTCCATGATTTCATGCCGCCTTCGCTGGTATTTGCTGCAACACCTCCCCTAAGTTCAACCACTGCTCAACCCACCCATCACAGTCCCCTTGTCCTGTTCATTTCAGGAGGCATTATTGCATTAGCAGAGATAACAGCAGACGTGGAGGTGCAGAGAAAGTAAGGGAGTACCCTCCTCTTCCTGTAGCTCCTCCAATCATTGCCATAATAGGTGTCACATTGCACTGCCTCCTGAATGAGTGTGGCGACTGGGGAAGTGTAATAAGAACAGTGGGGCAGGAGGCAAGGCAACAACCTTCTATATGCTGCCCGTAGGATAGAGCCACCTAGAACAAAATTCCCACCTCAGCTCATGGAAGGAACAGCTCTGGTGATGACAAAGGATGGACTATGAGACTAATAAAATGAGAATGAGAACACTCACAGTTACAGAAGGACACGAATACAACACATCATTGAAAATGAGAGATTAAAATCCTTTTCATAGGTAAAGTGCTAAAACATGTTATTGCTGTAACTCACTTTATAAATAATTCAATTGTGAGCATTCCACAGCACTGAGTAGAAGTGTAATAAGTCAGATACATATTGCTAACAATACAGGAACCTACTTTCTAAATGAAAAATACATAGAAATGGTACAAGAGACAGAAGTATATTTCTTCCACAATGCACAGTTAACTGTCAAGTGCTTAGTAATGAATGGTCACATTGTCGGAGATGCAGAGCGGTACATACTTCAGTTTGTGTAGCGCATGCCCAGAACGTAGGCGCACACATATGCACCTATGCATTCTTGCGCAATGCCGACACTTACACCCGCCTATGCCTGGAGAGGTGGGATAGGGAGCAGGCCCGGCGCTACCATTAGGCAGCATTAGGCTCTGGCGGGCGCCTCTGGTGTGCACTAATGCTGTGCGTTGGCCGGCTGAGCTTAACTTCCACAGGCCCCGACCACCGCACAGCTTCAGAGGGGGTGGGGCATGTGATTGCACCCCTTCGGGACACTGCTGATGGTACTGCCGCTCCTCCATTCTCCCTCCCACCCTTGCCCTCACTGTCTGTCGGGCGTGAAGTCATCATCACGTCCCAACAGTGTCAGTGAGGAGCCCGGCATAGAAGAGCAGGAGCAGCAATGCATGTCAAGGGAATGGTAAGTGAAGAACTGTGTGAAGCAGGAGGGGCAGTGTGAAGCAAGGGGGGTGGCAGTGTCAAGCAGGAGTTGGAGAAGTGTGAAGCAGGATGGGGAGAAGTGTGAAGCAGGAGGGGGAGAAGTGTGAAGCAAGGGGGGGCAGTGTGAGGCAAGGAGGGGCAGTGTGAGGCAAAACGGGTGGCATTGTGAATCAAGATGGGGGTCAGTGTGAAGCAAGGGGGGGCTGTGTGAGACAGAAGGGGGGTCAGTGTGAAGAATGGAGGGGTCAGTGTGAATCAAGACGGGGGTCAGCGTGAAGCAGATGGGGGAGAAGTGTGAATCGGAAGGGGGGCAGTATGAAGCAAAGGAGGCCAGTGTGAAGCAAGGGGAATAGTGTAAAGCAGAAGTGAGGCAGTGTGAAGCAATGGGGGGTCAGAATAAAGCAGGGGGTCTGTGTGAAGCAAGGGGAGACAGTAGTGTGATGCAGGGGGGCATCAGTGTGATGCAGTGGGGGCGGTGTGCTGGATAGGGGACATTGTGATGAAGGGCAGGGCAGTGTGCTGGATGAGGGACATTGAGATGCAGGGGGGGACATTGAGATGCAGAGGAGGGACATTGAGATGCAGGGGTGGCAGTGTGCTGGACAGGTGATATTGACATGCAGGGGGGGCACATTGAGATGCAGAGAGGGGACATTGAGATGCAGGGGGGGGGCAGTGTGCTGGACAGGTAATATTGACATGCAGGGGGGCACATTGAGATGCAGAGGGGGGACATTGAGATGCAGGGCGGCAGTGTGCTGGATGGGGGACATTGTCAAGCAAGGGGGGGAGTAGTGTGTTGTAGGTGGGGGAGAAGTGTGAAGCAGAAGGGGGGCAGTATGAAGCAAGGGGAGGCAGTGTGAAGCAGGGGGGGGGACAGTGTGAAGCAGGAGGGGCAGTGTGAAGCAGGGGGGACAGTGTGAAGCAAGGGGGCAGTATGAAGTAAGGGGGATGTTATGGAGGGAGCAGTAGTGTGATGCAGGGGGGTAGCAGTGTGATGGACCGGACATATAAGTGTGATGCACGGGACATATGTGTGATGAAAGGACATGTTAGGGCCATTTGTTTGGATTACTTGTCATTTCCATTTGGACCAATAAAGGAAAGACGATGCCTATTGCTTTTAACAAGTGCATAATACATAGGCTTATTGTACCAAGTTTTTTGTTCCGAAATCTACCGCCTGGATATCTCCCCTCCAGAAATCCTGTGTTTGCCCCTGGGCAGCAGTGGAGTCTGGACAGCGTTCTGCATCAAATATCACTGCATCTGGACCACTGGATGAGGTAAGGATTTTTTGTAAATTATTTTTACAAAAATCAAGCATATTATGATCTTGGAAGTGGGTATTTGATGTGTGTGTGTTGAAATTTTGCCTAGGGCACTGAGAAACCTTGCACCGGCTCTGATAGGAAGGCATGCAAATGAGGGCCAAATACAGTTAATGCGGCTCATGCAGACATTCAGAAACACATGTATACCTGCTACAGGCAGGTGCAAATACTCGCTGATGACTTGTTCTATAGCAGATGCATACACTACTCACGCACATATGTAAGTTACTCACATTGAAAGCACCAGAGCCTTCTATAAACATAGAATTATGGCAGATAAAAACCACCTGGCCCATCTTTTTATTACCTATGGTAATCTCAAACCCTACTTTAGTTCTTCGTAAGGTTATCTTTATGTCTATACCAAGCATGTTTAAATTGCTCTACTGTATTAGCCTCTACCACCTCTGATGGGAGGCTATTCCACTCATCCACTACCCTTTATGTTAAGTAATTTTTCCTCTAATTCCCTCTGAACCTACTTCCCTCCAGTTTCAGTGAAGGTCCTTGTGTTCTAGTACGTCTCTTCCTTTGAAGAATGTTTCTGTCCTGTACCTTGTTAAAACTCTTGATCATCATTATCATCATCATCATCTTTTATTTATATACTGCCAACATATTCCGTAGCACTTTACAATTGGGGAGAAACACAGTAAACTAATAAACAAACTGGGTAAAACAGACAAAGAAGTGAGAAGGCCCTGTTCGTAAGCTTACAATCTATGGGATATATTTAAAAGTTTCTATCATGTCCCCCCTTTCCCTTCTCTGGTCCAAACTATACATATTAAGAGCTTTAGGGGTGTATTTACTAAACTGCAGGTTTGAAAAAGTGGAGATGTTGCCTATGGCAACCAGATTCTAGCTGTCATTTTGTAGAATGCACTAAATAAATGAAAGCTAGAATCTGATTGGTTGCCATAGGCAACATCTCCAATTTTCAAACCCGTCGCTTAGTAAATCTAGCCCCTAGTCTTTCCTGGTAAGTTTTGTGCTGTAGGCCATGCACCATTTTAGTTGTCCTACTTTGTACAATCTCTAATGTATTTATATCCTTCTGGAGATATGGCCTCCAGAACTGAACACAGTGTTCTAGCTGCGGCCGTACCAATGACCTGGTAGTTTAAGGGTTACAATACACTAAATTGTTCTTAGATTCTATTTCTTTATATAGTAAATACCACAGCCAGCTCAAGTTGTCCCTGTTAACCTATACACTCAAGAAATGGGAACATTTAGGGAAAAATTGCACTATTTACCTCTTCTCTGTGGTTCTTAATTGGCATACAAAGAATACTTTGTGTTTTGTATCCAGTAATTTGGTCGACTTCCGCATTGAATCTGGAGTCCTGAAAAAAAGAAAACATTGTCTAATTAGATTAATGATTAGAGATGATTTATCAACATGATAATCTGCTGAGACAACAGACATTCCAATCTACAGTAGATATTCCACAGCTGCAGTGGCAAGACATGTTACAACCATAATGGAGACAAACCACACAGTATTAGAAAAAATGTTACTCTTTTATTCATGAATCTTGTTGTCCTGTGACTTATATGTTTACCTAAGCTAGAGATAGTTGACGGTTGTTAATGGAGAGACTAGGGTAAATAAGATGACTCAAAGGTTTTCCATACATATGTAAGGCTTGATTAGAGATGAGCAAACTTGTGGTGAAACAGGCTGTATTGCAGAGGAGCTAAGTTCCAGTGATACAATCATTAAGTTCCATTTCTGTCTTGTTGCTTGGTACAATGTCATTCAGCACTGTATTTGTAAATTTGCATTTGACTGAATTCATAGTCTATGAATAGTGCTGGGGTGATGATGGTCAATTCATTCTGCTGTATGCTATGTTTGGGGTAGGACTGGGAACTAATAAAGCTAAATTTAGAAATTTTGCAAAATTTTGCTGCCAAGTGCGTAATTAGGCAACTATTCAGCGGAAACGTTTAGATAAACTTGCTCATCAGTGACCTTGAAACCATGGCAATTGTTCATTAAAACTCTTGCAAAACAAATCCCAACAATGTTGATGTTTCATGAGAAGCGGTGATGTGGACACTCAGAGGGGAAAGACCTTTCTTATAAACATTGGAATTATCTGCACATATTTACATGCACTCTGCCTTATTCAAATCATATTTGCATCTGTGTAGCGCAAGAGACTTGCTTAGATAACAGCAATGTGATGTCCTGCAAAACAACCTTAAATATATGCAAACTTCACCCATAACAAATCCTACAAGACAGAACCTCATTTTATTGTGAATCGAGTGTATAGTACAGAGCTGTCCAGCACATCAATTTGCCTATTCTGTAGTGGTGATAAACATTAAATTCATCCATGTCAGCTCATTACATAAATCTCAGGTGTTTGTTTTTTTTAGCAGTACCTCATGTCCTTCTCCTTTCAGTCAGTGTAGCTTAGGCCTGGCTCTCTGGACAGATGTGTGTTTCTTATGTTCTCATTTTACACCAGTGTGTTGTAGCTGTGCCTTAGTGGACAGCCCATTAGGTCGGCCAAAGCCATGTTTGAGTACTGCCCACCTGTATTGCTGTAGGGGAACACCCCTAAAAATGTTCTTGAGAAAGAGCCCACTGAGTAAACCACTGCCTATGGCAAAACATGCTTGTGACACTGAGTAAACCATGCCTGTGGCGAAATATGCTTGTGACACGGAGGAAGCCACTGCCTGTGGCAGAACATGCTGGTGACAACTCCTGCACTTTTAATGCTCTTCACACCTGGATCCAATTCATCCTCCTTCTATTGACCACAATCGCATAACCTATTCATCATCTATGGACACTAGTACTTATACAACACCACCGTGCCAGGGATATATTAGTACCCCTAAAAATATGCACATTCTACCATCTTATTTTAATAATTTAGTATTATTATTATCCTTCACTAATAAAGCCCTAACATATTACATAGTGCTGTACATTGAGGAGATGATAAAATAAATAAATAACATAAAATGTCATTCCTGAGGACCTGGCTGACAGCAGTAAGAGGAATCTTACAGCTTGTCAGACCAGTACAGGGAGCCTCTGCATGAGCACTTGGCTCCCTGATCTGCACCTTATCTTCTACCGACACATTTAATTATTCTGTAGTTTTGCCAATTCTGTGGCAGAACTCAGAATAGTGGCAAAATCCCCTTCATGACTCATCAGTTCTTTTTTTCTCATATCATAATTTTTGCACTGGAACAGAGATCTTGAGCTTCCCGTTTCAGAGTCTAAAAAAAAATAATATAAATAAATGTGCAGAAAACTTTGAACATTAATAGTTCCCTGTCAAAGGGGGTCTACCGAAATGAAATGTACAGGGGCACCTGGACAGGTTAACCCATATCCATTCGTGTCCCTTTGGGACAGTAGTAAAAATGTCCAAGGCTTGCTGCATATGTCACTGTCATTTGTATTTTGTGTTAATCATTAAAAGTTTCACTTGTTTAATGGGAAGCCTTCTGTCTTCCATACCCAGCGCACTCCGATATTACCTACTGAGGAACTGATTTATTAAGGCATGCAAAATTAACATTTACACAAGTCTGTATTCAACTAGGAGTGGATCAGAAGAACTGTCTATTGTTGAGTATGGGTCTAGGTAAGCAGAACGGACAGGAAAAAAAAAATCAATTATTGTCACCTGTTAATGATATAGTCACTAATGAAAAAAAATTAAAAAAGTTTTGCATACTGTTTGGGCCAGTCAAGTTCTTCCACATCAAACTCATCAAACCATGTCTTTGTAGTCCCTGCTTTGTGCACTGGGCACAATCATGTTGTAATAGAAAGAGGCTTTCTTCAAACTGTTGCCACAAAGATTGAAGCATAGCATTGTCCAAAATGACTTGGAATGCTGAAGCATTAAGATTGCTCTTCACTGGAGAGTTGGGGCCTGGCCCAAACCTTGAAAAACAGCCCCATATCATTATCCCTACTCCACCAAGCTTCACAGTTGGCATAATGCAGCCAGACAGGTAACATTCTCCCGGCATCCACCAAACACAGAATCACCCATCTGACTGCCAAACAGAGTAGTGTGATTCATCACTCCACAGAACACGTTTCCACTGCTCCATAGTCCAGTGTCGGTGTGCTTTACGCCACTCCATCTGACGCTTGGCATTGGTCTTGGTGATGTGAGGCTTACATGCAGCTGCTAGGCCATGGAATCCCATTGCATTTAGTTCCAGCTGCACAGTTTTCATGCTTACACTAATGCCAGTGGAAGTTGGGAATTCTTCAGCTATGGAATCAGCAGAACGTTAGCGACTTTTACGCACTATATGCCTTAGCAGTCACTGATCACGCTCTGTGATTTTACGTGGTCTTCCGCTTTGTGGCTGATTTGCTGTTGTTCCTAAACACTTCCACTTTCTAATAATATCACTTACAGTTGACCATGGAATATCCAGCAGGAATGAAATTTTACAAACCGTCTTATTGCAAAGGTGGCATCCTATCACAGTACCACGCAGGCGCGGGCTGGGAGATATCAGCGCGGGGGCGCACAGGCGGCCACATCACATGACACGCGCATCGTGTGTCACGTGATGCGGCCACCTGCGCGCTGACACGGCCGCATCGGATGCGGCCGTTGGTAATATAAAAAAAGTTATTGCATCCACGGTGGAGGACGGGGGGAGGCGGTCGGCCCGAACAGCCGCTAGACTGAGCGGGCCAGGTGCCCGCTGCCCCCCGGTCCAGCCCGCCCCTGGTACCATGCTTGATGTCACTGAGCTCTTCAGAACAACCCATTTTGTATCACAAATATTTGCAACTGAACTGCATGACAGGGTGCTTGATTTTATACACCTCTGGCAACAGGTCTGATTGAAACATCTCAATTCAATAGTTAACAGGTGTGGGCAAATGTACCTTTGACATGCCCAAAGCTTGAACTGGATGCTGCTGCGTGCGCTCAATGTTGGCACGCCCTTACTGTATATTGACTATATGCATACCCTCCTTCCCCTCCCCTTTCCGCCTATTAAATCTTGGACTGGTGGAAGTGACTTTTGCGCTTGTAGAAGAATTGCATACACTTGTGTTCACTAGCGTATAGTTTCTTTCTGGGTATGTGCAGTGCAATTTATCTCAAAATACGGCACATATCAGCATTTACATTCCTTAATGAATCAGGCCCTGAATGTCTTGTGTACTGGGACAGCCACAGATGTCTACAGTGTGCACTTACCACCAAGCTGAGTTTTGATTTACTCCTCCAGTTAGTGGGTGCACTAACCTAATCCCCCTAGGGATTTGACTGTTGGCTGCATGGCTTTCCACATTCTTGGGGATTACAATATCACTGGCAGTACTTTGTGTTCAAATAATATAATAGAACATGAGCTGGAAAGCTGTTCAATGGCAAATTTGTATCACTCTGGCTACTGTTCAACCTTCTTATGCCATTAATCAATAATAATCAGGTGGAGGTAATATCATTCAATGGTGCAATTCTACACACAAAAGAGTGACCTTTACATATTTCCTCTTTGGAATTTGGCCATAAATGTTCTCAGACCCAACCACACAGCAGTGTCCCAGCTCTATTCTGCAAACTGCAAGGATACAAATACAGCGAGTAATAGCATTGCGTGGACTTGTGGATGTAAACCAGTATTTGCAGACTGTAGCAATGGAAATTTGCACTTCTGTGAAATGGTCTGTTCTGTTGTGAAACGCAATTTGCATGAACTTTCATCACGAATTCGCTTATAGATAAGTAAATGTTTCATTAGTTGCTATGGTTTTTAAGTAAATGTTTCATTGGTTGCTATGGTTTTAGTGTAGATTTGCACCTTTCACGTCAGTAAATAACCATCATTGAATCATAAAACTGAAAGGGATTCTTCACTAGGATTCCCTTAGTAGAAGTTAGATCTAATTTTGGGAAAATTGTATGATAATAATATTGCAGTGTTTAATTGACAGGAAAAAATTACTACAGTACAGAAATCAATACACAATATGAGCTTTATTTGACCTTAATTCACCTTGTGGAAGTTTTTTCTCACTTTCAATTATTGCAACATAGCTTGTAAGCATTGAGTTTATGTGATAAGGAAAATAAATTATATCAAACCATTGTTTCAGTAACATAGTATTATGTAGTGTTCTTCTCTCCAGTCCGGCATAGATACAATACTAGTGTTGTAAGATGATTGGTGGACATTCCCTGTGCTTACCCCAGAACCAGACTGACATAAATGGAGCCTGTAGACTCACTCCCTTGGCTCTATAATCAGTACCGTATCTACTTGTCACACTTCATTTAAACATTCTGCAGTTTTGCCAATTCTGTGACAGAACTCTGTATAGCTGCACAATCCCCTTCCTGACTAGTCAGTTGTTGTTTTTCTCATATCATCACTTTTTCACTGCTGTTATTCACTGAGCAAATACATATTTGCTACACAGTTTATATTGGCGGGCTACCATGTTTAGTGCTTAATCTGATACTGACTAGCAAGCAATCTAGTGAATGTATAAGGGATATCAAGAGTACAGAGGACATTATGAATATTGGCAATAACTTACTGGATTTCTGTGTAATCTTAATAGACAATGGAAGGTAAAACATTTAACATTTAAAAAAGTAAAAACTGGCAAAATAAGCTCTGCCCCAGATTCGCCTACATTTCACCCTATAGACCAAGTCACGCACACATTATGTTGTGCTTAGATAGGGACTGAGAATCAGGACTATTGTTAGTTATCACTACACTATCTCATATGTTTTTTATGTCACATCTCTTGCATGGCCAGGGAAGGCATTGTGGACCTGCTTACAGCTATATGTAAAATTGACTTTTGTGAAAAAGAATGCATCCATGCACTAATGTTTCTATGGCTGTATTTTGTGTTACATAAGTAAATAAAAGATCATTATCATCATCATCATTTATTTATATGGCGCCACTGATTCCGCAGCGCTGTACAGAGAACTCATTCACATCAGTCCCTGCCCCATTGGAGTTTACAGTCTAAATTCCCTAACATACACCCACAC
This sequence comes from Mixophyes fleayi, assembly GCF_038048845.1. Classification (NCBI taxonomy): domain Eukaryota; kingdom Metazoa; phylum Chordata; class Amphibia; order Anura; family Limnodynastidae; genus Mixophyes; species Mixophyes fleayi. The sequence goes on along the minus strand of NC_134402.1, from coordinate 127,275,129 downwards.
ATACACACAGACAGAGAGGGAGAGAGAGACTAGGGTCAATTTTGATAGCAGCCAATTAACCTACCAGTATGTTTTTGGAGTGTGGGAGGAAACCGGAGCACCCGAAGGAAACCGACGCAAACACGGGGAGAACATACAAACTCCACACAGGTAAGGCCATGGTTGGGAATTAAACTCATGACCCCAGTGCTGTGAGGCAGAAGTACTAACCACTGAGCCACCGTGCTGCCCAAGATCACACAATTTACATAGCACAAATAGAACTGAAAAGCATGTGGGAAACAAATACAAGTAGTAATACAGCTCGGGTAACTTAATTCATGACATATTACAAAGGGGGATTCTTGGGGAATTGCAAGGATGGCAAGAATAGCAAAAGGTGACAAGGGTAGGGCAAGAGGCAAGTTGGGAAGCGGTGGAGGGAGGAAACAAGTCGAAGGAAGGCCCTGCTAGAGACAGCGTACAATCTATCACCCAGTTGTATCACTGAGATCCACAATCTATCACCGAGTTGTATCACCAAGCTATTCCTGTGCATGCAAATGGGGTAACAGAGCTCAACAGAAAATATAATGACTAGAAAACCATAATGAATGTGCAAGAAAAACGCAATATTCTCGAAAGTAAATTAGTAACATTTCCGTCACAGTACAAAACCTAAATACACAAACACAGTAGCAGGTATGGAATGCTTAAAATAGCAACTATTTACATACAACCAAGCCCTTAAATAAAGAGCTAATCCCAGTTTTGAATTCCAAATTTGATAGATACCAGATCACTTCACAAATAAAGCCTAAAAGTAAATGGTCTTTGGGGAATGTTTGTAAACTGGTTTAATATTGTCAACCTTACATGATCTCCTGAAAGTCAACCCTGACTAATGCACACCTTTCTTACCATGCCTAACACTGAACAGTCCCTAAGTACATAAACACATGCCCTATTTTACTGCAGCCAGACATTTGTACTAGCTATTAGAGCCCGTAACGAAGACACCTAAATACCTGACATGATATCAATCATAACAATTTTTAAAAAAAACTTTTATTGTGCAGCGCTACATTTATAAAAAGTGACACATTAATATTGTTGTACAATTATTGTAAACAGTGTTTGTTAAAAGTTTTGCCAAATAAACAAGCAGTGACCTTAAATATGCTCTGCCATTATTTATAGGTTAATTTCTATCGAGACAGAAGAGATATAGTATATTATGTATGGATGGAGTGATGCTGTGGTGTTTTTAAATTTTTTTTGTGGGGCACACATTTAGTTGTAACAGATGAACTATACATATACAGGTGCTTACAGTTAATACTGACTGCAACAAACAGGCAGTATGACAAGCTTATGCAGTCAATCTACTTAACACTATTATAGTACATTAATATATGCTGGTAGTAAGTTTATATTGTGGGCAATATCAGAGAACAGGTTTCTCATATATATTTTGTGCCTCCGCTCACTATATATATATATATATATATAAAGTTAACCCGTGCATGATACTCATGCATTCTAGTCAAATCAAGCTACTTAAGGTGTTAAAAAGGTTCTTGTCATGCATTTGGGCCTAGCACAGGCCTCCTCAGGGGAAGAGCGTTACTTCCCGACGCAAGCGCCCTTTTTTTAACTTGGTTTGTCCACATGTCACCACCTCATCATTTTTCTCCATCACCTCATCCTTCATCTTCATCGCCACATCCTTCATCAAGCTACTTAAGGTGTTAAAAACTCCCCACTGTCACCCCCGGCAACCACCAACCACTCCCAACTGTCACTTCTCCTTCAAGAAATATATAGGTCAGTGTATAACTCTGCCCAGCAGGTGGCGCTGCAGCTTGGTTTTTTTTTTCCACACACGCCACTAGGCATTTATATAGTAGATATATATATATATATATATATCTTACACAAAATGTCTTTTCAGTTTAGCTGTCACTGGAAGAACATGCTGAGAACTGAACTTCCTGTCTGTGCATACTTCGTAGAGTGATGTGGATGGCTGGAGGCTGCACCACTTCCTGTCTTCACTTGATCACATTGATCACAGTGGACATCACTACCAAGATGGGAGATGGAGCATAATGCTCCATATTAACAGTATTTAGTTAATGTGTTATTTAGCTAGCCACTAATGTATTCCATAGAGGAGATGTGCCAGATGTAGTTTAACAAAGCTGCTTTTAATGGAGAGGAAGGTTTTTTTTATTCTCTAGCTACTACTAGCTTAGTCGCATTACAAATGTGCATTATTAGTTTATCACTGGGATTGCTCAGAGATTTAAAGGTTTGTTGAGAAGAAATGTAAGTGGATCACTAGACACGTGGACTTCATTGATCTGTTCAATTAGAACTAGGGTGATGTTCCAAAACTGTCAAATAATGGGGCAATCTAAGAAGATGTGGAGAAATGTGCCTACGTCTACACAATATCTCCAGCACTGGTGTACCTTCTCAAGTAGCTTTTGACTGAATTCTCACAAATTTCTACATTGATGGATGCTTTAGTCATGCGTTTTTTGATAATAGACTCCGTCGTTGCCCAGTGACACCCCTAGGTCTCTTTCCTAGGCTTCTTTATGTGGCTCTCGGGTGGGTGGATCAGGGGCTAGAACAGAATGGTAGATGGCTGTAATTGTACCCTTATGTTCTACCAAGTAGATACACATTTTTTTCAAAAAGAGGGTGTTTGTAAAGAGTCTTGGTTTGGGTTTGGTATCGAATAAAGCTGTGCATTTGCAGGTATTGGAAATGCAGAGAGAGTGGGATACTATATATTTTTCTAAATCTGCAAAATAAGGGTCGCATACTCTTCTAAGATGTGTAGAAATCTATCAATGTTACTGTTGAACCTTGGAGGGTTACATATAATCATCATCATCATCATCTATTTATATAGCGCCACTGATTCTGCAGCGCTGTACAGAGAATTCACATCAGTCCTTGCCCTATTGGAGCTTACAGTCTAAATTCCCTAACATACACACACACACACACACAGAGATAGAGACAGAGAGAGAGAGAGACTACGGTCAATTTTTTTTTTTATAGCAGCCAATTAACCTACCAGTATGTTTTTGGAGTGTGGTAGGAACCCGGAGCACCCAGAGGAAACCCACGCAAGCACAGGGAGAACATACAAACTCCACACAGATAAGGCCATGGTTGCATATGTTTCCATATCGGGGTCAAGGGATGCTGCTAAATCAAATTAATCAAATCAGCCACAATGTATTGAATAGGTAAAGTCATACAGAAAAGATCAGTGCATTGGAGACAATACAATTTCAATAACAGCTTGTTACATGCTTGCAGATATTCATTCATCATCTGGCAGAAAATATGGGAAGAATAAAAAGTTAAAATTTCTTAAATTGCTGACGTGTTACCCCACTGTGCAAGCGTGGCTTCTTCAGAGGAAAATCAAAGCCTTATATCATACATTATATACAGTATACTATATATATATATATATATATATATATATATATATATATATATGTTGTGATCTATCAGAAACTTTCTGGTTTGAGAACTCTCAGAAACATAAGGACAAGTTTTTGGATCTTTAAATTTGCTGATTGGGAGAAGTGGAACATCTGTTCCTGATTAGTCTTCATCTTTTTACAGTGAAATCTTGGACCTGAATTTTAACTGTTGTGTATTCAGCACTATTGTTTTACATATGCATTTATTTCCGTGTAAACGCCATCTAATGGCCAGCCTAGAATCAGCTTAACTGGACAACTCAGGCCTCCGTAGTTAGTTCTCAATGCACCTTGAGTAAATGACAGGGCTCTATCCTACTTCTAACATGTTTAGTCAGAGGTGCAGTATATTCCACCGCTTAGCACAGCATCGATGGTAAGATTTTCTGTCAAGTTATGCAGTTATGCCATGCTATCATGTTTGCACCGCATCATATCTCATCATATTGTGATTGCATTCTACCATTTATTTTTTACAGTTTTACCACTTGATCTCACATGTTTTTGAGGAGTGGTTATGCTGTCTGTCTGATTATACTTTGGCCAAAGGGAAGTTTATAGTGAGGACAGAACATTAGCCATTGACTACAAGAACTCTTAAATATTATTTAGAGATTAGGAGCCTGGTACTGGAATTAAAGATGAGGGTGTACCAAATCTGCCTAGAGATTGAAACATAACAGTGTTAAAGTCCCCTCCCAGCAGGATTTAGCTCTGTACCAATTGTGTTCTTGATGCATTCACATGCATCAAATGCAAACAAACAGAATATCAAAAACATTTAACACATATGTGCAAATGCATAGCTTTTATATGCATGTTCAAATGCAGTTTGCATTTGTGTTTTGTTACGCAAACGCCATGCCAATGGATAAGATACTTACATGATTAGATATAATTTCCTAACAAAGTCTGGTATCCATTGTTTTGACCTGCTACTAATGTGAAGTTAATATTTCAAAATACATACTATAGAAATAGATACTTAAGGAAACAACATTTCCCTAGCTACTGCCTAGCACAATGAGGACCCAGCAGTGTGAATGAAATCAAAGGGATTTCTATTATCAATGGGAAGAAGCTCACAGCATTCCCACACAACAATAATGCAGTATTTGAAGAAAGGCACAGCAATGGTTCCTGAGTACAGAAGGAATAACCGTCCCCCACTGACATTTTTTTTATTTGTTTAAACAATTTGGATATGGCTTACATGCAGACAAAGTGCATAACATGAAAAATGAATAATAACACTTACAAAAACAAAAATTGATAAGAAGCATCATAATGTACTAAAAAGAAGAAGAAACAAGTAAAGAACAGGAAAATGGTATTGTTATGGCATTATGGTTCCATTTATGCCAAAGGAAGAACAGCACCTGCTAAGTACACATCAGTGTTTCTGTGCTGAGTGAATAACACATTGCAGAAAATGTCAGTTCTGCAAATTATACTATTTTATATCAGAATAATGAAAGTGAAATTGCAGGATGAACAATTATACAGCAGAATGCTACCGACAGAGGGAAATAGCATGTAGTGACACGTTTACAGCTTACTCCCTTACTGCCTAGGGTATAAATCATTTATATTCCTTCTGATAAACACACGCCTCAGTCCAACAAAGGAGAGAGCCTGCATCATGTCCCCACCTAAAAGGGAAATCGCTTGTGGCATCAAACAAATCATGAATACAACAGCTATAAAACAAGCCGAGTACTTGTAATCTTCAATTGCTCACCTGTTAAAGCTAACACAAAAGGACCTTTGCAGAATGATCACATGTGACAAGTATTATTATTAATTGCAGGTCTCAATGTAACTCTAACACTATAATTAAAACACATTTTACTGAACTAAATCATTGCTGTCTTCTTACTGTGTATTATTTGTGTTTTTTCCACGGTAATTTAAAAAAACAAGTGCACCATCGTGAGGGTTTGAACTTGTACAATTGATTAGATGGATGAGCGTTCATTTTCCTGTCACTTATGATCCTCACTGGGCTGTGTGTCAACGTGGTGGTGAACGCGCTACTAGGCAGGTGCAACATGACCCGTTCAAGCGTTCTGATGGGTGAATGCCATGTATAGATGGTTACTCTTGCATATAACGTGCATATATACATTACACAGTATAGATTAAGTTGCCTGTGTGCCCATTATTATACTGTTATCCCGAACATCAACTAGGTCTAAACCAGTGTTGGCGAAACTGTGACACGCCAGGTATTGTGAAATTGTGAAACTACAAGTCCCAGCATGCTTTGCCAATACATAGCAGCTTATTGCTGGAAGGGTATGCTGGGACTTGTAGTTTCACAACACCTGGAGTGTCACAGGTTAGCCAACACTGGTCTAAACCCTATAATTTGATTGCACTCCTCCAGTACTGACCTTGCTTGCCTACAGTTTTTGTACTGTTATTACTGATATGATTCCTGATCTTGGTCTTTTGACTTTGCCTTCTCGCAGTCACAAACTAATGATGAGTATACCTAGCTCTAAGATAAAAGAGGCTGCAATAGATAAAGAGGTGTTTGAGAGACTGGCATTACAACCAGTTATCCACACATAATGGAGGCTGGCATTTTGTGTGCTGATCTCATATTTTTGAAAACATAACCTATCAATTCATGAGAAAGCAGTGACATCACTGAGGTACTTCATGGTCATATTCATGAAGTTTGGCCAAATTTTGTGATGCTCTAGATTCTAGTGAATTGACAGGCTGAAATTTCATGTACACTGGTTCAACCCATAGATGGGGCAAATGAGGAATTCTAGAGGGTGTTTTCACCAGAGTGGGCATGTCCATGCAAAAGGCATGGCTATCATTTTAGCTACTGCAAAGCTGCTCTCCACCCCTTCCACTCACCTACTGTTAAGTGCATGCATCACCGCTTCATAAGCAGAGCAGTGTGAAGTGGCACAAAGCCCTAACTAAGAGGACAGTCGCCTTAATCGGGACTGTGCCACCGGAATCAGTTGGCAGATTTGCTTTCGTCTACCTGTTTTTGCAGCTTTTTACTACCGCCTGCTGCTCATGCCCTTATCACACTTACTGCTTGCCTGGATCCTGGAATGTTACCACTCCACCTGCAACCAGCCCCAACATTAAATTAATTGCATTCACATTTAATAAATACATCTATTTTTCCCTATCCATTCCTGATATTAAAGTAATAGTATTCACATTTAATAAAAAAAAAAATTTAATTGAAAGAAGCACATTAATTAGTACTTGAGTTAATTAATTACTTACGACATTAAATACTCCTATCACTGCAACTTAAATTAATAGGTACTACCGTGGCCCCACTTTTAAATGAAATAGCCCACACTATAAAATAAATTGTTGCCACCAATTAAATGATATCCCCCACTATTAAATGATTACCCCCCACCCATATATTAAACACGGACAAGCCATATATCTGCAAAGAAAATGATGCATTTGCAGGAGATAGGACTTATCACTGTCTATCAAAAGCTAGCACCCTGCAAAGAGATTTCATAGATTTCTCCAGTGAAAGCTTTCCCATAGAGCATAGAATGTGGAAGCCAATTTACAAGGGCAACATCACTATTTGTACTGCGACAATCTTACTATCACCAGCGCTTTATTTAAATAACGCATTTTTTACAATGGAAAATATTTTAAAATTATTCATTTTATTTTATAAAGGGCTCACTGTGTATGTTCCCATAAACCTCACATCAACCTTAAAATTCTAAACATTTGCATGCAAATAAACACACGGAGACATGGATAAGTTATTAAAAAATGCCAGAACTTTTATTAGTGATTTCTTTAACTTTAACTAAACCTATGGTGGCGGAGAAAGGGCACTGCGAAACAGCTCTCAAGCTGGTAACACCATATCACAAGCGGACTGGCGCAAACCGCTGTACAACCACGGGGAACAAATCCCATCACAACTTGCGCTGAGTTGGCGTCAGAGTGACTGCCCCTTTAAAACTCACGCTGCCCTCCTTAACCGAGTCGGACAGGGACCCTCCTCACCGAAGGACCAAACAAGGAGTTACTGGTGCCTCCTAGGGGACAGTGACCTACGACCAACTACCTGTGCGCCCACAAATCAGCCGCTGAACGCAGTGCCTTCCTACTGCAACATTAACCTAGAAATACTCACAACGAGGAGTGGGTGGGTGGGATCTCTTGCTGTGGAATGAGGCAGAACAGGAAGTACAGCCTACTATACCAATCCAGGTCCCTCCCACTGGAGCTCCCATTGATCGGGCCCAACCCTATGTTAACCCCTTCAGGTAAGTGTTCAGCATACTACAAACCCTGTCGCCCTTTAAGTGCGTTCGTCCTATGCAGCCTCACTTGTCATTTTATTTATAATGTATTCATTGTTTTTACACTATGTGGAGCTGAAAACACTGCTGGCTAGCTGGGTTATACAGGAGCTGAAAACACTGCTGGCTAGCTGGGTTATACAGGAGCTGAAAACACTGCTGGCTAGCTGAGTTACACATGCACATATGCCCAGAGACTGGTCCGGCAAAGTGGTAAGTGAAGTATTACCAGGCATCTGAGCAACCCTCAGCTGTTCCATGGATATTTTCTTAGTAACTTGCAGTGATAATTGTTTTTTCTATTGCTGCAATAAGCAGCAATGGAAAAATGATTGCTCTTGACGCACATTAATAAATAGTGGCCTATCATATTTAACTAAAGAACAACTATGTTTGGGAATATTTCTTCTTGGTTTGTATGTTTGCCAAATGTAGATTGTTTCATTATAACTCAAAATGTATGTGGAAAATATGGTTGAGTCCAGCCCTTACATGTGTGATATATTACTCACTCCTAGTACTCTAGGGGTTGTGACCACTGAGAGATGTTACTAGGAATATAATCACTCTGAAATCAGCTTGATTTAAATCCTGATGGGCCAATTAGAGGGGGTTCATTTGACTCAGAAGGCTTATGTGTTAATTAGCAGATACATGACTTACACACCTGCAGGGCTATATACTGAGCTACTGCTTAGCTTTCAGATAACAAGCTGCCACTTACGCATAAATTCTACCTATGTAATGTAGAAAGTGCTTACATATACATAACCTAACCTTTAGTGTATTAATTAGCGAACATGTCTTAGAAAAATAACTATTGTAAATTCATTGGATTAATTTTAGAAGACCTTAAGAAATAGACAAAATAATCGGTACAAACTAATTATTTTACTATTTTAGTTACTTATTGCAATATTTTGCTTCTATATTTACTATGTTCTTTTAGTATAAAATAAAATATTACTATGATACATGTATTATCTGTATGACAATCTAGTGGATCACTTTTTTCAATTGTTGAACTAACATATATCATAAGAATATATGTATAAACAGCAGATAACATGCATAACATTTACTGAATGTGAATACATTTGTAAGTACTACATTTAGAGAATAAAACATTGCAAGATCCACATAGACTTCTTATGTAGACTTCTACATACAGTAAAATGCACATTGGCGGAGTCAGGGCCAGCTTTTGAGAGGTGCCATTAGTGCTGCAGAGGGTCCCAGAGTTTAATGTCCTTATACTGACTTTAAAAGCTGTTGCTATGTACACAGCTTAGTGGTGTGTGTGAGCACACAGACCAAAGTCGCAAGCAGAGAGCAAGCTGCTTCCTATTGGTCCGCAGGGTATGAACCCTTCTCTGGCACACATATTCAGCTGGTTAACACTTTTAACTAGCCAAATAAGCTAGGACCAATTTTTACAAAAGCAGAGGAAAAACTGCTTCAGTATGTGGTTTCTAGGATTCCTCAGGCAGGGTTAATGCAAACCCTGGCGGTGGCACTAGGAGGCACCCTCCACCCCATCCAAGAGGAGCACCTCACCACATTCAGAAGCAGCACCCCCACTCATGCTGCTTCTCACCTTGGCAGGTGGGAGGTCGGGGCATCCTCAGCTACTCAGACTGGGAGTGTGACACTTGGCTGTGACATCAGTAGATAGGCACCACACTTCCAACGTAATGACATGGAGCTGGCTGCCAGATGCCAGCTGCCAGCTGCTTCTCCTTCATATCAGCCACCTGCACTCCAGGTGGGGACAGGACAGGGAGATTAAAATCACGGGATGACTGTATTTTTGTTACTCATTCAGAGTTTTAGGCGTCCCTAACCATCAGCACCCTAGGTAATCCTCTAGGCACTCCTAATGTTAGTGCTGGTCCTGTGTATGCTGCATTAAAGAGAACATGGATATGGAGGGCTAGCAGAGCTTGGCGGGCACTAGACCTGTCCATCTGTGAGTCTAGCCACACCCTCTACTGAAATAGCAACTACCCCTACAGGTGGACAGAGGGCCTGTAATGGATATCACACAAGGACCTAATGTTACATAGGTTGGCCCTGGGCAGAGTGATAGTAATTCTATTAAGACCAATTTCACCCAATGGATAATTATATTTTACCATTCGTTCCCCACTTATCTTTCTGTTATTGTAATTTTGCTAAATTAATTGATAAATAGTTATTTCTTCCCCCGTGTAAATTAATGGGTTAGTGAGGGGTAACTACCAAAAGTGGAGGGAATGCCATCACTACTAAGCGCAACACCCATAGGGGTCCCAAAGCATATGCAGCTCCCTCACACTATATACCATTATCTAAATAATTTTTATGATTTTACTGGTTATCCTGAACTGTCCTTTATAAGATATGACATGATGTATATGACAAGATGTAGCCAAGCTCTATAAAAAGATAGCCATACAGATATGAGCTACCTTCTGGTACTGATCTGTAATCTGTATTGTGGGCTGATGTTTAATGAATAGAACAGAACAGTAACAGCGCCAAAGGACAAGATATATAGGGTCAAGGATAGAGCCAGGAAGAGAGAAGCCTACATCCATGCTTCTGTGGTTCATCTAGTTCAGAATAAAGTTTATTCCGATGCTCAATCCTTGAAGCTCCAGTGTTGTTAATTTCAATGCTTTGCACAATCTTACAGCGATGTCCACCAGTGGCTGTTGGACATAATGAACCTGTTTGTCGTAGTTCATCAGGTACCAGGTACACAGTGTCTCTTGGGTTGTCTCTTTCCATTATATCATTTATGTTCCAAAAGAAAAAGGAAACATACCCATGGGGGCAGATTCAATTAGCCTTGATGTTCCAAGCATGCAGTAAAAAGTAACTCACTTTTGTTCTCGTCTCTATGGGGTGCGAGCAAAGTGAGCAGATATTTCACAAAAAATTTGTGGCACAGTGTAAATTATTAGTGTCAATTATTAGTGTTAATTATTAGTGTTCATTCCGGGACACTACATTGCAATATTTTTTTACAATTGAATCTCCCACATACTGTACACTGTGTAATAATTAAGGGCAATATGAAGTCTAAGGGCTAGATTTACTAAGCTGCGGGTTTGCAAAAGTGAAGATGTTGCCTATAGCAACCAATCAGATTCTAGCTTTCATTTATTTAGTACCTTCTACAAAATGAAAGCTAGAATCTGATAGGTTGCTATAGGCAACATCCCCACTTTTTCAAACCTGCAGCTTAGTAAATCTAGCCCTAAGTGCTATTGCACTTAGACTTCATATTGCCCTTAGAGTGTGCCAAAAAAAAAAAGACTGTGGGCATTTACTATGGTGGTGTCCATCAAAAATACACATTAAATTTTACATGATATACAAATTAATTTTATATTTAAAATATGTTTAAAATATTTAAAAGTTACAAATACAACAGCTTCTTAATCAAAGTATTTCAAATATAAAATAAACATATAAAAGAATAAAGCCAAATAAACATATAAAAGAATAAAGCCAAATGGCAATGCTTCTCCTCCACTACAACAGATACAATGTGTTTCCCAAACATCTGTCTGCTTCTCCAGGTAAGTTTCCTGTATATTTCTTGTGGAATCACACATACCAACGGACATTGATTTATAAATGTCCAAAGTATTTTTTTCTTTGGCACTGGTGAGGGCGATAGCACTTAGACTTCATATTGTCCTTAATTATCACACAGTGTACACTCTTTGCCTCTTTTGGAACACAAATTATATCATAAAAAGACAACCTAAGCGACACTGTGATCCTGGCATGGAATTCACCTTTGTTGTATCTAACAACCACCGGTGGACATTGCCAGAAAAAACTTTTTTCTGAACCTGAATTTTAGTGAAAAAAGGAAAACAAACTAAAATGTAAAAAGGCCAAACAGCCCCATAGCATTGTGACAGCAAGTAGTGATCCAGGAAACACATAACTGTTTTGCTAAACTATTACAGTTTTTTAAATACATACTTGGCACATGGTGTTGTGTCAGAATGTCCATAATTCTCAACATGTGCCAGACACTTCTGGAACAGCCTCTCCCTCATAACTCCTGACTGATTGAATGCATGCCACAGAACATTACACCTAACTGAAAGAAACATATACAGCGTAAAGACCAAAGTAAAGAAAGTTATGGCTCCACAAGAGTTAGGACACTTAATGGGCCTTATTGATTAAGGAAAAAGAGGCTAAAAAAATTAGTAAGTTTTCTCCTGGACAAAACAATGTTACAATGCCAGGGGTGCAAATTAGTTTATTATTTTGCACATGAATTAAAAACTGATAGTTTTTTCATGTAGAACACAAATACTTGATAGCTTTATTGTTAAACCGATATTTAAAGTTGATCTAGGACATGCCCCTATCCCAACTATAAATCTGTCCCCACATTTTAAATGTAGCTCACCCTCCAATGCAACATGGTTTTTCCAAGGTGCAAAGTTATTCATTTTTTTGCTTTACTTTCCTTCATGAAACAGGCCCAATGTGTTTTTTTTTTGCTTTTATAAGGGTGCATTCTCTTGCATACATATCAGGGAATTGAATAACATTCATGCATATACTTTTATCTGTCAGTAGGATTACTTGGTAATTACATTATTGAAAAGAAAGAAAAAACATCTGAAATTAACCAAAATATTTCATATATTAGTATCAAATAAACATACTTGCATTCTAGCACACATAGGTGTGTCATGCAAACTGGAAGGCATCAGTCATTGATTTCAAATAACACTATGCATTCCTAGTGGCACAGAAGGAGCACACAGTCGTGTTGATGACTAAACCCCAGAAAAAGTTAAATCCATTATTTTACCTTATATGCATCCTTTATGTTCAAAGGTTGTCCATACTCTGCTACATGGCCAACAATTCCTTTATTCCATTCCAAACGGATGCAGTTATTTGAAGCCTCCTCCAAAGTTGTGCCTTCAGCTACATCAAACAGTCTGCTGACCAGAAACTTCTCATTGGAACTGTCCTCGCAGACTAAAAAAAGTGAGTATCGATCAGCAGATAAAAGTTCATTAATGTGCAAAAAGATTTTATGACATAGAGCAGTGACGTCTAGATGACTTGAAATATCTTTAACCAGTTCCAGAAGCCTCGAGCACTGATCACTTGCACTGGATAAACTGGGGGGTTGTAGAGGCATCTGTTCCTTCTTTTCAGAATCTGCAAGAAACGTCAGTGTTCCCACAGAGTCTTTAACCACGATGGGCCGAAGAGGCCTATCAAACTCGGAGGCAGAGATCTTCCGCACTGGTGCACCTTGGTTGGTGTTTTCGGAAGAAGCGGCCAACTGGTTATTTTCTGTATTGCTTTTCCCTCCTTCTTTTATTGCTGGTATTGTGTGCACTCTTTCAGCAAACCATGCATTGACCATTTCTCTGTAAAGCAGAGAAAAAAATAATAAATATTTCAGCATAAAAAGCATGTGATGGATGAAGAAGGAACACTGAAAAGTCTCAGTGTGCAAACAGCATTAAATATTTAAAATGACAACTGACTGTCACTCACTTAACCTTTTAAAAGAGCAAAACACATTTTCTACAATATATGCCCAGCTGTTAACTTTTAATGTACTGTAATTTATAATTCGGTTTATTTTCATATTTCATTTTAAGTGACTGAACAAGTTTAAGATGATACATTTTTACCTACTGCAGTGAGATGTCACTGATATTTGTACATTAAAAATGTTTACTGTATGTCTCACAGCTATACTCTGCAGGCTATAAACCCAATTGGTGGTATGTGACTGCTTCCTTTTTGTCTCATTCTGTCATATTTTCCAACTCACAATGGCGCTATATAGATAAATGTTGATAAATGATGATACTTCGCCTTATAAATGCCCCCTCGACTAGGTCATGCTTCAAAGACATTGGATTGTAAGGGCTATCACTTAGATTGTTAGGAGGGCTTTGTTAATAGCACATAATTAGCCTCATTAAGAGTCGGACGCAATGTGCGTCTAAGACGTGGAGGAGTGGGAGTGTGCCGCAGCTTGGTAGGGTATTACAAGTGGCATGCAACCACAGTTGCATCCCACTTGTAATACCCTACCGAGCTGCGAGTAGTTTGTGCAGCTAGCTAACTACTTGCGCCACCTAATTCATGCCGAACAGTTTTAGCCCTTTTTTGACGTGTGTTGCATCTGCGTCCAGGATTTACCTACGGGCTCACACCCCCTGTGTCTATATTATACAAGTTCACGCCTTCACAATTCCATGTTCCGCCCTTTCCCTTGTAGTAAGTCGCAAGCTGTCGCAAGTGTAAATTGCGTCCAAGATGCAGGCGGATATGGTGCTTGCTGCACATGCGTGATAGTGGTTTTGTGGTCGATGCGCCTAAAACGGACTTTGCGTTCGACTCTAAATGAGGCTCAATGGGTCTATAGGACAGAGACTAGAACAATGGCAGTTAACTGAGTGTTAAACTGTGTAAGAAGATTGTTAACAATTTATAGAAGCCACTTAACATCCTGCAACTAGAACACTTCTATACATACGTCTCTAAATATTTACATTAGACAGTATTTTGGCAGATTCTGCTCCAAATTAAACCTGATCTCACCATCTGCATCAGTGTAACCTGAAGGTCAGAGCAAAATGTCTGAAAACTGTGCATGCACAATTTTCTTGCATTTCTTCTGACCCGCTGTGTAGACTGTCAGAGTGCTTTGTTTGCACTGTGTTTTATTTAAAATGTAGCATTAATAAATGCTGGCAAAATGCTTGTTTGCTCACTGCATTTTTATACAGTATTATTATTATTGTCATTGATTTGTAAGCACTCTGTGGCACTGCACAGGGGTGAAAACAGGACATGCAAAACAGGGACATATAAGGTAGACAAAATAAATACAAATTGAAGGTAAGAAGGGTCCTGCTCATGAGAGAGCTTGTAATCAAATTGGAAGAGGGCAAAGCTGAAACAAGAGGAGAGAGTGTGGATCAGAAGGTAAATTGAGACAGTTATGAGAGTGCACTCATGTAGTTAGTATAGGTGGGAGGAGGAGATTTAATAAAGAGATGGATTTTCAGAGACCGATTAAAAATTTCCCCGAGAACTGAACACACCCATCTTAGCAGATCCGAGTACCGAGCCGCGCTGGCTCATTACTTTCATGCGCAATCGGAATTGAAAAACAAGGCAAAACGTCATTGTTAAGTCATCGGATCTAGGGAGTTTTGGATTCTATAAGTACCGCCCTCCACGGCGATCCATCGCCATTTAACAGAGGGAATCAGAAGGGGTAGCACAGTTCTTGGCAGTCTCTAGTGCAGTTGGGCAGCGTCAGAGGTTGAAAAGAAAGAGGAGGAGCAGCAGTGTTCTTCAAAGTCTCCAGTGACATTCAGGAGAGCTCCATTGCTCCATTGCTAATTGTCATTGTCATTAGCTGAAATAGAAATAATAGGGCTGGTGGTCTTGGTCTAAATCTGCATTTACATTTTACTGTACCATAGCTCACTTAGAAACAGGAGAGGTGGCAGGGTTCAGTGCTGAAACATAAATTGTAATAATAGGGCTGTCAGTGTTCTTAAAAGTCTCCAGTGACATTCTACTGTGCCATAGCTCATACAGAAACAGGAGGGATGGCATTGTTCTTGTCACTCTCCAGTGTCAGCCATGATGATACTAATCCCTCTACCTCATGTGCTAAAGTCTATGTTCAAGTGCATAGTTTTTTGAGTCAGGGAAACAAAAATGTAAATAAAAAGCTTGTACCATTGTAAAGAAAAAAACACCTCTCTAATATAGGTGAAAGTTTACTGTAGAAAAACATAAAATTGCCAAAATGCCATTCTACCCAAAATATTAACAAGCACAACAGCATCTGCTAGCTCCCTTCTCTCAGCTAGATCCCAGCACCTGCAATCTATACTGTCATCATATTCACCCTCATCAGTGTGTACATCATCCTCAAACAATACTAATTCATCCCCGCTGGAATCCACATTAGTCTCTGTCTTTTGATGTAATTGCCGGTAATGGTCTTCCTAATGAATTTGTAGTTCATTTTACGAAAGAGCTGTCACAATTTTTGGGCAATTCTTTTAGACCAGACCAAATGTCAAAATGTTGTGCAGACTCATCTGCATCACCAATGGGTGTCTTGGGGAAGCTAAGTTTTTTCGTAGCAGCAATTTCCAGAGAAACTGAAGGAAGAGACGTCAATGTGTCATGTACCACTTGAGCTGTCAGCTAGCTGACCAGGAACTCATTGCATTTCTTGTGATCTGGGTCAACTGGAAAGAAAGAAAAGACATAGCTCTTAAACCTAGGATCAAACACAGTTACCAAACTGTAATGATCTTATTTCAAGATGTTGATAACTCTTGGATCCTGGCGAAGCGAATAAAGTACTTAATCTACAAGTCTAACATAATTAGTGGAATTGCTTTGTTTAATTTCCTCCGTCAATTTCTCTTGCTGCTTTTCAAAAAGTCTAATTAGGGGAATCACTTGACTCAAGCTAAGTGTGTTTGCACTCTCTTCACAGGTGACTACTGTGAGTGGTTTCAGCACCTTGCACAACAAGGAAAGTATTCTCCACTGCGCTGGAGTAAAGTACATTCCCTCTAAATTCTATTCTTCTTGCAGCTGCTGCATTCTCCTACATTCTGTTGCAGAATCCCGAAAATGACCCTAAATATTTCGGGACACAGACAGCATCTTCTGTATGTCATTGTCATTTTATAAAAAGTTCTGTACAACCAAGTTGACTGTGTGAGCAGAACAGGAAATGTGATGGAATTACCCCTGCTGTAATGCTCCAACAATATTTGTGGCATTATCAGAAATCACATATTATCAGGAGAGTCCAAGCAGGATAAGCCATGTTGCAATGACATCCTTTAATTTTCAAACAGGTTGTCAGTGGTATTACCTCTGACCTGCACCTTGTCTCGTCTCTGATAACCACTTCTCACTCCCTCGCCTTCAAGACTTCACTCGTGCTACTCCCCACTTATGGAATTCCTTACCACGCTCAGTCAGACTTTCCCCACAGCCTGCAAATCTTTAGATGCTCTTTGAAAGCCCATCTATGTTTTAGAGGTGACTTTATCCTCGATAACACTATTCACACTAATGCACCCTCAAAACTATCCCAATCTCCACTCTGAGCAACACTCGCTCCTCATGTTTCAGCTGTGCCCTCTTCCCTATAGAATGTAAACTCTCTAATAAGCAGGGCCCTTTGTTTTCATGTCTCCATTAATTTTGTGTGCCTTGTCTGTTCTTGTTTTACGTATGTCTTGTTTTATGTATGTCCTTGTCTTCCCTACTGTACGGCACTGTGGAGCACTGTGGTACCTTACACATCTACGATAATAATAATAATAATAATAATAATAATTATAATAATAATATGCCTCTTAGTGAAGCAGATGATACACAGAGTAGCCTGCCTCTGAAAAATGTGACGTTCTTGGGCATATGCTTCTGCTGTCCCTGCTGGTGAAGGCGAATCACCAACCCAATGGGCTGCCACACTCATATAATCTTTAGTTTGCCCAGTTCCGATTGTCCACATATCTGTGGTTAAGTATACAGTGGGTAGAATGACATTTTAGACAAAAAATAAATGGGAAATTGCGCTCAATTATCTTAATGTGAATACATATAATAGAATTGCAAGTGATGAATCAAAATGAACTGAGATAAAACAACATTTAATGGTCCATGCACAGTAACAATTAAAATCTGCAATAAAAAAATATATAATAAATAAAAGGGATAAAATGACCAGTACAATCGATTAAACAAAAACTGCTAAAATCAATTAAGTCAATGAAAAAGTCAATAGGCAAAGTGCAAAATGCGCTTCTATCGATGTACTAGGAAAATGCGTGAAAGAATCCCACGAAGATAGTAAATTCTTTGGAGCCCAAACAGACAGCAAGGCAGCGGGATCCAATAATCAATAATAAGTCTACCAACCTCAGTAACCGTCAGATGTAAAGAAGGTACAACCTAGAACTGATTGAGCGGTGCAGGGATCCCTGTTAGTGGATAGCGCTAACCGCGCTCCTGGAGATCCTAGATGCTGACAGGCAGAGGGGAGAAATGGCGTGCGTTCCACAGTGGAACGCACATGACTTCCAGGTAAGGTGACTTCCGGATGACGTCAGTCGTGTAGTCGTGTAGGCGTGTCCCAACGCGTTTCATTCGCTTAGAATGACATTTTGTAGCCCAATAGTTAAATTTTTACGAACCTTCTGGTAGAGGTGAGGAATTGCTTTTCTAGTAAAATGGTGTTGTGATGGAATTTTGTAATGGGGACAGAAGACCTCAAGTAACTGTCTAAAACCAGCTGCATTAATAGTGGATATTGGACGCAGATCTAATACTAGCATAGTCGCCAGCATGTCTGTGATCCGCTTTGCGACAGCTTTCATACTTGCTTCCTCTTGCAAAGGATTGTTTAACAGTCAATTATTTTAAACTACTAGTAGTCTTCTTCTTGGTCTGCTTCTGGGTTGAAGATCCACCCCCAGCAGCAGGAGCAGCAGCAGTGGGCCTAACGCTCAAGGATTCTTCTGAGGAGTCCTGGATAGGGGAGGAGTCATCTCACCATGGAATATTGGATGCAAGACTAACTCTGATCACTTGTGAGGATGTTGATGATGAAGGTGTTTGGGATGTAGATTGCAGGTGCTGGGATCTAGATGAGAGAAGGGAGGTAGCTGATGCTAGACTGCTTGTTGTTATTTTTTAGCATAAGTTTCTGATTTTCACAAAAGCTTTCCATTAACTCGCTTCAAGTAGCGTAACATGGATGAGGTTCCTGGATGGTTAAGGTCCCAACCTCTACTGAATGTGGCTTTACAATGCTACAAATGGCTAGACAACTGTTGTCAGGATTTGGGTAAAAATAATTGCACACATAAGAGGTGGATGTTTTGGTCTTATGCCCAGGCATGACAATGGCCTTCTTCTTATCACTGGCAATAACTGCTGCAGTCTTTGTTTGAAAGTGTATGAAAATAATATTGTGATCTGTGAGGTGGACAAAACTGACTGCAAATGACTTGAAATTAGTGCTATTGAGGTTATATGTAATTTTTATAACAAATTGCAAAACAAAACCAAACAAAACCAAAACCAAAACCAAAACACGCAATGGCGGTTTTGCAAAACCAAAACCAAAACCAAAACACGACGGTAATCCAGATCCAAACCGAATCCAAAACCAAAACACGGGGGTCAGTGAACATCTCTAGTGAGAAGTCTTGTAGCTGCGGTGAATGGTGGTTAACAGAGATGGGGTGCAGGTCAAAGGTAAATATGAGAGAGTGAAAGGTAACGTGTTTTGATATGAATTTTGAGATATAGGAAGTGGTGGTGTTGTTGACCACTTTGTAGGTAAAGGTAAGCAATTTGAATTGGATGCTGGTGGACAAAGGCAGCTAGAGTAGGTATTTGCAGAGTAGTGCAGCAGATGTGGAGCAATGAGATAGGAAGATCAGTCTTTCTGCAGCATTTAAGATGCATTAAAGCGGAAATAGATGAGTGGAAATGCCAAATAGCCGGAAACTGCAGTAATCAAGGAAGGAGATGATGAGAAGAAAGAGTTTTGGTAGCATCCTGGGTAAGATAGGGGAGTATTCTGGCAATATTTCCAAGGTGGAGGCGATAGGACTGGGAGAGAGTCTGGATGTAAGGACTAAAGCAGAGGGCAGAGTTAAGTATGACACCAAGACAGTGGGCTTGGGTGATTTAGAAAATTGTAGTGTTATTGACAATGAAGGAGATGTTAGAGGAGGTGGTGACTTTGGGAAGAGAGAAGTTGATAATCTCTGTTTTAATATCCACATGGATTTGGCAGAGAAACAGTTCATTACACAGAAGGCGAGAGGGCAGGGGAGGAGAGGTAGATTTGGGAGTTGTCAGCACAGAAATGGTACAAGCGAATTAGTTCAACAAGGGAAGAGGTGTACAGTAAGATAAGCAGAGGGTCGAGAACAGAGTCTTGTGGGACCCCAAAATATGTGGAAGTGGAGTGGAGGATGTGCTAGTGGTAGAGAAACTAAATGATCAGTTCAATAGACAGGAAGCGAGCCAGGAAAGAACCGTCAAAAAGCCCAATGGCATGAAGGGTGTGCCGTTGGGCAAGTAGAAGAGGGTAACCTAAAGTCAACAGTACCAAAAGCAGCAGAGAGGGCCAGGAGGATAAGTATGGAGAAATGACCCTTAGGGGTAAATTTACTAATCTGAGGGGTAAAAGTGGAGATGTTGCCTATAGCAACCAATCAGATTCTAGCTATCATTTACTTAGTGGATTCTACAAAATGAGAGCTAGAATCTGATTGGTTGCTATAGGCAACATATTCACTTTTTCAAACCTGCATATTAGTAAATATACCCCTTAGACTTTGCTGTAAATAGATCATTGATTTCTTTTGTGTGAACCATGTCAGTGGAATTTTGGGGGCAGAAGCGATTGCAGAAAGTCGAGAATTGAGTGGTAGGAGACAAAGTAAGAACGAGAAATGTACATTTTCACTGTGCATGCGCCTCCTGCCAATGCTTATAAGAGCAGAACAAGAGGCTCCAGAGCAGGGGGCAATTCCTGCCGTTTTAACGTCAGATGAGCTACAGAATTGCCAGCGACAAGAGACAAACCATTGTCCAACCTTACATGAGTAGAATGGTCTCATGTTATAAATGGAGATGTTATAAATGTCCTGAATGACTAATTAATGCTGTACATCAGGAAATTATGCATGAATTTCATTTTAGTATAACTGTTTTATGTATAGAATTTGATATTTACTATCATTATTGAATTTGAGCTGTTCCTAGCCCTTCACCTTCACAATCAAACAACAAAAAATCCCATTATCCTACATGTACTACTGCTATTCTGTTCTACAGACTGTACAATACTGTGGTAATCCTTCTGTGTCCACATCTATTTTTTCACAGTTCAAGGACTAGAGCATGGTTGTCCAACCCGTGGCCCAGCATGCCTGTAAATGTGGCCCAGCAGGAGTTTTGGTTGTGGCAAGGGGGCAGCGCTGAAAAAAAAAATCCTGCAAAAAAAAAAAAAAAGAAAATACTTACCTTGTGGTCACGTCAGCTGGCGCTCCGGCTCCCTCCCTGGTCTACTCCTCCGTGTGGCGCTCGCAGTGAATGTCGGGGGTGACGTCATCACACCCGACATCCATTGCGTAGCGCAGCACAGAGGAGTCACCCGCGCGAACTATCAGCAGCAGTGAAAGATTATTCAGTATCTTATTGTTGTTACTCTGAATTTGGACTTTCTGCACCATGCAATTATGAACTAGCTGTGTTCTCTGTATGTATCTAATATAATTATTAAGAGATAATTGTTTTTTTAATATTTTAAATCATTTTAAATGTGCAGTGCTGAGTAGGGTGAAAATATCACACACTGTTACCCTCATCGGAGGCTGCTCCATGAGCCATTTTTCCCGCCACCCTATCTTTAAATCTCTGTAGATTTCTATTAGTCCTCCTGATGCTACCTATATCGGGGACCACTTCCAAACTGGTCAATAAAAAAAATGATTCATGGGTGCAGAAAGAGAGGAAAAAATTTTTTGCCCCATTTAATTCCCCGAACCCCACTAAGGGGCAGATGCAGGTAAGTTAAATTGTAGCTGGTAATGGGACTACTGCTTTAATCATGATTCTGCAACGGGTTTCCTAACTCTTACTAACTTCATTTCCAAGTAAGTTTAATATGTTAACTATGTTTTCTATGGTTTTTTCGATGATCAGCTATCGTTAGTGTTAGTGTATTTTATGTGCGGCCCAAACCAACTCGTCGTCTTCCAATGTGGCCCAGGGAAGCTAAAAGGTTGGACACCCCTGGACTAGAGTATGATTGTTGAAAGGGACATTAATACATTTAAAAAAATTACAATCGTGGACATTGGATTTGTTAAACACATTTTTAAAATTTTACCAACTAAAATCACTTTACTTTTTACCAAGTAAAAAAAGATTTAATGGAGAAATAGGTGAAAGTATATAGAACTCAGAAGCTGATCAGACAAATCTAGGCATATGAGGGCTGGCAATAGGGACAAGATAGTAGGTACTGCCTGGTAAACTCTTGCTTTTATTAAGTAGTGTTACTACAAACAGACATGTTGGGGTTTCTTCTGTGTTACAATTAATGCATTTAGCATTACAAAAGCACTTTCTGTATGTATGGGCACAAAAGTGAGTATCCTGTTGGGGGAGATGTTTATTGGCTCAACCAAAGCATTTCTTACCATAATAATCCTGCGGGTCAAACATTGCTCTGGATACAGAACCCAGCTTGGCATTTTAAGAAGCCAGGGAAAAGTGAATAGCTTGGCTACCTAGCTACAGATATTTTCTTAGCTAGGACATTGCTTACATCCATAATGTTGATGAAATTATGAACAACCCTTTATAAAAGTGCTTAGTTTGTATCTACGTAGTACTTAATGCAATAATAACGGGCACCTGTTAAAGTATCACTTGGTTTATGAATTAAAAATATTCCAATTAACACAGGCAATGCATTTTTCACATCTGCAATTACCCTAGACTAAATGATTTTTTCCCCACTACCTTATGATCTAGCCCATAACACCAACCTGACACCTTAATGTCCAAGCTGACTTATATAGCGACAGTGTTATTTCAGGTTTCCCAACTCCCAGGGGATATTAAAGGACAAATGTGCTAATCATGAAATATCTGGACTTCTCCCCAAAAGATGACTTCACTCTGTACAGCATGTTTCTGTGGGAAGAAGGTTATGTGCAGAGACAGTTGTGACATCATTTAACCTATTGGATCCAGAGACTATTTGCCCTCTGAAACTACAATCACAGAATTTTTGTTTTCAACTACATATTTATTTATTTATTTTTTGGGGGGAGAGGGGGGTAAATAATAAATGAATGCTAAGTAGTTATGAAACAAGTAACTGTACCACAGTGCTACCTTTTGTGTTTACAATTTTACAACTTAAAGAGGGAATTCAATTGCCGGCGATATAGCGCACGGACATCAAGCCGCGCACATTGCCAGCAATAACGATAGAAATCTCATTTTGCTTCACACCTCTAGGGGGTGCAAGGAAAAATGAACAGAGATTTCTGTCAATTATCCATGAACTGTCTCACAGACGTTCCGGGGACACTTTGGGGCTAATTAAAATCGCCCCTTTGAGTTGAAAATTGTAAATAAGAAAAGTGACACTGTGGCACAGTTACTTGTTTCATAAGTACTTAGCTTTATAGCCACTTGGGCTTTTACTCATACTTGCCAACTCTCCCGGAAAGTCCGGGAGACTCCTGAAATTCGGGTCAGTCTCCCCGGCTCCCGCGAGAGCTGGCATTTCTCCCGCATCCCGGAATTCCCTTATCAAAATGATGCGATTCACAGAGAATCGCGTAATTTTGGCCCCACCCCACGACAAAACACCATTTTACTCGTGGGGGCGGGGCCAAAATTACACGATTCGAGGCGTCCCTCCCGCCCATTAGCCACGCCTCACTCCCGGACATCGCCTACTGAAAGTAGGCAAGTATGCTTTTACTAGTTTTAAGATATCACTGTAGACTTCCTAATGAGTTTATATTCAGCAAATTCAATCATATGATAGCATTCAGAAAAATATTTACTTCAACATAGAGGAACGCAAGCAAAAATACCAATGGGTATGATAGCACTACCAAAAATGTTTTTTAGGGTCAGGGAAGTGTTTTACAAATATTTAAAGTGCCTGCAGAACACCTTTAAACAGAGGCAGAGCCGTGCACCACAGACAAAATGTTGGTAGGTGCCACTTCTATTAATAAATTTGCTATGCTTTAAAACTAATGATTTTTTTTGTTATCTGCCAAAAAGAAAAACTGTTTCAGAAGCAAATTTTAAACAATCGCAATTAACAAAAGAGTGTTTAATAAATTCACAATTCCAAACATCCACATAAAAGCTGTCACAAGTTTCACAAAGCTACAATGTAAAAATAATTTCCAAGCAGTCTCTTTGCTAATTTATGTAACAGCTGTTCAGTCACTGTAATTTTTTTTTTCTGTCCAAATACCAAAATAAAAAAGTCACATTTGTCTAAGACAGGAAATAAATGATCATTTGCTAAAGCTGCGATAATATGCTGTTTGTGCTTGTCAGCTTTTTTTAGAATACGTTCCCTGTGGTTACACATAGAAGAAGGTTATTTAAAGTTATTTACACATAGAAAAAAAAATGTGAACACAGCAATAAATGCTTATTCCTCAAACAAGGGAGCATTAGTCCTTCATATTAAACATAAAATAGGATATAATCTGCAAGGTCTAGGCACAGCAGACCATATTCACATTTAGTGATACAAGTTATTAGATTTAGTCTGCAATTACTTAGTAAAATTACAGTTTTAAGTGTAAAATAATTTAGGTTAAAAGACACATGTGGTTGGCATTAATAAAATAATAAAAATAGAAGGGGTTTCTTAAACAATCAACCAAAATTGATAATGGTATGTGAGCACATTTACCATAAAACACATTTTTTCAGATCTGTTTACTATCTGTTTTGTTTCTGCTAGATGAGACTTTTATTGCGTTTTTCAAAGTATGAAGCACTTTGCATACAATTTTTATGTTTTTCACCAATCCTTTGTGAAATCCTTTTTGAATGTAGACGGCATATTAATTGCTTAAAAAAAAAACTAGATTGAAAATGTATATTATGCATTTTAACATTCATTCCCATAGATTGAATGTTTAAAAACCTACAGAAAGCCGCATTTTCAAAAACCCCCCCAAAAAAAAAACCGCAAGAAAATAGTGCATGTTGATTGTTAGTGCTTTAATCGCTTTTGCTTAATTCTCTGTTTTTTTGGTCTTATTTTTAAGAGGACGGGAAATAAAAATGCTGTGTGCTCCTTCTAGAAAATGTTATTTTTGTAAAGTTAGTTTTCTATGACAATGCTGTGCAAACACAATATACATAATGTGTCCTCTCCCTAGCTCCCTAGGTGCTAAATGCAGCTATATATAAAAGTTCTAAATCTAGTATGAAGTGATCTCACATGTTATATTCATTAAACACTTTTCAGATGCTTTCAAAACCGACAAAATACCAACACAGCCAGGTGTCCCCGATTTTCAGGGATTGTCCAAAGTGTTGACCCACAACCCAGTAATATTTCCCTTGTTTCTATTGCTGTATGCAATTTTTAATATCTGCTTATATCCTGTAGTTTGTTGTTGTTGTTGCTGCCAAGGGTCATTTTTATCATTGGGTATTTGGTTGTTTGTGAATCCTGCTTCTAACACAAGCCCATCCACCCTTCTAACCCACAGTCATTATTAAGACTCATACACACCATGACCAGTGCACTTAGTAATCCACTGTATTAATCTCCAATGTACAAGAAGGCCAATCTGTACCTCTTTAGAGCCAGATCATCCATGATGCATCCTGGGCTTTTGCCTAGGGCTAAAGCTGGGTACACACTACAGAATTTTCCACCAACTTTTTATGCCAATCAATTTTACATATGATCGATGGTCCGATCGCTCGGTCCAGGGACTGTATACACACTAGCCTTGTTTTAGAAGATAAAGGGAAGAGCGGACTTCCCTTTAGCGACTTTTTACAGCCATGTTGTCGTGAGCAATAATTTTAATTTCGTACACACTGAAGCATCATTTGCGGGCATGTAACGATATACCAAAGACATTAGCCTAAAGGGGCAGAGCTTTCACTATAGTTAACACTCAAAGCCGCATAAAAAGAGAAGGCAACACTGTCTCTTCATGCATTCCTATAAAATAGAAGTTTATTACCATACATAAAAAATGTAGAAAAACATTTAACTGCTAAAGTGCAATGCAATGATTATTCTCTAATAATAAAATCACTTTGTATGTAATGGTATGCTCCATTCTCTGCAGGCATCATCGCTGATTGGTCCACAGCAGAAATGAACACCCATGCCTGAATGTATAAAATGACAGAGGAACCTGTCTGGCGCCGAGGGCGTGAGAAGATGGCAAGTGAGAAAGTGTCAGTGGGTTTTAAGGTAGAGGAGAAGGTGTCAGTGAGTGTTAAGGTTGAGGAGAAGGTGTCAGTGGGGGTTGCGGGTGAGGAAAAGGTGTCAGTGGGGGTTGCAGCTATGGAGACGGAGATGGAGACAGAGTCAGAGATGGTGCTGGAAGGGCCAAAAAATGTTGGAAAAGTTAAGGTGGGGGATGAAAGATCTCAAGAAGAGCAAAGAGCAAATCCAATGAGCCCAAGAGAGGTGGCGATGATGGTCAAAGTACTGGACCAGGACGACAACAACATTAAAAATGGTCAGTAGCACATGTAGTGTACCAGCTTGAAGGACTTTATTTAATTCTAGTTTCACACAAAGCAATGTAAACGCCTAATTTGTAACATGTTTTTTTTTAATGTCAGAACGAAGGTTTAACGGTAAGAAGGTGTTTAGATACCACTGATACCACTAATGTAACACTTGTTATCAAACAAGAAAAAATTGAAAAAGAAAAAGATATGAAAGAAGTTAGTCACAAAGGTATTTCAGTGAACATGTATAGACAACTAAATGCTTTGGGCACATACCTGTACCGTTATAATAACCAAAATGGCGCCTGTTTTCCAGAATGTATGGAGGTTAAGCCCGCTATTATTGCGATTGCACCACAGGGACCAGAACATAAACAGATCTCGAGCAGTGTGCAAGGTGAGCAAATGAGAGTATTTGTGGCGTTGGATATAAATTACAGATATAGAAGTTTAATGGTAAACATTTTTTATTTCCTTGTTTCGTATGTAAAGAAATCAAAGGGAACAGAAACCCAAGCGACATTAAGACCTGTTCTGTCACAAACCAGTAGCGCCTTTAAAGTGTAATACTATTTTTTTCACTTGTCGTATTGTAAAAAGTTTTGTACTTTTTCTCCTGCAATAAAACTGTTGCATGAACACTGTGTGGTTTATTCTGGGTATTTTACAAATATTAATTAATAAAGGTTAATAGTTTATAAAGGTTAAAGTTTATAAAGGGTAAATTTGAATAGATTGCCAACATAGATGCAACACGTTATAACACACGGGCTTTATATAAGTGTAATGGTCTGCAGTCAGACAGGTGCAATATACATCTATACAAAACAAAGGCCTGTGATGTGCGGATACCGCACCACGTGGGACTGGGACAGACATCAAAAATTTACATACACATGCCCCCCAGGTCGAGGAAGTATCGGAGAATTGTTGTGGATCAGACGGAAGTTTATACACACTATACAATGGAAACGAGATTGGAACGAAAATATTTAATGGTACCCCCAACCAAATGAGGCGACAATCGTCCATTTGGGCAGACTTTCGACCATTGTGTCACTACACACAATGACCCGACTTTTGAACGAGTGGCCTTATGTCAGCTGGTTGAGCCGATTATTGGACGAAAACCGTGTAGTGTGTACCTAGCTTAAGTGGGTACTGAGGGGCCCAGATTACTCTAACCCATTTTGTGTGGTTAATTTTGACAAATGAAGATGGGGATAAAGGGGCCCAAAACCACTATCTAGCCTAGGGCCCTGAGAGGCAGGGCCATCTCTCCCATTGGACACAATGGGCAGGTGCCCGGGGGCCCGACATCCATTGCAGAGCGCGATGGAGGAGGAGACCAGGGAGGGAGCTGGATCGCCAGCTGACAGCAAGATAACTATTTTCTTCTGTTTTTTCAGGTTTTTTTTTCTTTTGCTGCCTCCGACGGGCCCCCCTAGGCTGCAGGGCCCATATATATAATATATATATATTTTTTATATATATACGTATATATAGGGGCCCCGATGCACTGCTGTGCCCGGGGGCCCAAAATGTTGATAAGAGGGCCCTGCTGTGAGGTCTTAATCAGGCTCTGGTTTTAGTCCATTTTTCTAACAGGTAGCCAGCTTTATAAACTGTTACCTGAAATCAAATGCTTCAAAACTACACAGACATTTATGTTCAGCAGGGGTTAACACAGAGGATCAGCACAGCATACCCAGTACAAATGTGCTCTGTGCATAGGTCTTTAGTAGTTACTTTAAAACGCTTTGATTGACCCCATGAGCTTCAGTAATTGAACTTCTTCAATCTATAAATCAATGCTTTTAAGTCAATGGCTTTGGAATGGAACTCTGGTTAAACAAATGTCAAAATCTTTATGTGAACAACAACATTTAACAATTTAATGGAGTGTATTAAAAGTGTTTTATGTTTTGTTTGAACTGGTCTTGCAGCAACAAGCCAACGAAGCATGAAAAGGCAGCTAAAGTTAAATATTGTAAAACTGTCAATGTACTGTGACCTCAAATACATCTGCACAGTTATTCAGTTGTGTTTCTGAAGTGTTCATTTTATCCTACTTTAATCCTAACAACTGAACATATTTATCTCTATACAAAAAATACGCATTAGGATTGGTCTTTGTTCCAAGTGTCATATGTGACTAGATTGAAATATCAAGTACAGTAGTATAGGGCAGGGGCCGGCAACTCCCAGCACGTGTGCCAACAGTGGCAAGTGGACCACTTTTATCTGGCACACTAGAGCTCTGCAGCTGCCTCACTAAAATAGCCGAAGATGGCTGAAACGGAGCTGCTGAGCATGTGTTTAGTTACAGTGGAGTTTGTTTACTAAAAAGTACAATAAATTCCAATATTTAGTAATTATCATCATGTGTATCATTTATTTATAAGGTGCTAAAAATGTTGCAGGTCCTGGCAAAGCAAACCATACAAAAATAAAAATCATACATATAAATAGAACAAGGAAATATAAGGATGATGGAGAAGGTTGAGACATGAGACAGAGGGTAGAGAGGGCTCTGCTTGTAAGAGATTACAATCTAGAGGTAGCGTGTATTCCTGAGACAATAGTAGGTATGGGGATGGGCGGCTAGCTGGTTGTGCCCAGAGGGAGCAGAGTCAGTTAGGCGTAGGATAGGTAATCGTGAAGAAGTTGGTTTTCGAAAGTCTGGTCAGTTGAGTAGCTGGAATTGGATTTTGGAGTCTATGGGCAGTCAGTGTAGTACAGCGGACATGAAACGGAAAGAGAGGAAGATTAATATTACTACAACATTTAGGATGAATTGGAACAGGGATAGAGTAGTGAGTGGAAGGCCAGATAAGAGAAGGATGCCATAGTCAAGATTGGAGAGAATAAGACAATAGATAAGGTAATAACCTGAGTGAGAAATGGGCATATTTAGTAATGGAGTAGGAACATGACAGTGGGAGGGACTGGATGTGTGACTTAAGCTGAAGGAGAAGTCAAGAGTGACACCAAAGCAGTAGGCATTAGTGACTGGGGAGAGCGTGATGTCAATATTGAGGGAGACTAGATGGGGAAGGCAGTGGCAGTAGGGAAGATGATAACCTCAGTTTTGAATATGTTGAGCTTTAATTAGTGTTGGGTCATCCAAGGGGAGACAACAGACAATTGGGCACATGAGACAAAAGAGAAGGAGAAAGGTCAGGAGAGGAGAGATAATCAAAGCAAATAAAGAAAGTAAAGGAAGAAACAAACAAATATTTGCTTTACTTCTCTAACTTGCAGAAGACAAAATCAAAGTAAATTAGTGACTGCTTGCTAAGGGTTGCTGCAAATTTTTACTTTTCCACGGTGTTAATAAATAAACCTCAGAGTCCCTTCAATTTTGGCTTATTATCAAACTAACTGAAATAAAGATCAAACACATTATTGTGGTTTATGCCATAAATAAATGATGATGATGATGATGATACTTACAGTTTGGCATATGTTCAACAGTTAATTAATCAGTGATTCAGCCCATGCCAGCCCATATTCCAACCACTTTATGTTTCCGTCATATGATGAGTAAGCACTAAGGGCCTGAGTCATTAAGGAAAGTAAAGCAAAAAAGAAGTACATTTTCTCTGGGACAAACCATGTTACAATGCAAGGGGAGCAAATTAGTTTATTATTTTGCATGTAAGGAAAATACTGGATGTTTTTTTCATGTAGCACACAAATACTTGGTAGCTTCCCAGCTGCAAAGGTACCCCTTCTTTATGCTTTGCTCTCCTTAATGACTCAACCCTAAGAGAGCAACAGTGATCACAAATTTAACATTTCAGTCTATTCCAGACAATTCTCTCTAGAATCATTTGCTAAACTTTGTACATAGGTTTTAATTGCACTAACTACGATCACTTAAGATAACTTGGGATTTTCTTTCTAGTGTAATTGATATCTAAAACTAGCAAATCATATACATCTTGTTACACCACATTTATAGCAGATATTTAGCTCCCGCACACCTGTCACCTGTCTTCAAGTTGTAATGCATAAAAGAGACTGTGAAAGGAAATAAAATGTTTTGTAATAGACACTGGAGATAATTTATGGCCCAGAAAATGGCAAACAGTGCATTTTAAATGCGCCTACTTTTTCACTGTACACATGCATTGGAGTCTGTCCATTACTGCTTTTTAACTGTTCATCTCTGTCGGTAATTTGAATTACAAAAAAATGGAAATTTCTAGCAATCCTGGACATTGGACTTCAGTGTATAATCTACCACTTTATTTCAGTCCAATTAAAAGCCTGGAAGATACAGGTAATCATAAATGAGCATGTAAGGCTCCGTACATACAAGGTTAATCTTTAAGCATTTAGGGGCTCATGATAAGTAGAACGAATATTCTGGTCTGGGCGTATAATACACTTTTTCAAGATTTGAGAATGTGTACAGAGCACAATTTTCAGAACAGGAACTTTATGAGCTTGAACAGAAGTAAAAATAACATGTTAAACACTTTTACACTGATAGAATGAACAATAAAGTGGATGGACCTGTACACACATACTTCCTGATACAGGTTCAATTTCCTTTCCTTTGATTCACATCAGTTTCCAGCTAGTGCTTCTGTAGTTTTCAAAAGTACTAATGCTTGGTAAAATACAGTGGATTCAACGTTGTTGTTTTTTTTACTGAAAACACTACATATATTATGTATTAAATTATAAGTACTTATATAACTTAATATTTATAAATCAGTTTTTAAATGATAATAAACAAGCTCTAAAGTTCTTATTACTCTTAAACCCCCAACTAACTGAGCTCTTCACTTATAGCAAGCAGCATTTCCTATGGAGTGTAATATACTCACAGGTACTTAGATGTCCCTAGGGCTTGAACTGGGCCTAGTAGGTACTTACCTGAATAACGGCTAACAAAGTGGACAAACCAGGAATGCAGAAGTTGGCACGAAAAGAGCAAGGAGGTCCGATCAAACAGGCCAAAGAGTAAGGCAGGGCAGTGAGCAAGGGAATCCGATTAAAGAAGCCAAAATGTCAAGACTGGCAGCAGACAGGAGAGTTCAATAACAAGCAACGGCCAAGGAACAGGTAATCAAATAGAATAGACAAACACTCCCTGCTATTTATAGTACTAGTGGCCAATCTCCATCAGTAGTGAGCCCCCTGCAGACATTAGTAGAGAAAATCATTTGACCGAAAGAGCAGCAGGAAAAAGTGTCCCGGCTGCCTAGCAACCAGCTTGATGAAGCCACAACACGATGGCTGAAGAAGAAAGAGAGGCACAGAGTGATCCATCAGTACTAACAAACACAACATTGGCAGCATGAACATAAAATACATTTCACACTGCATACCCCCTCTCCCCCCATTGGGTTTATAACATGAGTCTCAGGTGTCCTCTGAACAATGCCATTTATTTCTCAATAGGAATACACCTATGGCAATCTTGCCAAATTAATGAAGTACCTGTCCTCACCTGCCATTGTGTCCCTCTCCATTGTCAAAAGAGACAGGTGGCTCTCGTGGGCTCCTCTCAGGAAACACACTTTCCTACTAGGTAGACACATCATCGTCACCCCAAATTTTGGAGGGTTTCTCAGTGACTCAATCTCTTCTCCCTCCCATCTCTCATCTCAGCGGGATTTTTTTTAGCCGGCGCACTTGGATTTTTCTACCTTTCGCCGGCTGTCATTAGCCTCTCAATGAGCCTTCTGGGAACAATGCTCCTCTCACCAATACAAAAGCCCCCCTTCACTCCTCTGCAGCAAGCTTTGATAGGAGTGGGATCTCTCACACAGACTGCCTTCCTTTGCTCTCCCTATTCCTCAAGGAGGGGCAATGTGCAGACCTCAAGTTGTTGAAACTTCTCATGCTGGACATCCTTCTCCTTGCTTCCCCACTCCTCTGGGATTAAACAAAACTACAAGTCTCAGCCGTGGACACAACGCTGCTCCATGCGGTCTTGGACATCACTCTGGCATCTTTGCCATTTGTAATCCACATGTCCAGCGAACTACCAGTTTTCTCGCCACAACAGTTGGGGTCAACTCCCCCTTCTAAATCCTTGGTTTGTCTTGGGGCACATAGAGATGATCATACAATGTTCCCCAAGGGTGTTGCTCTGACTGGGTACACTTCATTCTGTTCCTGTGTCCCTTGAGCACTAGCTCCATCCGATGTGCTGGAGCCCCACGTTGGGTCCCATTTTATAATCCCCTGTCACTGCGATGCACCTGCCTACTTGAACTTTTCTCTGCCCTGACTAGCTTTTGGGTGTGGAAATAAGTGACCAGAGGGCCCCCCGGTCATACAGGTTTCACAGCAGCACGCATTGTAACATAAATAATAAATTAGGTGCCAGATCATCTCTATATTGTAAAAAATTACTTTTTATTTACATACCTTCTCCACTCCATCTCATTAATTGGATTGCAGTTAATATGTACTGCTCCTGTCTCCTCAAGCACAGTTCTTCATTGTCAATATGAATATTGTCAAAAAATACAAATCTATCACCACCTGCACATATCTTGGGCATATCTTAAGTTGCAAAGATAGTAAAGAACATTTCCTTACTCCTCCTACACCTCTCCTAAACCCGGTGTCATTGCAGTTACCGATTAAGCAACTCAGTTGCATAGCATATAGAGTTCCACCCTCTCCCTCTGTCACTCCACCCTCCTCTTCATCCAGCCACCACCACTACTTCCGCCGCATTTTGGGTGACCAAGTCCATTCTTTTTTTATTATCCTCTCCACTCTCAACCTGCCCCCTTGATCCCATCCCCTCTCACGTCCTTTGCTTCCTCTCCCTAACTGCCTGCTCCCACCTTGCTCACCCTTTCAGTCTCCACTGGAATCTTTCCCTCATCCTTTAAACATGCTCTTGTCTCACCTATTCTTAAAAGACCCAATCTTGAACCCACCTCACTCTCTAACTACCGTCCAATTTCTCTTCTTCCTTTTGCCTCCAAAATAGTTGAGCAACTTGTCTACAACTGTCTCAGCAGCTACCTCACTGACAATTAGCTACTTGATCCCCTCCAATATTGCTTCCGCCCCCTCCACTCCACAGAAACTGCCTTTTCCAAAGTTACTAAAGATCTTCTCTTGGCCGAATCCAGGGGTTACCTCTCCCTGCTTATCTTTCTGGACCTCTCTGCGGCCTTTGACAGTGTGGATCACCCTCTCCTACTCCACACCATTCACACGATTGGCCCTTCTGACACCGTCCTTTCGTATTTCACCTCCAAGGAAAACCATTTATACAAATGGTTCCTTCTCCCTCCCATCCATCCTTCCTGCTTTTTTCTCTTTACACTTCCTCCCTGGGTGAACTTATCAGTTCCTTTGGCCTTAGTATTACCTCTATGACAATGACTCTAAACACTATCTCCTGATCTATCCCCTTCCCTCCTCTCTCGGGTGTTCAGTTGGCTCTCTGCCATCTTGTCCTGGATGTCCTTATGCTTTCTCAAACTTAACATGGCCAAAACTGCACTCATTGACTTACCTCCATCAATAGTCTACCCCCCTCCCGACCTATCACTGTTGACAACATCACAATCTCTTCTGTTCCTTAACTCTGCTGCCTGGGTGTCATTCTTGGCTCCTCCCTCTAATTCAACCCTTACATTCAAACTCATGCCGCTTCCAGCTCCACAACATCACTCATATAAGACTCTTCTTCTCCCAGGATGCCAGTGAAACTCTTATACACTCACTGATCATTTCTCATCTTGACTATTGCCACCTTCTTCTTTCTGGCCTCCCCCACTCCTATCTCACGCCTCTTCAATCTATACATAATGATGCCGCTAGAAGTATCTTATTTTCTCACCGCTCCATTGCTGCCTCCCCTCTCTGCCAAGCATTACACTGGCTCTCCTTTCCCTACAGAATTCTCTTCAAACACCTCATCCTCACATACAAGGCCCTCTCCAACTCCACTGCTCCCTACATCTCCAACCTCATCTCCATACATGCTCCGTTCCGCCCTCTCTGGTATGCCAATGACTGTTGCCTTTCCTCTTTTCTGGTAACCACATCACACTCCTGTATCCAAGAAATCTTTCCAATGCAGCCCCCACCTCTGGAACAATCTCCCTCGTTCTATTAGACTATCCACTATACCAGTATAGTTGCAAACGGTCATTGTAAACCCATCTGTTTAGGAAAGCCTATCAGTCCTTCACTTAACTATTTCACCATGTAGTATACCTCACCCTCTTTCATTCTTCATCTCTTCCACTCTTGCTTCTTGCCCTCAGATTCCCTTACGTTGGTTCACCCTATGTGTCAACCATTTGTCTGCCCCCTTACCTTTAGAATGTAAGCTCTAGTGAGCAGGGCCCTCTTCTCTCCTGTTCTCTTTACCTTTTGCAGCAGCATCCAATTTTAGAGTAAGGTACGTGTGATTTTCAGGCATATCACTTGCACAAGATACAGGTCTGGTTTAAGTGTTGATTGCTAGTGATGTTGGCTGTGTATGAAAGCTAGAACATGTGTTTGCAATCAGGAGTCACTGTAAAATGTATTTTATGTATAGTTGACATTAATAACATCCTAATAAATGTATTTTATGGAGGAAATAAAAGAAAAAAAGTTTTTTTTAATGTTTTGACATTAATGACTATGGGCCTGATTCATTAAGGATATTAACTTGAGAAACTTCTTATTTCAGTCTCCTGGACAAAACCATGTTACAATGCAAGGATTGCAAAGTAGGATTTTGTTTTGCATATAGGTTAAATACTACCTGTTTTTTCATGTAGCACACAAATATCAACTTTAAATTTCAGTGTACAAATAAGCTATCAAGTATTTGTGTGCTACATGAAAAAACAGTATTTAACTTATGTGCAAAACAAAATCCTACTTTGCACCCCTTGCATTGTAACTTGGTTTTGTCCAGGAGACTGAAATAAGAAGTTTCTCAAGTTAAGATCCATAATGAATCAGGCCCTATATTATTAGCAGGTGACTTTAATTGAATAGTTTTTTTATTTCCACTGCGTTCTTTTGTGACTTGATATTCCACATATGTATCGGATTTATACTGCAGTGTGGACCTAGATCTGTATTCATCAACAGATGTATCTTCAGGTCTGCTACTTGTTGAATACGGTTCATATGCCCAATATATGTGCGATTATTTTTAGAAAAATGCCCAATACGTTAATTCTCCGTTCCTTGATGAATCAGGCCCCAGAACTAAGCTGGGTCTCACCCTCTCATCCCTTACCTTTGAGCTCTTCCCTCTTGTAATGACCAGGCTATGCTTATACTTGGCCCCGTGCAGCCACTTGGCGCAAACATGCTCCCGCAGGCGCTATAGCGTGGCCACTCCTGATAGTACAGAGTTTCCCTTCGTCATCCCAACCCATGTTCCCTCTTGAGGCCTATGCCTCGACCCCAACTTCGTTCACTCGATGAACCCTGAATGCGGGCACCAGGGGCATGGCCTACTAATGCCGAGGAGTGTTACACTTTTATCTCATATCTTATAATGACTAAAATGTAATTGATCATTTACATGCAAGGGAACACTCTAAAGTGAATATACAAATAACTAGCTGAAATAACTGATAATAGTAAAGGGGAATCAGAGTCACTGTATCACTAATTATCACAACCTTACATTTATAGATTGTATTTACATTGATATATTTGTTCATTCCCCTTACAAAATGTGCAAACCTAGTAATTTTCAAAGTAATGGCTACAGTCCAATTTCCCACTACCTTGTGGTGGTATAAATACTGTGATCCCTCCTACTACCCCAGGACTGCTCTTCTGACAATACATTGGGTTCTGAGCGTGCATAATAAAGACCTATTTTGGCTTCACTGCGCCTCCTCTGTCCTGATAGTAGATGCAGGCGAGAACTACTGCTGTTGCAGGGTGGCCACTACGAGCTGTCCATCACCTCCAGGCCCCAAAGGCACTGCACCCCATCAGGGGCGCACGCAGGATTCTCAGGGGGGGGTTTCCCTCCCCCCTGACTGACCCAAAAAGGAAGAAAAAAAAACACGAGAGAGAGCTGATGCGCATGCACCCGCGCATGCGCAGCAGCTCCGTTTCAGCAGCCCTGTCCTATACAGCAGCCGCGGCGCTGTCAAAGAAGCGTCCGCGGCGGTGCTGTATACAATACAGCACTGCCGTGGACTCTTGTTTGACAGCGCCGCGGCTGCTGTATAGGACAGTGCCGCTATGGTGGCCACTTAGTTAGCGCAGGGGGGGGGTTTCTGGAGACTCAGAAACCCCCCTGCGTGCGCCACTGCCCATGTAACAGTTGTAGTTCCACCAGTGCTTGTACCAGAGTAACTGGGCACCAAAAACATAGAACCACTGGCAGTCTATAACAGCATAATGTATAGTGCATGGACAAGTGCAGATACTGCCTCAATTGAAGCTGAACATAATATCATAATATGAATCAAATTAATAAAACAGAGCAAGCCCTTAGAATAAGCTCTGTATTTTAAGCAATACTTCCAAAAACCTTTATGAAAGTATTTCCATGTTGAATTTTCTCGATATAAACCCCAGAATGAGAAGAGCAGCATGGTCGGGGGTGGGGGTTGGATAGGTGTGAGCATAGTTATGGAAGAAAATATTATCATATTGAAATAGTAATAGAAAATAGTACTATAAAATAGTACTATAATTCCAACAGAAGCTGCTTGGGAAAAGGATTACTGAGTCAGGGTTCTATAACCATTTATAGATAAAAAGCTGGCATTTCCATAAATAGATTTTCATTCTCTGAATACAATGAAAGAATGGGCATAGCTGTCATTAAGGGCTACAAAGTAGAATGAATCAAATAAAATAGTTTAGCAGAGGTTTGTGAGTTAATACAACAAACAGAACTTATATATACTTTGTGTTCACCCTCCACAGGCTTTCTGAATTTCTAGCCACAGGTTTCAATAGAGTTGGATTATAAATATTTGTGTTACTCTACTCCAACAAGATCTGGAGTGTCCCAAAATAAAGGAATAGTGTATGAAGATATTTCCTCTATATAGGCACAGACTCATGTTTTCTGCCCTTCGAGAGAAAAATGGCACCATAAGATGTACCTAAGCTGAAAATAGCCTCATTATGAAATGAGGTTCATTGTTTGATTGAAAATGTTACTGGGTCCAACTTTCTGATTTTCTATCTTATTCCCTATTACCTAATAACATTTCTGATACTTTATACTTGAAAAATCCAGAACAACCTTCTTTACTTTCAATTGTTACCAGAACCTGGTGTCACGAGCCGATGCAGTTCCGGAGCCGTTGAGACTCTCTGCCTTCCCATCAATTGCATCCCGTCCGTCACCATGATGACCGGGACGTCAATTCCTCTTCCATCCCGACCGTTGACAGGGCAATGGTCACAAAGCTCTCTGCAAGTAGTTCCGCGTCCCGGCATGATCTAGCAGCTGCCGCGTGCTCAAGTAGTAAATTTATTATAAATAGGTTGTGGCACATATAGACAGAGAGCAGGGACTATTATAACTCCAGCTGAAGTCTTCTCATTAATAAAGTTTGACGAATACATTATGCATATACATATTCCAGGGTTATCTGTTTGACCATTTCCAGCCCTGGACAAGTAATTAATCATCAGCCTCTTGAGGCTGATTTATAGCCCTGTACCTCCTCTGTCCTGATTGGACCATCAAAGTATTTAAGGCAGTGAGGGCTTAGTCTCCCTGCCGGTTATAACTTTAGTGTGCTGCACAGATTGCCGATCGGATACGTTCTCTGTCCTTAGATTGCTAACCCATTGTTACCCTTGGCTTGTTTACTGGACTCTGCTTCTACGATGGTCTGGCAGATTTATTGTATGGAATTTAGCTCTAATATCATTCACAATTCGCCCAGCAAATTCACATGCACGTTGGATCCTTGGACTGAATACTGCTGGACTACCCCTCCACTACATGATTAAACTATTCTGCTTTAACATAAATTAATTTTCTCCACATTACCTATCCCCTGCTCTCCTTAAATCATCTCTTGATTCTGCTACTCTATGTAGCTAGATATACATACTTGTTTCTTTTCTCTGGGTTATTACAAACTCTAGCTATCTTCTTGAATTAAACTACTGTGAGATACTGATTTGTACCAAATATGTATCCAATGGAAGAAGTGGAAATTTAGAAGCGGCGAAATAGAAATTTGGAAGTGGCGGTATGGAAGATGTAATAGGAATGTAAGTAAATGGTAAGTAAATGGTATTTGATAGTTTGACAATTAAAGCAGCGGGGGAGAAGTGGCGGTATGACATGCCACCGTATTACCCCCCGCCCTTACACACACACACACTTTAACATTGTATCCATCTCATTTGCTTACTTGTGAATTCCAACCCTCTCGCCTTCCTTTCTTCTATCTTTCACTGTCAGAGGTCTGCTGACTTTTTGCACCTTAGGTCACTGGGCCAGTTTTCACATTTTTACATACACCAATTAAACATATATTACAGACTCCAAATTCCATTGCAGTCAGCCAAACCATAGTTTTTCAGAAAAAAAACAACATCCTATACAATTTCAAATAATATGCTCCTGCATTTGTTGTTCAAAACTACAGTTTAATAAAAAAAAAAAATCACAAAAAAAAAAAAATATTGTTTGCAACCAAAAATCACATGTAAACACCATGCAATAAACAAAATGCTTCCTAAACATGAAAGTTTAAAGTGGGTGGGATTCCTTTAGAGCCCCTGAGCATGCAGAAAGACTTTCAACTGTACTTCCAGGTCAACTCGCCCTGGAACCGGAAGTGAATAGCTGGCCTGGAAGGTCATCCTCTCACTTCTGGAGGTTAAAGATCATACAACAATAAAACCTATTTCATCACATATCTCTATGTCTGGGGTTAACTGAAAGCAGTAGTGCACAGAGGTTTGAGATACGTCTGTGGCAATGAAATGGTTAAATTGACCATGGCATCCCGTAGTGACTTCAAATATCCCTAAAAGTAAAAGTATACTGTTTTTTGTCATATATGGACATTTACAATGAATGCTGAAGTGGTGCCAAGCATTATCCTAAAAGTCTTTACAAGAGGTAACAAACATGATGCATATCTAATATTGACCGTATCCTCCGCTAGCTCTCTATTTGCATCATAGCAAACAGAACAGAACATCCACTTGAGCCAGGGCACCTTCACCACTGAGTCCATTGTAGAATTCAAGCCTAAGTATCCAGGATAAACAGTTATATTTAAAGCGACTCTACGCCTATATTGCATATTTTACTTTGTCTTTTTCTAACATAAATATTAAAAGATACATATATAAAAATGCAATAGGATTTTACCTACAGATGTTTCTATGACAGTGCTAGTAAGTCACCATTCAAGAGAAATGCCACTGTCTCATCTCTTCATCAAAATTCTCTGCAACCATGTTCTGCACCAAACTTCAGTTTTAAAGTATTAACAGAAATCTATATTGCAGCTTTATTGCAATCCAAGCTATAACTACATATATACTATAAAATTACATGGACACTTGACCTGAACCAACATATATTGTCTTGTTTCCTAATTGTAACTGTAAAACTGCCTGTAGCAGTTCAGTTTCATTGGTGAACCAACTGAGGTTTATTTATTTAAGAACAATGTATTTATGTTATCAACAATTGTCAACTGCTGTAATAAATATTTGTTAATAAATTGTTTAAAATTCTTTATAGGAAAATATCTACAATGGCATTTTTTCATTTCACCTTTCTTCAATTGTATGGACTCATAATATCAGACAAAAAGTATAAGAATAAAACTCCAAAAAGCGAAATTGCTACAGCCTATTCAAACATATAAAAGAGAGAAACACGAACCAGTTTGTTTACATAATTCTTGTTCTCAGTCCCTCATTGAGCTACTTACATAACATAATTTTGTTACTTTTTATTTCAACTGGTTTCTAAACACATCACATACAAATGCTCAGTTGTTAAATGCATAACAAAAAGATCTATTAATACCAATCATCAAATCTCCCAACTTAAAAGACAATTAAAAACATTTTTTTGTAAAGAGCAACTGCAATTAAATTGAAAATAAAATTTAAGATCGGTTAGACAATTGAAACAATTTAAAATAAGCTTTACAGAATATTTTACAAAGATAAGCTGAGAGAGTGGATGGGGACTATATCTACTCTATTATCTCATTGAGCTATGGGTTGCATTGTAGCAATGATCTTGTGGGACGGCCCGTTGGCGAGGCTAGATATGGATATTGACATCCAAGTCACTCTTCAAAATCCCAGACTGATAAAGTCATGTGGCAATGTGAAGATGTTGTTTTTTTGGTGCATCAGGTGTCTAAATGTTCTATTTTTTGCAATATTTAGATCAAACATTTAATAAAATATTTAACCTATATTGGTTTACATGGCTTTTATATATATATATAGTTTGAGTAATGTAACCCCTTGGTAATCATAGTGTTAAAACCTTACCAGGGTAAAATGAAATCAATGATGACATTGTTTATGGCTCATTGCAACATTTTTAGAATTATAGTGAACCTTACAGAAAGACAGCTATGTTAGCCTTTCAAATTGAATTAAAACGCATGCCATCACCAATTTAAATCACCACCTATTGAACTGCTGATCTCAAAATGATTTACATATTTTTTTTTTCTAAGAAACAAAGTAAGAGTTCATTTTTTTCCTCTTGAATTTACAGCAAGAATAAAGTGTATGTATAGTCCATGAAAGCAGCATTTAGGCAAGAACTCCCATTAACTTCAGCTGGACATATCACTAAGCTTTACTAAGACAAAGGAAACCCACAAATTATGTGTGAAGATTGAGTGATTCCTGTCTGTTATTCAGTTATGTCAGCTAGTACCTATAGAAGACACTTAGTGAAAAAGTAAAACAGTTGGACTATAAATGTAGTAATATTAACCACATTACTTGCTAAAAATAATGTGCATCTCTTTATCTATCTATCTATCTATCTATCTATCTATCTATCTATCGTATTTGCAATGAACTTGACAATATAATTTTGGCCTGACCAAAGCTGAAAACCAAGATATAAGACATACCAGCACTTAAAAATAAATTTTACTGTCTGATATAAAATATGCTGCAGGTAAATTGTTACCCTTGAGTTTTATATCTGGTTTATATTGTAGGTATTACAGCATAAACACAAAGACAATTAACACATGTTCAAACCAGCAACATGAGAAACATGGATTGTTCTATGAAATAGAGTAAGACTTTTCCATATGTTTTAAATGAAGTAGAGGAGCCTGGCACAGATGGTTTTATGGAAGCAGGTGGTTTAGAAGTCTCCTTTACTAATGTTAGTCAATAATTAATCTGATCTTGTCTCAGCTAATTTATCTCAACTCTATCAGCTCTTAGCTTCTACATTACACAGCATGCAAAATGATCCGAGCATGTTTTTTCTGTTGCAGATGTACAAGTGAACAGAAGGTTTCGTACAACAATTTAAAAAGCATTAGCTGCCTCGTCCAAAACCTGTCACTGCCTCCGGACTGCATCGATCCCTCTGAAATCTGAGTGGCTCAAAAGGGACAATTATTGTAGGCAGCGCACAGCTTCAAATCTGGCTTTTCAGCAAACATCACAATACAGTTTAAACTTTACTGTTTTACTCCCTGTACAGAAAACCATCCATAGACATCAAAATCAGATGACTAGATGAGAAGTTAAGGTAGATTTAATTTTCTGATATTGTAGTAATGACAGAAAATGTAGATTTAATTGGTAAGAAAAAGTTGTCAAAAAGTTTAAGTGGAACCAAAAATGGATGTTCTACTGTTAATGCTCGTTCAATAATATGATGTTGTGTGATTGTAATATTATTGTGGTGGTTAGTCTTTTCATATAGTGTTAAGATGTGCAATTGTACTTTAAAAAACAACAACACTGATTGCGGTAGAGCTGTAACTCAAGGTTCTAGAACACTGTGATAACATATACACTACACTAGCCCTGATGTATTCTAAGTTGTGGGAACGACTTGCATCCAAGGAGTTAATGTGTTGCGTACTTGTTACATAGTAGAAGCCAACATTTGGCAGGATAGAAAACGCGTATTTTTAGAGGGGTAATAAAATATATGTGATAGTTGAATGGCTTTTAGCAGTTACCACATACATTTGTTATTTATATCACTGTGTATCTCTTGGTGTTTCCCCTTCTCCCGAGTGATTTCCCTATGCATGCTATAGAAGGGAGCTCCTCTTGTGCTAGTTACTGAAACAAAGCGTATCCCAATTCTCTTTCCTCTCCTTATTAGGACAGAACAATCCACACTCTACTGTCACAAACTTGCGATCATAACAACTGGAGATCAGCGATTAACCCCTCCAAAATACTTTAGCCTAATGTGTCCATCTAGGATCTCTCTACTTTATACAATGATATGTGCAGACAATTATCAAAGTGGCAGAGATAATACTTATGATGTATTAGAGACGTGTAGGCAGGATGGAAGTGAAAACAATACATAGAGAAGAGAAGGAGGAGCAGTAGAAAGTTGAATTGAGCAGAACACTTTGCTGTACTTGCAGATGCTCAGCTGTTTGTACTCACAGTTGCGGAGCACTTACTGTAGGGTGCAGCGCATATGCGCAGAGCTGTTGCTGGAGTTACCAGTTGGTACAGAAGCAGAGCCACAGTTCTCAGACCCCGCGTTCTCCCCCAGCTCTGGGGTAGGAGATACAGGAAAAACAGGAGCATTAACTAAGGCTTCATGTGACACTTTCCCCTGCCACATGTTCCCAAGTCAGGCAGGGGCAAGCAGAAAAATAAACGCGGTTGGTCGGAGAGGCAGCGCGCATGAAATAATATATATGTATATATGAAAAGACAGCGCTCAACTGAGGCTTCCCACAACTTCCTAGAGGCATCCGTCTGATAGCCCTTCGGATCCTCCCCGGCAGACGGAAGTAAGAGGAGCATTCTCCACTCAGCACAACAGCACTGACATGTCACCCAGAGTCCAGTACACTATGAAACATGGTCTTAGTGTTAGACAGAGGAATGGGCGTGATCTGTTATTAATTATTATCATAGCAATTGCCAAAGAACGGATCTAGGATACTCCACTAATACTGCAAACGCAAAAATGGGCTCAATTCCACTCTAACATTAAATCAAATACAATTTATATCTAACTAAAAATGATCTATTATATATTCTACTTAGCTGCTAGTCTCACCTGTTGGATGGTGTAAAGATGCACCTACATCACACAGCAATACCATGTCCAGCTTGCTGTGCATCCCTCGTTATACTGGGAACACCCTAAACCTGCAGGGACTGCCCTCTAAATCAATGTGCACATAGTCTACTAACCATATTGATCGTGCTGAAACATTGGTACCTAAAGTCTATGGACGGTTTTGTAGGCATACAATTGTATATATTGCCCCCCGTGGACGTGCACTGGCCATGTGCCTCGACATTGTGCTCATCCTCTGATAAAAAAAAAAGTAAATTCAATTGTACCTGGATGACAACCCCATGCTCCTCCTTACCTCGTAGCTTTCCTAACAAAGTACGAGTGAGTGAAGTCCCAGTGATCGTCCAGCCAGGACTCAATGCCCTCATGATCCTGGGGTTGCGGGCTGCGGCTGCCCTCCATGGTGTGTGGCTGTTCCATGAAGAGGAGGAGGCGATGGGAGGAGGATACACAGCAAACAAAGCGCACAACTCACTGCAAGCAACTCTTTCCATACAGAATAAAGGAGGTTCTCGGTTTTTTTTTATGCTGGGATTAGAATTGTTTTAATGACTGATCTTCCTGCTAGTATACAGCGTCTGGGAGATCCTTCTGAGGGCTTCATCTATCTCCATGGAGCTGGGTGACAGGCAGGAGCAGCC
Source organism: Mixophyes fleayi (assembly GCF_038048845.1). Lineage (NCBI taxonomy): Eukaryota > Metazoa > Chordata > Amphibia > Anura > Limnodynastidae > Mixophyes > Mixophyes fleayi. The sequence continues at coordinate 127,231,091 of NC_134402.1, read as the reverse complement.
TACTAGAGTAATGGGGCAGCTGTCCTTATTAGTGCATGTCTAGCAAGTCTCTCTCCTCCTCTTGCTACTGTCCTCTCTGTACCTTTATTGGTGGTGGTGGTGCTAGTTACGGGACAGTGACTTCCAGGTGAGAGGTTTGAATGTGTCGTCACTGCTGCCCACTACTGGCGATACAGTGAAAAAGGTACATTGACTTATCCATGAAACTCAACCTTCCCTTGCATTTTGTAATACACACTATGCCTTGTCATCTTTCATTAGATGTACATCAAGAAATTGACCAATACATACACTTAGTGGAACTATTTAAATTCGTTATTTAATTACATAGTATCAGTATATATACATCTAATATTTGTAATATTAGGGTATTATTTTGGGAGTTGTAACCCTAAACAGGCTTCCTACTAGTTCAAATCAAATGTTAAATAAAACTTTCTTGTGCTTATGACCTAGTGGTGTGTATAAGGATATCTGGGTGTATGCCCGCTGGAGAATACGCTACTGCCGTAGAGCTGGATGCATCTTGCAATGGATATGGGCGTAAATACGATATTTGTACGTGCAGCTTCCTATTGGTTGCATATACAGCTAACTTATCATCAGCCCCTATGTGTATAATTCTTATTATAGTATTATAGGTAATTGTATGTTTATAACTGTTGCTGGTACATTATTGTCATTTATTGGTAATATTAAAAATAAATGGTTTTGAGCATTCAATTAGCCGGTTCTTTTCATTGCGTTATTTGTTATACTGCTTTTTTTTGCATGGGAAATAGAGTTCCTGCACCTGTAAGTTTAGGGCTCAAGCACTGGCCCTAAAGTTTAATTGGCCATCTGCCACAAGGCACTGGCCACCATAGAGCTTTGCCCGGCACACTGACATGACTGGACATCATTTACTGCACAGAGTGGACCTCATTTAGAGTTGGACGCAAAGTCCGTTTAAGAAGTGTAGGAGTGGGAGTGTGCTGTAGCTTGGTAGGGTATTACGAGTGGCAAGCAACCCCAGTTACATCCCACTCCTAATACCCTACGGAGCTGCAAGCAGTTCCTGCAGCTAGCTAACGCTTGCGCCACCTAATTCCTGCCACACAGCTTTAGCTCTGTTTTGACGTGTGTTGCGTCTGCGCCTCACTGCGACTAGGATGTATTTACATGGTCACGTCTTCGCAATTCCGCGTTCCTCCCATTCTCTCGTGGTGAGTCGCAAGCTGTCGCAAGTGTTAATTGCGTCCAAGATGCAGGCGGATTTGGTGCTTTCTGCACATGCGTGATAATGTTTTTTTTGTTGGATGCGCCTAAAACGGACTTTGCGTCCGACTCTAAATGAGGTCCAGTCAGTGTAATGTAATCACTGCCTGACCTGGGCATGTGCAGGCTTCAATTTGACAATATTGATTAATGTTTTAGTGGCAAGGGCCCTACAATTTACTTGTCCACACAAATCTTAATTCAGCCCTGCCATGCTCCTTAATAACAAGGACAGATAGATACTTTATTCACAAGATAAACTGCACTGTCCATCCGCATATTGTGCAGTTCTCCATTGTGTTATTACTTTTATCTCCCTATAAATAGGATCATTTAAGGGCTCATTACAGCCACCACTGATCTTCATTTAAACTTTTGGACAGTACTATAACCCCCCATACTAATTTAATATGCCCAATACCATACTTAATATTTGATTTGTAGCAAAATATTTTACATTATGTATAGAGCTGATAAGCATCAATATGTAAATGCTAATATTGTACCACACATGTCAACACCCCAGGTGTGCTCCATACTAAAGTAGTTCTTTCCTTTGTTCCTTTGTCCATAATCTTCATTTAATCTTAACGAAATGAAATTCCCTTAGAACGAACTAAACTCTTTCTGTTCCTTGAAAAACACATTAATAAATGCTTAATATTGTTTTTTAATTATGAACAAGAATAAAAAGTGGGACTATTGGGAGGCATGCTGTTATTAAAGAACAGCTGCCATTATTAGGAAGAGACAATATATTTTTATTTGTCATAAACAAATGTCAGCACGGTGACTAAGTGGTTAGCACTTCTGCCTCACAGCGCTGGGGTCATGAGTTCAATTCCCAAAAATGGCCTTATCTGTGTGGAGTTTGTATGTTCTCCCCATGTTTGCGTGGGTTTCCTCCGGGTCCTCTGGTTTCCTTTCCTCCCACACTCCAAAAAACATACTAGTAGGTTTATTGGCTGCTATCAAAATTGACCCTAGTCTCTCTCTGTCTGTCTGTCTGTGTGTGTATGTTAGGGAATTTAGACTGTAAGCTCCAATGGGGGCAGGGACTGATGTGAATGAGTTCTCTGTACAGCTCTGTGGAATCAGTGGCGCTATATAAATAAATGGTGATGATGATGATAATAATAAGGTTGTTGTGAATGGCCCAAATCAGTGGAGAGGTGTCATGGCCAATCAAATCAGGTGTCACATTTAAAGCCACCCCTTCATAGCACAGTAAATACTAATACTAATTCCTCCAATGCTAGAACCTTTCTTTACTAACAGTTTGAACTGAAGTGAAATACAATGTTACTTTTCTGATAACAGGGGGGGGGGGGGGGGGGGAGGGATTATTACCCCGGGGGCACTTACTACAGAAGGGAGGTTGTCTCAAAGTGGCTTTAGCTTCCTGGCTTCCTTATGTGTTTTCATCAAGAATTTTATTATATAAGCATAGTTATTTTTTTCTATTACTAATACACAGAAATACCCTGTAAATAGAACTATATCTATCACACAGAACAGACCTGAACTATGTATTATCAAAGGGCAAAAAAATAAACATCTCTGTCTAGATGATATAAATGCTTTTATGAACAGCATAGTAGGAAACTAGAAAAAAAAAAAGCATTGCATTTAGTCATAGTTACAGCAAATTAAAGTTGTTTGAAGATGGAAAGACCTTTTAAGTAAGAACTACGCTTAGAAAGCAAGCACTCGTCTTTTCTATTCCTTTGCGTACCCTTTTAACTCCTCTCGACACCTTTACACCAATGGAAACTCAGGGGCTTCAATATTATGCTAAGATATCTGTGCACATTTCTCCGTGATTCCGCCTTGGGCACTAATGATTTAACTGTGGCATCCTTGCACAGATTACATAAAAACAGCAAAGTCCTTGTTTCTTTTCTTTTTCACTGTAACTTGGTCAAAGACACAACATTGCCATATGAAAACAGATCTATTTACCCCTTAAACAGTTGTGTATTGGTACAATCATTTTATGTCCCCTTCACAAATTTTGTAATCAAGTCATTCAGTCTTATTGGTGGGTTTCCTCCGGGTGCTCCGGTTTCCTCCCACACTCCAAAAACATACTAGTAGGTTAATTGGCTGCTAACAAATTGACCCTAGTCTGTATGTGTATGTGTGTGTGTCTGTGTGTATGTTAGGGAATTTAGACTGTAAGCTCCAATGGGGCATGTACTGATGTGAGTGAGTTCTCTGTACAGCGCTGCGGAATTAGTGGCGCTATATAAATAAATGATGAGGATGATGATGATTGTAAGCAATTTGACCACGCATATGACCAGCAACATCTGTAATCAATTTGGCCACACACATGGATGAAATAATTAGTAATAGAAAGATCAATGCCAGTATATGAGAATATTACTTGTCATAAAATGCATTATGTTGACTGAGTAAACAAAGGTGGGAAATATTAATATGTTGTGAAAAGAGTCCATATATCGCTGCCAGGGTGTGAATGAAGCCCCAAAGTCACTTCTTCAGTGGATGACCTCTATGCTGTAGCAGGTAGACCTAAAAGGAAGAAAAAATAAAATAATGTGTATTCCTACATTATACCAGAGAAGAAAAGTTTAAAGTGATCCTACAAAGAAATCTATCACCTCAAATATTATTTGCTATTAAACGGTACACATTATTGTGTTTAATTTGTCTTCCCATCTATGCCCGGGCATCACGCCACATACATAGATGTCACACCGCATACATGGATGTTCTCAGCGAGATCATGGATGGCTAACTGTACAGATCAGGCCAGTATTGCACTGCAGCAACACTGCCTATAGTGCACTACAAGGGGTGATGAGGACCTCATATGTATGCTGGTGGATCTAATCCAATTCCACTTTGATCTGTCAGCATGAGGCCACACCCACACATACACACACATGTATATATGCTTTCCAGCCTTAGCCCCAATACTGTTTGGACAACTTCAAACACAGTTCTTAGGAATGTCTTTGCACAGCATCAGCTGTCTTTCTCATAAATTTCAAACAGAGTCACAACTTTTTTTAAACGAATTAGCAGTAGTAATGGTGCTTGACATCAGTGTGATCGCTTCAACATTCTTCATTTTAGTCTTTGCAAACTTTCTACATTGTGGTTGTATTTGTATATCTCTGAAGATTCAGTATTATCGTCTCTTCAAGATCTTGCTGCCATATCACTAATGTCATCTCTGCTACACAGTGGCTAACCATTACTCAAAGGACCACACTTACTACACAGTGGATGTGATGACCACGCTTGTTCTGCTGTCACTGCACCACAACATGGCCATTCCCCACTTTGACTTCTAAGTTCTTTTGGTCCTGCATAACCCAAACAGGGGCAATGCCATAATGTAGATTCCAGTATCATACATGGTTAATGAGTACTTACCATTTAATGACCTCGGGACGTCTATAAATTGATCTCAAGGTGCAAGGAGAACCTGGTACTTTACTGGAGTGGGGATCTGTACAACATGCACCTCATAAATGAAGGGTAATTTATTCAACATGTTGTCATGCAACATTTGGCTGGCATTTGGAGGGCATCTGTGCAACAGGTGACTGGTGGGTAAGGATTTCTCTCTGCAATACATGCCCGGAAATGGGTGGTATCTATGGTTTGCATATAGGGCAGCACGGTGGCTTAGTGGTTAGCACTTCTGCCTTATAGCACTGGGGTCATGAGTTCAATTCCCGACTATGTCCTTATCTGTGAGGAGTTTGTATGTTCTCCCCGTGTTTGCGTGGGTTTCCTCCGGGTGCTCTGGTTTCCACCCACACTCCAAAAACATACTGGTAGGTTAATTGGCTGCTAACAAATTGACCCTAGTCTGTGTGTGTGTTAGGGAATTTAGACTGTAAGCCCCAATGGGTCAGGGACTGATGTGAGGGAGTTCTCTGTACAGCGCTGCGGAATTAGTGGCGCTATATAAATAAATGATGATGATGATGATGATGAAGTAGCTTATGATTGGTAATTGGGGGGTGTCTTCACATATATGTCAGTCAATTGGGAAAAACTGAACAGCATATGATTGGTAATTGGCTGATATCTGTGCCATCTCTATTTACACATTTGAGAGTAATCAGAGGGTGTATGCTTATAATTCTAGTAATACTATCGTCATCTAATTAATGTGTACAGATGGCAAGATTTGCTGGTGTGATGATGATGGTTTACTATGTATGATAATGTTGACAGTTATGGTGTTATGACTATTCTGATTGTCATTTGCTGTATAGGAGAATGCCAGTAATTTACTGTGGTGGTCATTTGCTATATAGGAGAATGCCAGTTATTTTCTGTGTAGGAGCATTGTGATTCTGTGCAGAAGAAAGCGGTCATTGTTAGGTATGACGTATTATTCTGTCCTGTACATGTATCCATACTTTCAAATCAAATTCTACAAAAAGAACATAGACAAATTGCAAACAAAACCATATTCAATATTTTGCATAAAAATATCCACTTAAAGTTTTGTGTTCATGATGTCTTGCACTTTATCCTTTTCTAAATACTACTGAAATTGTACTTACTGTAAAAAAAACAAACTCTACTTAATATTTGGGCCACAATATCCTGTGAGTTACAGGCACAATTTGCTGATATTCTCAGATCTCTATCATGAACAAGGTATTACATGATTCTCTTAATTGCATTGTGAAGTCATTGGCAAGGTTTATGCACACATCAACAAAGATACAGCTACATTAGTTGGCTTGTGAAGTGATTGTCACATACAAGGTTGCCCCTACCTGTCTGTACTTTATTTGTTGCATTGAAAGCGATCTTCTCCTTGTAATTAAGGTCCAATTTTGCTATTTGTCTTCGTCATACCTTTGATTTCTGTCATTTTAAACTCACTGAGGTTCAAACTGAGATACACATTACACATACAAATTTATTTTTACACACTGCTCTAGCGGGCTTACAATCTAAGATTAGAGAAATATATAAGGAACAAGGACTAGTTAGGGCAAGTAGGGTATAAAAATGACTATATAGTGGTGGTATAAATTGTAGGTGGATATTTGTGAATAAATAGAACACAGGGAATGCAGTAATAGATGTCTTTAAGAGATGTCTCTTAATGGACTGATTGGAGTATGTGAAGTTGGGAGAGAGTGTGATTGGTGAGTCAAATGGTTATATAAATAAGGTGCAGCATGAGAGAAGTTTCCATTTGCTGCATAGTGGATTTCAATCTAGAATGTCACATTTCCATTTGTCTTTAATCTCAATGTTGTAGCTGAGAAGTTCACTTCAAAGACCTTTAATCATAACAACTATATCAATCTCCTACTATAAAATGCTCACCCCATGTGACCCAAAAGCACACATGCAATTGTTCTAGGACCACTCGAATGAGCAATTTTTCGGAGGCACCATTGTCGCTTACTAACTCTGTTTTCATGTTCAGCTGGACAGGTTGAGTGGTCACATCTCTGACTCTATGCAATGCTCCAGTTTTTATTATATAAAAAGGCAGTACTAGCAGAACCATTATATTACACAGGACTCTTGTGGTGAGCTCTGGCAGTGGTGTAAACAGCATAATAAAAAATCTTGAGGTTGTTGTTATACTACTGCTGAACCTATCAGAAGAGTTTTGCAGAGTAACAGCACAACTCATTATGCACCGCCCCCTCAGTATAGAGAGCAGTACAAGGGTATGGCACTTGTTCACATGTATAATGCGCCAGCTGACTGCTTTGGTACCAAAGTGTTTTGCAGACAAAGTAATCTTTTCCTTTTTTGTCATAATCTTCGGGATATGTCATGTACCATTCCTTTTCAATGTTACCATTGACAAAATCAGATTTGCTACTTTATTGGCTTACTTTGCTGTTCTACATAGTCACCATGGCCACCTTTCTCCTCCTAGTTTGACAACTAAAACAAAATTGGCAGCAAAAATGTTACCATCCTTCCAGCCCTTTGCAATTAATCTTGCTTATACTCTATGACCTCTGTCTTCAGTCACAGGGCTTCAATTACAATGTGCAAAATGTTCATGACGCAGTGCAAAGTCCTCTTTTGGTGGCTTTGAGTGGAAATATTCTCTCACTCGAGAGTAGATTAATGTTTCTAAACCTAACAGTATATTACCATAAAGTTTTATTCAATGAAATGGTCCTAAAATAGCAGGAGGTAGTAGGAGGTTGGATTTTGATGTAACATTTACATTTTGCTCTGTGCATCTACTTGCACTTCTAGTTGTCGAGGTATCTACCAAGATTGTAGAGTAGACATGCTACAGCTAATGCACTGGGAAGGGTTTTCAAGGCATTTTGATTTTATATTCTGGTCCAGTGCGCATTCAAACACACTTCAGTATTTCATTTTTACATCAACAGCTTTAAGTTTGTACATTCACATTATCTGAATAAACGGATATCCCCTCTCCATACGTGACTGTTTCAAGATGGGAAATGTTTAAAAAAATAAGTGAAAGTGATATGATCTTGTTCCATCTTTTACATATTCTGATCTTTATTTAAGAGTTTCTCATTTTTCCATCATTTGATGACTTGTTTTGGTTGGCTAGTTCAATTTCTTGCACAGATTGCCAAAATAAAATTACAAGTATAGATTATTACACCCCTTGCTTTTGTTAGATTGAGTGTTGAAAAGTTATGATTAGCCAAAATCATACCCGACATTTCTGACTTTTTGAGTAATATAGCTTATGTTCACTTATGAAGTCAGCACAGTTTGTTGGTTGGTGTGGAAAACTTGCAAACTTATGTGCTTATCTGTAAAATGGGAAATGCTTATCTAAATTTGCCTTTTCCACACGAAATTAAATATTGTTTTTCCCATTCACTAATCTGCACTTACCAAAGAACACCCCTGATCCATCCAGCTCTTCTTTTCAGATAGCGCAAAAGTTTTCACCTCTGCAGATGTTGTTATTTTGGCCTCCAAATCCATGCAGCTACCTGTATAAACAGGTGCATTTGTGCAAAACTAGGCAGAAGACAAGAAAGATTTCAACATCACCCTTCTTGTGTAAAAGGTTGTATTGTGACATTTTCAAGGATAGCGCATTCCAGCACCCTATGAAGGACATCCCAATCGGTGCAGGGGTGTCCGAATGCAGGCTCAGAACAGGCTCCCTGGGTCAAAGTTCCGCCCAGTGTACACCAACGGGAGGTCCGACCGGAACCCTAACCTACCTAAAACTTGACCAGGATCCAAACAGACCACCTCACGTTGATTTCATCCCAATCAGTGCAGGGGTGTCCGTATACATAACCGGACAGACAAACAGACCAATGATTTTTATATATAAGATACTTTTTGAGATTTAAAGGCCGACAAATCCATTCTCTAATTTTGGATCTTTTTTCTAAAGATAATATGAAGTATAAGTAAACATTAAAATTAGTTTCTGCCTTCTGTATTATTTAACATTGTCAGAATATTGTATCCCTGTCAACATACAAGGACAACTGCAGACTTTTCACCACCGTTATTATTACAATCTGTAAACCAACAAGCATTACATACTTTATAACAAGAAGGAATTATCATTAATGCTGAAAATACTAACTATATTATTACTTGATGAAGTTACTCAAGATACTGTTTAGAATTGGCCTCTTGCAAAAAAAATGGCATTGCATTCCAGACTTATATCGATCTATTCTAGGCTGTGTTAGTAACACATTGAATGATATAAATCCATTAATGACAGTCTGGTGCACAGTGGTGTTGCTAATATAATGTTCATCGTGATTGTCTTATGTGAGAATGGGCTGTACTTTTCATTTCACCCTTGGCAACTATGTAAACATTTCCTGTTATTTTAGTGGTAAATTAATACTTGCGGAACTGTTTTTTCCCTTGAAATGTTATTAACAGCTCTATGTCTATCAGTATGTGCACTTAGAGAACAGTACATAGATTTATAGCTTAGATCAGCCCCTTGCAGAATCCCTGCAAAGCAATTTTCTACCAGTCTATTACCACCTGCATGCCCTAGTGGATTTGCTAGATTATGTTCTGGTCCATGTCTGCTTGGGAGGTATGTTTGTTGATGTTGGTCAGGTATTGATGCTGGTGGAAATAAGAGAGTAAACACCAAACAGCCATGTTTTGGCTTATATGCAAATATGTGTACTGCCACAAGCTATTTTACTATGACACCAAGGTGGTATTTTTAGCAAATTTCTGGAAGCATCTTAAGACTTTGATATCCTACAATGTATCAGTCAGATCCTTGGTTTGGATCATCTGCAGAAGGCAAAATGTAACTTCTTGCACGTCTCTCCCTCTCAACTCATCCAGCAATAAGGGAATAATCTGCAGGGACTGGTAAAATATAGGAGTGTACAATTAGTGTAGTATTGTTATTTATTATAAATCTTTATTTATAGGTCCGCAGTGCTGTACAGAGGGCAAACAGGGCAGTACAAGGTGTAACAGTACAAAACTGTAAACTAATAACACTACAACTCTCAACACAGCTACTGGGATTAGTATATTAAAATACCAATAATATAGGTATATACAAAAGTTGTATACTTAAAAATCTAAATGGTACAGTTAGATGTGTATTTAAGGCTGCAATTGTATGTGTTAATAATGACAATTACCATGATTTATGTATACATGACATTTTCAGCGGTTTTACAGACAGAGCTTTTGCTGCTTGTCAACACCTGTCTTAAAAATACTATTTTGTAGAAAATTTTACTGTACAGAAAATGTCTTTTGGCCCATAATCTCCAATAGTTCCATTTAGTTGCTTTTTTATATCATAATGCTATATGCCCATTTTTATGTGATTATTCATATTCATCATCTCCAGAGTTAGAAACATAGCAGTCAGGTCAGAAAACAATGTATGTTTCTAACATATGGCTTATATGGAACTTATATATAATTACACGGCATAGGCAAACCGAAGGGGGGTGGGTTCCTAGTGCCTGGAAACCCCCACCCAAACCAGGGGCACTGTATAATTGAGATGGCTGGACCCTGCTCCCGCTTCACACAGCTCTGCTTGAAAAGGGAGAGCTGCATGTACCTAACAGTAGTGCATGCAGCATTGCCCATGTATATTATGGGGATAGGAAAAGTTGGAGAGCAGCCAAGCACTGTGTAAAATTATAGACACGCCCCCATGCATGCTGGTCACGCCCACTGGCGGCGTGGTGTGGAAACCCCCCTCTACAAATCCTGCGTTTGCCCCTGCACGGGAACTCTGAGTCTCATCCTGAGGGGCTGGAGCAAATGACCTCTCTGCCCTTACCTAGAATCAGTCCTGCTGGCATAAGTTTGCATTGTGCACATGGTGTTATTCTAACCTAGTGATGTACAGTATTTCTAATACTTTTCTATATGGCGCTTCTCTGTCTAAAGGAAGATTACTGTGTAAAGAATGCTGTGAATCATTTGCTATACTTCCTCATATTGTGCTTACGTATCTGATTTACAACATCCCATTTATATTTAGCCATGAATTATAAAATATCTGTACACACATACCTTAGCATGGCTGCAGGAAAAAAATAATGTTAACCTGCCATCATAATCATTAAATCTGAATTGGGATTTGAGCAGGTTCTTTCCTACTCTCACTATGTAACAGTGACTCAATGTTCATGTTTGGCTTTAGGGCAATACAGTAAATGCTGTCTTTCTGATTGATTTACTTGTGACTCATTTGCCTGTTGTGAATTACAAGTCAGTGATTTGATCTGTTTTAAACAGAGATATAAATATCTCTAAACAGCAATTCAAAGGAACATAGAAAACAGTTACAATTTTTGATATTCTGTTATTAATGAGACACTCAAAAATCTTTGTAGTGTTGACCATGAGTTATTTAAGTAAATATTTGAATCCTCTATTTAATTATTGGTGTATTTTTTTGGCTATGCAATATAATATAATAACATTGATAACATATTTAAAATCATAGGTTAGAAGTCACAAATAAATACTTTGGGAGCAGGTCATTACAAAAAGGGTTTTGTAATGAGAACTCCTCCCTAAGGAATTGTATTTTTAGTCTACATTGACATTAAAAATCCCCACAAAACCGGTGTGCTTCAAAGGGGGATGTCATTCAAAATAATTGAAACAGAGAGGAGTTTTATATTTTAAATACTCAATACTCAATACTCAAAAAACCTCAACCTTCTGGCAATAACAGAAACATGGCTTATGCAATCAGACACTGCCTCACCTGCAGCACTTTCACATGGTGGCCTCCATCTCACCCACACCTCCAGACCTGAAGGCAGACAAGGAGGTGGGGTTGGACTACTTCTCTCCCCACAGTGCACATACACAGTTCTACCAAATGTCCCATCCCTCACGTTCACATCTTTTGAAGTACATGCTATTCGCATTTTTAATCCATTCTCCCTACGTGTTGCGGTGATCTATCGTCCCCCTGGAGCACACCAACAATTTATTGAGGATTTCTCTGCATGGCTCCCTCACTTCTTATCTTCAGACATCCCCACCATCATCATGGGTGACTTCAACATCCCCATTGATAACCCACCTTCCAAAGCTGCTTCCAAACTACTCTCTCTAACATCCTCACTTGACCTCTCCCAGTGGATTGAATCATCTACTCATAAGGATGGCCACTGCCTTGATCTTGTTTTCTCTAGACTATGCTCAGTTTCTAATTTTATTAATACACCCTTCCCCCTCTCGGATCATCACCTTATCAGCTACACTCTCACCCCCACTGCTCTAACCTCTCTACTGTCTGACTCAACCAAGCCTCCTCATACTCGTAGAAATCTTAATTCTATTAATCTTCAACAATTTTCCACCTCTCTCCAACACCTTCTCTCCCCTATCTCTACATTCTCATCCCCTGAGATGGCAGTACCTCATTTTCACCTAACCTTAGCAACGGCCCTTGATCAAGTGGCTCCAGCGACACTTCATACTACACGTCGACTTCGATGTCAACCGTGGCACACCAAAGCAACACGAAATCTTCAAAAACTGTCCCGTAAAGCAGAACGTCACTGGCGTAAATCTCGAAGCTCTAATGACTTCTTCACATATACTTCTGTCTACCACTCCTATCGAAATGCTCTGGACACTGCAAAACAAACATACTTTCAATCTCTTATCTATGCTCAGGCTTCTAACCCCAAACGCCTTTTCAATACATTTAATCATCTTCTCAATCCTCCCACCCCGAACCCTCCATCTACTATCAGTGCTCAGGATCTTGCTTCCTACTTCAAGGACAAGATTGACAAGATCAGACTAGAAATGGTATCCTCTTCCTCAACAAGCCATCAGCTCATTTCCTTCCCACTACCCTCTGACACCCTTTCTTCATTTGACCCCACAAATGAAGAGGAAATTTCTACGCTCTTCTTATCTTCCTACTCTACCTCCTGTCCTCTTGATCCTATTCCCTCGCAAATTGGTAGATCCCTGTCTTCTGTGCTCATTTCACCTCTAACTCAAATCTGTAATCTCTCACTCTCTACTGGCATCTTTCCATCACTATACAAGCATGCAGTGATTACTCCTATTCTAAAAAAACAAAACTCAGACCCAAACTCTCTCTCAAATTACCGTCCCATCTCTCAGCTCCCTTGCCCCTCCAAGCTTCTAGAGAGACTTGCCTACACTCGCCTCACACGCTTTCTTTCCGCAAACAACCTGTTGGATCCTCTTCAGTCTGGCTTTCGTTCTCAACACTCCACAGAGACTGCGCTGACCAAGGTTGTTAATGATCTGATCACTGCTAAGACTGAACGCCATTACTCTCTCCTAATTCTCCTTGATCTCTCGGCTGCATTTGACACCGTTGACCACTCTCTTCTCATACAAACACTGCAATCCCTAGGTCTTCAAGACACAGTTCTATCCTGGTTCTCATCTTACCTCTCTAATCGCTCTTTCACTGTTAATTTCTCTGGAGCCACCTCTGCTCCGCTTCCCCTATCAGTTGGAGTACCACAAGGCTCGGTGCTAGGTCCTCTGCTGTTCTCTATCTATACCGCTTCTCTTGGAAATCTAATAAGTTCCTTTGGCTTTCAGTATCATCTCTATGCGGATGATACCCAAATCTATCTATCCTCTCCTGATATCTCGACATCTGTGTTGTCCCGTGTAACTGACTGTCTTTCTGCCATTTCATCTTGGATGGCCTCTCGTCAACTCAAACTTAATCTTTCTAAAACAGAGTTAATAATATTCCCACCCGCCAACAAGAGCATACCTGACATTTCTATCTCTGTTGATAACATGACCATAAATCCCACCCCACAAGCTCGCTGCCTAGGTGTAATCCTTGATTCACGCCTATCCTTTGTTCCCCACATTGACTCTATATCTAAATCATGTTACATACATCTAAAGAACATTTCCAGAATCCGCACATATCTCACACAAGACACTGCTAAAACCTTAATTCATGCACTAATCATCTCCCGCATTGACTATTGCAATTCCCTCCTTACTGGTCTTCCCAAAAACAGACTCAAACCCCTAAAATCTATTTTACATGCTTCGGCAAGACTGATTTTCCTTGCAAATAGCTATTCCTCTGTTGAATCACTCTGTATGTCTCTACACTGGCTGCCTGTCTTCTACCGAATCCAATATAAAATACTTTTACTAACCTACAAGGCCATCAACAAAGCTGCACCAACATACATCTCCTCTCTTGTCTCAAAATATCTCCCAACTCGGCAACTCCGTTCTGCAAAAGATCTGCGTCTCTCATCCACCCTCATTACATCCTCCCATTCCCGGTTACAGGACTTTTTTCGGGCTACACCCACTCTATGGAACTCTCTCCCTCGCACAATAAGACTCTCCTCTGTTCTACAAACTTTCAAGCGTTCTCTGAAAACCTACCTATTCAGACAAGCTTATAATATTCCTCAACCACCATCTTAACCTCACTACCTTTAGCCTGTTACAAAATTTCACACAAGACAACTACCCCCGGAATAACATTGTTGTGTGACAGGATCATTTAGCTTATGAGTCACCCTACCTTTGCAGTCTGGCTGGGCCAAGATGCAAAATGTATACTTAACCTCATGTGTCAATCTCCCATTGTCCCATAGATTGTAAGCTTGCGAGCAGGGCCTTCTCACCTCTTTGTCTGTTTTACCCAGTTTGTTTATTAGTTTATTACGTTTGTCCCCAATTGTAAAGCGCTACGGAATATGTTGGCGCTATATAAATAAATGATGATGATGATGATGATGATGATGAAATACTAAAAAAGAAGGGTTGTCAGAAGGATGACGTCATATTGTCATCATTTCTTTATATAGCGCCACCAATTCAGCACCTATATGAGCTAATACAGAAGACATCTCCGTTAAACAGATTGACCTGAAGAATGGCCAGGCTGTACCTCTATAGGTATTTTAGGGTTAGATTGTTAATCCTGTCAAAGAAATATCAATACGACAAAACATTGACCTACAATTTCTAATAAATACATCCTTCAACACAAGCAACAGGGTATCAGAGGTGTCCATTTTAACATTCGCTGAGATGGAACCCTGTTGCTATTAAGGAGCTGTTTCAAAAAACCTCACTCAAGCTTTATTTGGTGATTACAGACATATGTCCGTATTGCCCCACCATCTAATATAATTGTTCAGCATTCAATATTTTTCAAGCTCCTCATATTTGTTATGATTGACTGGGTGTTTTGCAATAAGAGAAAAAAGGAGTCAGTATTTGGTGAAGAGTATAACAGTTTTATTGTAGGAAAAACACTAGTTGCAAATATTGAGGAGATCTGAGGTTGCAGAGGCAAAACCAGAAAGGCAGGACATAAGCAAATCTCAGTCCAGGTCTAGCAGAATAAAACACTGTCCAGTTATTGTAGAACATAAGAAACACAATCTGGGTGTGACTGTTGTTGAAGTCGTATAATTGGATGAACGAAAGTATATTGGTTTAATATTGGCTTGCCGTGCGTATTGCGAAGCGTACGCCACGTGTTACGTGGCGTGATGCGATCGCGCGGTAAAATACGCACGCACACACTCGCATTACAACAGTTAGTTATATATATAATTTCATATTGGTTCTGTTACACTGTAATTCAGGAGCAGATAGTATTCGGTTTATTATTAGTCTATATATATATATATAGTGATTATATGTACATTGTAGTGTTATTAAAGGTTAAGGTTATAGGAAAGGTGTCATGCCTGGTATCATATTGAAGCCCTAATCATCAGCAGCTGTCCGGTGCAGTCGGCAAAGAGATCGCACATTGCATACTTTAGTTATTGATATTAGAGAGTAAACCTTTGTATGATACTGGCTATGAAAGGAGCAGACCCCCTGGAGAGAAGACCCCCACCTTTGGATTCCTTAGATTGAATCAACCTATTACCTGTCTGGCCTGGACCCACCCAACGTCTGGACCTATAGAAACAATCTACGTCATCTCTATTGTTCAAGTGTAACACTGTACTGTATATAATATAGCTGCGCTTCCTTAGGCTCTCAGTCAACTCTGACCACAGTTATCTAAACAGATACACTGTTCCATTGGGACCCATGGAAGCGCAGCGATTGCAGCGGTATGTATGTATGTAACTTTTGGTATTGGCTGTGCTGTACTGTACTTTATTAGAATATAATAATGTATTGAATTGTTGACTATTTACATCTGCTATAAATAAATTACTTTGTGCTTTGGAAACACATACAATTGATTGGGCAATGCTTATTTTAAAACGATAGAATTACTTTAATAATTTGGGGGCTCGTGAGTTAGGAGTTACGTTACCGGCAGGTATGCAACGCTTACGATATTCGGTTCCTCAACAAAGGGTGGATTGACGGACGCGTCGCATAAAGCAGGAAAGAACGTAATGCGTTTAAGACCTGTGGTTCACTGTGTGTTGCGAAACCGAATGTCCGTTGTTGCATAGACTGAAGGAACGCTAATTAGAATCTAGGGACAAGAAAGAAAAATGTTTCTTTTTATTGTCGTTTTATGTTTTAAAGTGTATTGCATTGCTGAGCATATGTGTATTTCCCGCTGTGCGTACGCGAACTTCCGGTAGATTTGCCACGTGGTTGAACAATCGTTTTGATAGTTATTATATGCATACTGTAAGCACTTGGTAAAGTCTCTGAAAAGATAGTGCCATTGTTTGGGAAAGTTATTTTCTGTACAGAAAACAAAGGTTATGTGTGTGTATGTGAATAAATACATAAAGGCAAAAATATACTGGTAGCTATAGGCAACTATAGGTTTTTGCACGTGCACCCAATACTAATCACGACATTCACTGATAAAGGGTATTGTTTGCTGGAAGAGACAGAGCATTGCGGTGTTATCTGTGGTCCGCATAATGAATCATTGAGCTGTGCAAATCGACCTCATGGCAAGGCCGTGATTGAGTATTGGGAGGGCAGTGTGGTACTATTTAAAATTCATAGCGCTTTAGTTCAGGTGTGTCTGACGGGGCATGTTAAAAAAGGTGACCTGACAACAAAGGTTCTGTTCTAGGGCTGAGCAGCATATAAAAAAACCTTTGTGTGAGTGGTGTTCTGTTCTAATAAGAGCAGGTGATAAAGAGACACCACAGAGTATGCATGGTATACTCGAAGCGAAAATAACAGGTTTTCGCTGCATTCCCAAATATTAATCGCAAAACTTACTGATAGTTAGTATCCGTAAGCGGTGCGATCGGACCGCATGGTTGATTTAGTGCAGCCATGATTGCGACTTGGGAGATGGGGGAGGAAATACGCTGCAACCACTGATATTCTTGATTGATATCGGGTGCTAACAGTGGTAAAGTACTCAAACTAGGAAGGGCATTGATATCTTTAAGGGGATGTGCCTGTTGAAAACGTCCATGAATAAAAAAATCTCTAGTAAGTTCTGTTTGAAAGGAGAACAGGTAAAAAGTCTTTTTGTGTAGCGTTGAGAAATAGGTTGTTTTCACAATGGATACGAAGCAAACGCTAGAGATAGTTCATGTTGTGCTGCCTAATGAATGGCCGGTTGGTTCGGCAAAATATGTTATGTATAATAAATACGGTGCGTATGCTATGGCATATTGCGACAAATGGGTCAAGATGACCCGGGAGTGTGTGAAACCTTTCCCAAACATAGGTACTCTTGACTCAGAGGTGTTAAATAATGTTAGAGATAAAGTGCGGTTGATTAAATCAACAAAAACGAGAATTGAACATGATGACTGTTTAAAATTGTGGCAACAAGAAGGGTACACGTGGCAAGGACCGAGCGCTCAGCTGAAGTAAGCGTACCGGAAACAAGCATTCCGGAAGTGTGCATTGCAAAGAGTGACGAACTGAGCGCAAACACGCCCCCGACAAATTCGGTCGGGGCGGATAGTACAGCCAATACCAAAAATGTAAAACTGTAACTAGTAAGTTGTATGATGTCTTAAGTAATGTTTTAAAGGAAGAAGATGTACCCACAGTCATTTCAGCCATTGCCCATGCCAGTAACATATACAGACAAGGAAAGGGAATGGTTCCACCAGCAGGGGCAGTAGCGGAAATTGGTAAGAATAATGAAAAGGTTATCGAAGGGGGAGATATTCATTATACTGCAACAGCGATTACAGCAACTAGGTCAGAACAGAGTGATTTGGTAGGCTTATATCCTATCCACAGAACAGCAGTTCCCAATGGGAAAGCGGACAGAGATGGTGTAGTTCCCATGAAACAGGTAGCAATGTATTCTCCATGAACTAAGACGGAACTATTTACAATTATGTCTGATTTCCCTGATCCTAGAAAAGATTTGGCCAAGTGTCAGAAATTTATTAGACATTTAGGTAATGCACATGAACCTACTAATAAAGATTGGCGAGTGTTGTTTAGAGCTTGTCTTCCTCTCGATACTGATATACAGAAGTTCATTGAGGGTTGTAGTTTGGAGAAGGATAAACCCTTAACTGAGGATGACAATCAGGATAATATTGGACGTATAATCAAAGAGTTGGCCGTATATTTTCCAGTGACTATGGAATGGGGCAAAATATACAACATCAAACAAAAAGGTAATGAGAATACAACTGATTATTTTTCAAGGGCTCTAGCGGCCATTATTAAGTACACAGGAATATGGGATATAAGGGTAAATCCACATTACAGGGAGGTAGCTGTTGCAGTACTAATGGACGGCCTCCGGGAGGATCTAAGGACCTGGATACAAACCTCTTTTCCTAATTGGAGAGGTCTCACGGTAAATTATATTAGAGAGCATGCTATAGAACATGATAAAAATATATGTAAAAAGGAAAAAGCACAGAGTGATAGGTTAATGATGTTGAGTATCCAGGCATTAGAAAAACTACATCCACAACCTCAGAATTATAAAAACTACTATAAGGGACGAAAGAAACAGAAATCTTTGAAGTGTTTTAACTGTCTTAAGAAGGGACATTTGAGGAAAGATTGCAAAGAAAATATTAGAGCCAAGGCTAAGAAAATGGGACACGAAGCAAAGAGACTTGGCCCATCTAAGGGGGAATCACACAGACACCCACAGAGGCGGCGCACACAAGTCTCAGAGATTTCTCAACAGTTTCCTGTGCACCTCATAGTAGCCAATGCCTTGGGGGAGAACCATAGCCAACCCTAGAGGTTAGGTCAGACCTGTAGTCCTACAACCAGGTGGGGTTTAAACTGTGGTAAGTATTAGTGTGCAGGAAACTGATTTTTAAAAGGTAATCTTTGTTGATTTTGTTTGTTCATTTTATGTTGTGAAATGTTTGTTTTCCTAAATCGCTGGCCGATGGCAAAGAATGGAAATGTTTGTTTTGTTTGCTGTTTTAAGATAACTATCTTGTTTTTCTTCTCACAGGTAAAGGGGACACAAAAGGAGTATAGACCTAGTGATAAAAAGGGGGGAGATAGAGAAATAGAAGAATCACTCTTGAAAGACAAATTAACAATAGACAATTGGAACACTCTTTTGTTTTAAGCTGCAGTGTCTCATGATAATTTGTTTGGCTGAGAATCATTATCCAACAATGAAGTATGTACATACTTTGCTCCAAAATATCGTTTTATGTATTTCAGAGAAAATATGAGTCACTAAGAGTAAATTTTTACATTTCTCTATTATAAGTTAGGAAAGTCCATTGAAAAGGTATGTAGTCGATGTTATACCGAGTTCTTAATGAACAAATGACGGACGACACTGGATTGCACTGTTAAAGACCCCCTAGTCAAGTATGGGGAGGGGTCATAGTAGGCAAATAGCTAAGGGGAGCAGTGGAATGAATACAGCCATTTCCCCATGGAGCCAAAAAAGGAAGGGGAGCAGAGAAAGTTGTAGCTCAAAGAGCAAGGGCACTCTGGTTTCCAAAATTTAAATAGTCAGTATATCATATGTAACAGGGCAAATGCCTTTATTATAACACATGTAAATACTTGGTGAAATATAGAGATAAAAACACATAGAAGGATAAAAAAATAGATTTAAAATAAGTTAACCCTTCAGTAACCACCGCTGGATAGGTTAGTAGTACATCAAGATGTGGTGGGTAATGGGCAAAAATAGAGCTTATGAACTGTAGCCTAGATTATAAATAAGCTATATGATCATAAAGTGAGATATATATATTATTCTCCAATTTGGTATACATATGGAGATGCTCTAAATCGGTGCAGATTAATAGTGAGCAACTGTCCTAGCGTCCCTGATAATGGTCTGGTATAGATTCGCAAGCTGAAAGGAGAGTAATAAGAGATTTAGACATGTGATAATCTCTCAATCCTTTATCAAAACTGCATGGAGCTCTGCTGCACAGTATACAATGTGGCGATAGACTAATGTCTCAACAGGTTAATATTCATGTTGTGTCATAGAGATCTAAGCAGTAACAGTAGCAGTTCGATAGTTCACCTAATATGTGGTGTCTGTGCGCTACTGCGAATACATTCATACAGGATTTATGCGTAACACACTATAGAATAATCATATGTAACAGCCTTTCAGGAGTATTGTGCTCTGCATAAGAATCTTATTTAAATGTATCTGATCTCAGAGCGCACACTCAGTGGGTTGTAATATACCCCCTGCTAGTAAGATGCGCTGGATTCATATGCATGAGATCTCTCTTAATTATTACTTTACATGAATGAGTTAAAACCTGTATTAGAGATATAGATACAGCGTTGTTATCATGAGAACGGTAATATCAGAAGCAGGGAAAGCTAGGAAACCCAAAACGGACTATATGTCCGTGGTGGTGGTTACTTCCGGGTGTGACATCAGAGAAGGTGACATCATCTAAATATTAACCTGTTGAGACATTAGTCTATCGCCACATTGTATACTGTGCAGCAGAGCTCCATGCAGTTTTGATAAAGGATTGAGAGATTATCACATGTCTAAATCTCTTATTACTCTCCTTTCAGCTTGCGAATCTATACCAGACCATTATCAGGGACGCTAGGACAGGTGCTCACTATTAATCTGCACCGATTTAGAGCATCTCCATATGTATACCAAATTGGAGAATAATATATATATCTCACTTTATGATCATATAGCTTATTTATAATCTAGGCTACAGTTCATAAGCTCTATTTTTGCCCATTACCCACAACATCTTGATGTACTACTAACCTATCCAGCAGTGGTTACTGAAGGGTTAACTTATTTTAAATCTATTTTTCTATCCTTCTAAGTGTTTTTATCTCTATATTTCGCCAAGTATTTACATGTGTTATAATAAAGGCATTTGCCCTGTTACATATGATATACTGACTATTTAAATTTTGGAAACCAGAGTACCCTTGCTCTTTGAGCTACAACTTTCTCTGCTCCCCTTCCTTTTTTGGACTCATTACTTGAGTTGTTGGTGCACCCCTCCCTACTCGTGATACCATATAATTATCATTTGATATATTATGGAGGCAGGCTTCCTCCCTAGTGCGAACATTACTCTGATTTCCCCATGGAGTCAGAGTCCAATCCAGCTGTCATTTTGTTGTAAAAATCTCCCTTTCTACATGTATGTTCGTATTCAAATCTTTGTATTCCCATCATTCATTGCTTTCCTATTTCCCATTCTTTACACAAATGCTAGTATCTCTCTCTCTCTCTCTCTCTCTCTCTCTCTCTCTCTCTCTGCTCTGGTGGAGATAAAATCAGACACAGTCTCAACAATGGGGCTAAAACATATTTTAATTTTTTTACATAAGACAAATTCAGAGATACACACACTAGATTGACATGAGTTACAGAAACAGTCAGGGGTTTTGCTTTCATGTGTATCATCATCATCATCATCATCATCATTTATTTATATAGCGCCACTAATTCCGCAGCGCTGTACAGAGAACGCACTCATATCAGTCCCTGCCCCATTGGGGCTCACAGTCTAAATTCCCTAACACACACACACACACACACAGACACACAGTCTAGGGTCAATTTGTTAGCAGCCAATTAACCTACCAGTATGTTTTTTTTGGAGTGTGGGAGGAAACCGGAGCACCCGGAGGAAACCCACGCAAACACAGGGAGAACATACAAACTCCTCACAGATAAGGCCATGGTCGGGAATTGAACTCATGACCCCAGTGCTGTAAGGCAGATGTGCTAACCACTACGCCACCGTGCTGCCCAAGTGTATAGAAACTGCTGATTTTTAAGCAGAAAGGATCTGTTGTGGAAATATGATTCATGTTTTATAGATTGCATATCTGTTTTGTTTTTTTTGTTTTATGATTCGTGCCTCCTGTACAAAATTGTGCCTTTAAATGGATGCACAAAGGGTGGATAGGAGACTGCTGGAGGTTAGGCATTCAGATATGCATCTCTGTATAGAACATTGGAGTAGGATTTTTACCACAAGATACGACATAATGTGAAACCCTAGAAAATGTAGAATTTTCATGTTTTATATTTTTTTCACTGTTAGACAGGCATGAACTGGATACTGTTATATTTGAAGAAAGTGTTATAGAGATAGACCCCTTTGCCTTTCCCACTTAGTCAAGTAGCTGAATATAAGGTACTGAGAATGACATGTGAGTTGGCAGAGGGAAAATCGATTGATATACATTGGTCTGTAGCATTTTTCTAGTCTAGGGGGCGATGTTAAGGTGACTGAGAAATCGTTTTATAGCAATACCAGCACATGATTAGGACACTACATAGAGGATTTTGTACAGTGACACAGTTACCAACTGAAGTAGCTGCTAGTTAGGTCCACACTTACACACACGACCATACATGGCTGTCACACCAGGGCGAACATAGCTGTCAAATAGACAGCAGGGTTTTATGTGACAGCTAACAAATCTATGTTTTGTTTTGCCTTTCGTTGTATTGTTTTAGTTTTAAAATGTGAACACACACACATGCACGCATACACATATTGGTTAATATAGGAAGATTTGTGCTACCTGAGGAATAAACTGTCTGGAAGGTGAAGAGATGTGGTGAGGAGTCTGGTGGACTCTGGAGAGATGGACAAGGTAGACCAATAGAGCCATCCCATATCCCTCCTGCTGATGGGTTTTCCTCCAGGTAAAACAAATACACGTCATCCAATTACCACCATGCAGGATCCTCAAGTATACACTGGTGTACCAATGAAAAATGTCTGGGTAAAGGTGTATTGAAATGTGTCTAATGTATTACTGTGTCATACTCAAAACTTTTGTTATTCAATGTGATAGTCCTAGAGTTATAATAGATGATAGGGGTATTCATGTTATTAATAATAGATGTATAATGTATGAGTAGTGGTAACAAATTACATACTTTCAATTAGCCATAAACCAGTGTGAACATAAAGTAGTGGTACTCGGTAGAACGAATTGAATAGAATAAGAGTTGGAACTTGATTGAAGTATCTGATAGCTTCGGCCACTAGTCCTTTCCCGCTGCCAAGAGATCACTCCGGGGTAGACTCCTAACCTGTCAGTTTTTGAAATGTTCTTGACCCCTCGTGAGATGAGATTGTAACTGGGAGGCTAGGTTAGACCTTGAGAGAAGGTAAATAGTGAGACAGCAACCAAGAACGTCCAAAACACTGTTTCCTGAAAAGCCACACTAAGTGTCAGGATGTTGGATCGGGAGAGTAAGTTGTGGAGCAGAAATTTCTTAAGCTTAGGTGTTTTGACAGACAGGTACCAGGTGTAGGCTACCAGCATCACGGCTTCAAGGGTAGCAGAGACACACTGGGGCCCATTCCACCCACTGCAGAGGGGCCAACACTCAGAGAAGGGTCCAAGGGCACTCATGAGTCTGTACTGGAAGGCCTCGAATGCAGTTAGTAGCACCTGAGCCAAAGGCTAAGACTGTTGTCCAGCATGAAGTTGTAGTTTTTCCTGTTTTGTGTTCTCTCATTTCATTCTCTTCTCAGGGCGGTTAATTCTTTTGATTATTAGCAGGTGACAGAGACTGGTTCAGGTAATGATAAGGAGGTATTGGGGAGGTAGAAGTTAGTAGCATAATCAGTCCAGCCAATTACTCTATTCAATTCAGGGGTAAAGGAAAATTTAGAAACCTTGGAGCTTGGAGAAAGTGCGAGGGATTATTGTCTGAGTAGCATTACGTCCGTAAGTACGGCGACCCCATGGTTAGAAAAGAAATACACCCAGCGATGCCAGTCCAGTAATATCCGGACTTGAGCAGGCATCCTTGAGAATGATTATCATTCTTGGGAGGGTAAGGTTTTAGTCCAAAGAAAGTGCTGGGCGTGCTCACACGTGCCTCAGTGATTATATCAAGTAGGATTAGTTCTCTTTCCACTAAATATTCTTGAGGTACCCGAACTATAGGCGGGAGGTCACTAAGGGAAAAAGTAGGACACCTAGGTCCCTTAGTCTGAAGTCTCCCAATGCTTTGCAAACCGATCACTGTTCAATCTGAGTATTGGGAGACTGGGAAGAACGAACAGACAATAGCCCGCCCACAAGTGTTGATGAAAAGAACTGATGACATTATTAGAAGTGTGTATATTAACGCAAGCTGAAGGAGATTGTATATGACATTATTGATAGACATAGGATGATGCTATTGATGAACATGAAGTGTTTAAATGTATTCTGAGCTTAAAGACATGCGTTGGACAGAAGAACCTGTTAAACTTGAAGAACTGTAGTAGAGAATTCTGTATAGCTGATACATGTTCTATTGTACCTTGTACCTTTCCAAATAATGTATTAAGTGTTTTACTGCACCCTTGAAGGGCATACAAAAGGTTATCTTCAAGCTCCAGAAGTGTACGGTTTATAGTAAAAGAAGAAATCGTTTAGAGGATTAAGACTCTCTCTTATGATAACTTGTTCAGATCTACAAACAGCGTGGACATACACCAAGGGGGATTTGTATTACATAACAATGAAACGTGGTACTGAGATCCTGCATATAACATCTTTAAGGTGATAGTTTATTGTACTATCAAAGGGTGGACTGTTGAAGTCGTATAATTGGATGAACGAAAGTATATTGGTTTAATATTGGCTTGCCATGCGTATTGCGAAGCGTACGCCACGTGTTACGTGGCGTGATGCGATCGCACGGTAAAATACGCACGCACACACTCGCATTACAACAGTTAGTTACCTATTTGCCGGCGTATAAGACGACTTTTTTGACCTGAAATACATGCCTCCAAGTGGGGGGGTCGTCTTATATGCCGGGTGCCAAACTCAGGGGTCTCAGGGGTGCCGCGGGCCAGCCATAAAAAAACCCAAACAGAAACACTTACCAATCGCGCGGCGCCGGGACCCAGCATCCTCCTCTCTCACGCAGCCTGCCATCAGTGACAGGCTGAGTGAGAGAGGAGGATGCTGGGTCCCGGCGCCGCGTGGATTGGTAAGTGTTTCTGTTTTTTTTTTTATGGCTGGGACGCGGCAGAGGGGGCAAAGTGAGAGACGGAGAGAGGGACAGATGAGAGTGACAGGAGGGGGACAGAGGAGAGTGACAGCAGAAGAAGGTAAGTGTTATTAGTATGTGTTATGTTATGTTTGTTTTATGTTATGTCATGTCAATGCAGAGTGTGTGATCAGCATATATGAGTGTGTGTGTGATCAGCATATATGAGTGTGTGTGTGTGTGTGGGGGGGCCAGTGACTTCATGCAGTGTGTGTGTGGGGGCCAGTGACTTAACGCAGTGTGTGTGGGGGCCAGTGACTTCATGCAGTGTGTGTGTGGGGGCCAGTGACTTAATGCAGTGTGTGTGGGGGGCAGTGACTTCATGCAGTGTGTGTGTGGGGGCCAGTGACTTAATGCAGTGTGTGTGGGGGCCAGTGATTTAATACAGCGTGTGTGGGGGCCAGTGATTTAATACAGTGTGTGTGTGGAAGGTGTGCGGAAGAGGGGGTAGTCTTATACGGCGAGTATATAACAAACTCTATAATTTTGAGTGGAAATGTTGGGGGTCGTCTTATACGCCCAGTCGTCTTATACTCCGGCAAATACGGTATATATATAATTTCATATTGGTTCTGTTACACTGTAATTCAGGAGCAGATAGTATTCGGTTTATTATTAGTCTATATATATACATAAATATATATATATATATATATATATATATATATATATATATATATATATAGTGATTATATGTACATTGTAGTGTTATTAAAGGTTTAGGTTATATGAAAGGTGTCATGCCTGATATCATATTGAAGCCCTAATCATCAGCAGCTGTCCGGTGCAGTCGGCGAAGAGATCGCACATTGCATACTTTAGTTATTGATATTAGAGAGTAAACCTTTGTATGATACTGGCTATGAAAGGAGCAGACCCCCTGGAGAGAGACCCCCACCTTTGGATTCCTTAGATTGAATCAACCTATTATCTGTCTGGCCTGGACCCACCCAACGTCTGGACCTATAGAAACAATCTACGTCATCTCTATTGTTCAAGTGTAACACTGTACTGTATATAATATAGCTGCGCTTCCTTAGGCTCTCAGTCAACTCTGACCACAGTTATCTAAACAGATACACTGTTCCATTGGGACCCATGGAAGCGCAGCGATTGCAACGATATGTATGTATGTAACTTTTGGTATTGGCTGTGCTGTACTGTACTTTATTAGAATATAATAATGTATTGAATTGTTGACTATTTACATCTGCTAAAAATAAATTACTTTGTGCTTTGGAAACACATACAATTGATTGGGCAATGCTTATTTTAAAACGATAGAATTACTTTAATACTGTGGAGAAAGGGTCTCTGAACTGATACAGGATAACAGGAACAAAGAATGCAAATGATACTAGACATAGGCAATTGCTGAGAACTGATGCTGGGAGAATGCAGGAACCATGGTAGCAGTGGTACATGGTGATCCAACAAGGGAATCAGATTAACTCCTGCAGGAGAGCAGAAAGTGTCCAAAGTCATAACAGCACCACCTTTAGTAACATAGAGGTACTACAGGCCTGATACAGAATAAGGACAGTCATCATCATCATCATCACCATTTATTTATAGTGCGCCACTAATTCCGCAGAGCTGTACAGAGAACTCACATCAGTCCCTGAACCGATTGGGGCTTGCAGTCTAAAGTCCATAAAACACACAGACTAGGGTCAATGTTTTGGTTAGTAACCAATTAACCTACCAGTATGTTTTTGGAGTGTGGGAGGAAACCGGAGCACCCGGAAGAAACCCACGCAAACACGGGGAGAACATACAAACTCCTCACAGATAAGGCCATGGTCGGGAATTGAATTCATGACCCCAGTGCTGTGAGGCAGAAGTGCTAATCACTAAGCCACTGTGCTGCAGTCCTAACAGAGTCATAACAATATTTAGACAGGTTTACTCTTCTGTGTACCCTTTTGCTTATTTATCTGCATTATAAATCTACCTGGGCAATGTATTTTTACTAACAAGCTCAGTTTTTAACACTTCTTGTTCTACATCTGTCAATTTATATATATAACATGGTATTACCTGTCTAGTAAAATTTGTGCTTGTTCCTGAGTTAATTTCAGAAAGGTGAATGGGAGATCTGCCAGTCAGATATTCTCTATCCGACTATGTAGGAGAATAGATGTTAGGATACTTCCAGAGGCTGTCAATTATTTCATGCCAACCTAAACATAAATAGTTTTCCAAGGATAACTATTGTTTGATCCTTTGGAGCAACGCTATATTCAATTTACAGGTAATAATTCATTGAAGCCATAACATATTATAAATGCTTGATAGACCTTGTCTATTGGTCAATAATATACATAAGAAGAAAAGAGGAGAGGAAAAAATAGTATTGAAGGGCACTCTTTTGTAGAGATAGTTGTTTATAATGATCCTATGATGTAGTTTAAAATAAAAAACTTTATTAGTAATCTTTGAAAATTACGAAATATTAAAAAAGATTGGTAGAGAATGTTTTTGAACCTGAATAGTAATCAGTTAAAAGGTAGAGATCTACCACGCTGGCCTGCTGTTCATAATGTTTACATCATACTGCTGATAGAATGAATTGCTTATAGTACATTAACTGCGAATACTGTGATATGTATGGAAGAACCTGTACTTCTTCCCTTAAAGATAAACTGATCAGGGGATAAAGGAAACAATTGATAAGTTAATATACTTGGACTAAGGTAAGTATGGATTGATCGCTGTCCGTATACTAAGTGATAGTATGGTTAAATAACCTCGGATTAATCGCTATCCTTGTGGCTGAGGTATAGGATTGTTGAATAACCTCTCAATTATTAGCAATAGATCATGTTGTTAAAGTGAGAACCAGTCTTTATAAACTTGATAATGTAAATCAAAATAGCGTGTATAGGAAGTCGCTGTTGTCTAATAAAAAATCTGAGAGTCGGTAACTAATGTAGTAATCCCAGGCTAGGTAATGGATTGATTGCCCCTAGCCATGATTCCCTCAATAGTTTACGGAAGGATTCTGGTTCCCTAAATTATCGACATTAACTATCAGGTAAATGGTAATATAATAGAACTGTATCAGCAGGCTCAGCGTAACGCCGACGCGTGTTTCGCTTGTGAGCTTTAACAAGGCAACCCAATGGTCGGTTAAGATTGGCTCTATAAAGGGGAGAAAAACCCACCCCTAATGTGACGTAAAAGTATCAGCTGGATTGGAGATTCAATGGCTTGTATGTATTGGTGCTAGATGATAGGTCCTTCTTAGCACATGATGTGTCACATGATATCATGACATAATTTGTTGATATTATTGTGCTGTCCGGAAGCCCATCTAACCTCTGACAATTTGATTGGGCCTCTGACTCCTTAATGAAAACCATGGTTTAATAGTATCAAAATCTACGAGATTGGTAAGTATTTATTTCTAGAGTGTACAAAGGAAGAATCTATCAACGTGAAATCACAATTGTATGTTTAACACTCCAATAAGCATATATTTGTAATCCTTCTACGGATTCTTAATAACTATATAGGTGGTTAAATAACGGTATGTTTTAAATGTCTAACTTTATGAATTTATTAACATGTGGATAATCATATAGTGTTGATAATAAACTCCAATAAAATAAACCTCCTAGTTTTAAGCAATGATATTGGACCTTAAGGTTTTTAGAAACCTTAAGGACCAATTAGTCCATAGTTCACTCCAACCACCACGGAAACAATTGTCAACTAGACCGAAGGGCTTTTTCCATTGTGGCGGCTGTAAAGCATGCCAATACGCGTATTTGCTGTTTATTATGATGGAACAATAAAAGTACTGTTTTTTCGAGCAAGAAGTTGTCTATGTATGAATCACCTGATGGTTCCCATGTCAATATATATATATTTGTAATGCAGATTGTACCATTTATCTTATTAAGTATTCTAATCGTAAAGTATATATGGAGAAACTGCTACGCCTATACGGAAAACATCCATTATTCATTCTAGATTTTTCACTTATGCCCTTTTTTCTCGCTTAACCTTAGAACTTGTCCAATTTCAATGGGAGGACATAGGTTTATAGGCTTATAATTTAGACATGCTAGCTAGGGTTGGCTTCAGAAATTACCTTAAGTGTGACATCAAGTGATATTGTACATCATATTGCAAAGTTTATTTTCTGCAGTGACATGGACATTGCTGACCACAATGAGTTAGTTTGATTTCAGTTTCTAGCGTGACTGAAAATGACCTTGATGTTTAAGGATATCGATTAAATGATTATTGCACGTGTTGCTAAATGTGATTGGAAGGTGGCTACTACTGTACAATCAACTACATTAACAGGCCTTAATGTTTCCAAAGAGGGATCCAGACGCTTGGCCTGAGCAGCTGAATGGCTGGATCTCACCCAATTTGGCTTTTTACATATGTGGCCATCCTATCAATTTGCTCTAGTGCCATTAGGCTAGATCTGTCTGTATCTAGAGGAATGTCGAAGCTAAGTAATATTTATCTAAACTTTAACTCAAATAGATAAAATGATTATGCAAGTGATGGCAATGAACTATGACACTGTGGTGTAATTGATAATGGCCTTAGAAAACAACCCAAAATGTGGGATTTACCAAGCATTTAGCACATATTTATTACTATTCATTTATCACTGATCCGCTTCCTTTTGAACCTTATCTTTGTTTGCACAAGCCATTGTCATTGGGCTATTTTTAGATTTTTTTCCCAACATCATAATGTCATTTATTTGTATTAAAGGAAAATAGCACAATACACATAATACAAACAAATTGGATGACACACCAACTAATAATATATAAGTATGTTAGACTTTCAGTGGCCATAGATAAACACAATGGTCTCCGGCATCTTTAGAGGTGAAGGTATAGCACAAAGTACAAATTTTCTCCTTTCTTTTCTGTGCTCCTAACTCTAAATTAGGCCACTAGTGTGTTGTGGACCATGTAATATTTAACTAAATTCGGCATAAACTAATTTGGAAGATGAATGGAATGAAGCAGAGAAGCAGTCGGTACACAGGAGAATAAGTTAGAGTTGCAGGCAAGAGCATTTAAATATGCATCTTACTTCATGTTTGTAGCACTGCACATGCACACAAATTAAGACAGTATTTTTAGCTACATGTGACTGACAGTTGTGGACCTCTGCACTATGAGAGCTAGATCAGGGGTCTTCATGATCAGG
The DNA here is from genome assembly GCF_038048845.1 of Mixophyes fleayi. NCBI lineage: Eukaryota > Metazoa > Chordata > Amphibia > Anura > Limnodynastidae > Mixophyes > Mixophyes fleayi. The sequence continues at coordinate 127,200,751 of NC_134402.1, read as the reverse complement.
GCCGCCTTCAGAAATAATCATGCCCAGTAAGGCCCCCCCGTGTCCCTCGCCCCCCCCCATGAGCAACAGCAACTTATACTTACCTGGGGGCCCGCCGCTGGTCTCCGCTACTGTGCTCTGCCTGTGACAGATCACATGATCGCAGGGGGAATGAATCCTCCACCCCTGCGATCGCATCCTGGTGCCTGGCTGTCACGGTGGCGGCCCTGTTCATGGTCATTACAGTAAGGGCATGCAGACCCGTGTTAAACATGCCTCTTTGGGCTTGGTCTTATTTTTGGTTACATGTGCCTTTTAAAAGTGTTCTTTATCAAATGAAAATTGTCTGTCTACACAAGATTATTGCTTCATTTTTGCTCTGGACACAATCTATACTCTAGATTTAAGCTAACACATTTGTTAAGGTGCTTGCAACTCCAAATACAGATATGAAACATAAGTGTGTAGATGCACAAAGGTGCCACTTCTACATTGAACTCTACATGTAGGTATGGTTGTCACTCTGTGGTATGAGAGTGGTATGTTCTAATATGGAGATCAATATATTGTTAATTCTGATGATTAGAGAAGGACAGAGATTAGCATATTATTCACAGTTGTTTATACAAGTATTCACAAAACTAATACATATTAAATAAAGATATGCTAATATTTTTAAGCTATGGGATAATATCCCATAACTTCAAATATCAAAACAGGAAAATGGAAAACAAAATAATAATAGAGTATTTATGCCCATATACCCAAAAGCATCTCAATATATGTCCAGTTCTGAACCTGTAGCATATGTGCCAGGTTTACTTCAGGAATACATAGACCCACATACAAATACCCACAACCACACAAGAGAAGCTAACGTCATATCATCTGTGTGTGTCTTCACCTGCCGTCTAACAGTGGCAAAAAATATATTATATTGGTCTCTGTGCTGGGCTGAATTGACTGAACATGCCCTTACTGTACTCGGCCTTGCCCCTTCCCTCCCCCATTCCGCCTATCCTGTCGTAAGGAGGCGCACGTGTCAAATGCGTGCATGTTCTGTATTACGCTTGAAGGGGTTTCCAGCTTAATTTATTGTTTTAACAAACCCTCATGCAACTTGCACTGAATATACTGGTTTATCTCTCTGCCTTCCTTCTGGGATTTTTAGCCATATGGCTATATCATCTGTTGTCACTGAATATGACACACAACTGTTCTCAGGGTACAATTGCAGAGAGTAATGCACATCTGTGCTATATCCAGTGACAAGAAATATAAACAACTCTTCATGATTACAAAAGGAAGGCAGGAGGATAAAGCAGAGTATTTAGTAAAAACTGCATGAGGGCTGATATAACCCAGTAAATCTAAAAGCAAAAAACTCTGGTGGAAAACCCCTTTAATTATTACTGTCGGAGGTCTATGCTTATTTTGTGCATGATCCCATCTGAATATCTAAGAAATGTTCTAATGGTGCCCTCAATCATGTTCATACTCCTGTTAAGTTGGGTATTTGTGGCAAATACGTGATATCTGTGGCCGTAATGTGAAGGCATCAGTCTATTTAATTATTAACCATTTATTACCCATTTGCTAATCATGACATAAATAATGCACAAAGGTGAATTTAAAATGAGTTCCCCATTAAGAATAGTTGGGAAGGGAATAGAAAAACACAATAGAAAAATTATCACAAAATGCCAAATATTAAAGAGGATATAAAATCACATTTTTCTACTTTCAACTCCCCTGGGAACAGATATTTGTATTGTCATGTTTTTAAATTGAATTTACATGTTGCATGAGAGAGATCCATCACTGGGTCCTCTCTCCCAATCTACATACTTCCGATTTGGAGGTCTGTCTGGTCCTTGTCTGATAGCCTTTACTTGTTATATTAATGGTCTTTTAAATGTTCTTAATAAATAAATGTTCTCATTGTGAACGTATGTATTTGTGAATGATCTTTTGGAAAAAAGTGATATGTTTGTACATAGCACAATTTTAGCTAAAAAAGCGTAAATGGGAGCATAAAAATGTATAAACTCTGAAACAAAATTACGATTTCCTTTGATATTATTCACATTATATTATATTTTCATGGATGATGATCTTTCTTCGTTATCAAAATCAAGACAGTGTTTATTGTCAGTAGAAAATCTGGTGTTATTGTATAGACTTAAGTAATACTAAACGTAAACAGAATGATATGAAGGTTTTGTACAAACTCCGTCTTTTCTTCATCCAGCTGCAAAAACAGCTGGTCTCTCATGCATGGCCAGGTTTTGAACTCATGAGAAAACAATAAAATAGACGTCAGCATCTAAATGTGGAATTATAAAAAAATTCTAAAAGACTTAAGTTTGATTTCTGATGCTTCAGTAGACATTGTTCTATTGTCAGGTCACACTGCTACCCCATATGTAATCTCTAGAAGAGCACCATGGCAAAAGTATTGGTTTAGAAACACAAAGGATCATGTACTAAACTGCAAAAATGGGGCTCTGCAGCAGAAATGCTGTTTAAAGATGCTGTGTTTCTGTATTTACTTTTGTGGGAATTTTTATTACAAGTCTGATACTGTGTTTTTTTTGCTCCATGTGCCCTAAAAAACACACAAAACAAGCATACAGGGTGCTGCCAATAAAGGCCTAAACATGATGCTTGGGGGTAAATTATTAAAGTGCGGATTTTGCAAGTCGCCAATATTTGGTGACTTTGCAGGGGAAATTTAAAATGGTAATGGCTTTAAAGGCAAGTTTTGCCTTTAAAGCCATTGCCTTTTTAAATTTCCTTTGGAAATTCACTGAATATCGGCGACTTGCAAACTCCGCACTTTAATACATTTACCCCCTGGTGTCAGTCTTGACTACATGCTCTGCTTTACAGCTCACATCCAGTCTTTCGCCTTCAACCTAGAAATATTACTAGTTTACGCCTTTTTCCCAATCAAGATGCAACCACAACTTTGAATTATTCTCTCATCATCTTCCACCTTGACTATTGCTATCCCCTCTTATTTGGCATTCTCCTGACCCATCTATCTTCATTTCAATCCTACCTAAATGCCACAGCATGCCTGAGCTTTCTCTCTCACTGCGCCACATCCGCTGGACCGCTCTTTTTATCCTCACCGCCTTATGTAAAGGAGATGCTTAGCTCTATATAAGCACATTCGTGCAAATTTGTACAACCATGATGGATTTACATTGCAAATAACAGATATGAACACTGAACTGTTTCAGGTCACCAAACAAATCACCAGCTAAATTTGTGCACACGATACAAGTGAACCCAAACGTAGGCTTTCATCATCATCATCATCATCATTTATTTATATAGCGCCACTAATTCTGCAGCGCTGTACAGAGAACTCATTCACATTAGTCCCTGCCCCATTGGAGCTTACAGTCTTAATTTCCTAATATAGACACACACAGTCATAGACAGACAGACACTAGGGTCAATTTTGATAGCAGCCAATTAACCTACCAGTATGTTTTTGGAGTGTGGGAGGAAACCGGAGCACCCGGAGGAAACCCACGCAAACACAGGGAGAACATACATACACAGATAAGGCCACGGTCGGGAATCGAAATCATGACCCCAGTGCTGTGAGGCAGAAGTGCTAACCACTAGGCCACTGCACTGTGGCATATATTCAGGATACAGGAATTATTGTGTGTTGTGAAAATTGTAAGTTCCTCCATATACATACATTATTACTAATTTCTTTCTGCTTGTCCTTATCTTATAATAGCAAAAGTTATTTTGTTATAATAACAGACAACCAACTAAGCAATATATTTAATGTTTTTATTAAATCAATGTGGTTTTACACTATAGAAATAACATAGCCATTTTTAACTGTTTAATCAGATTCAGCCTTTAATGAATGCTTGGAGAAAGATTTTAAATTCCACCAGTAAGGTATTTATCTGAATCTTGCTTCCATGTAAATTAAAAAAAAATATAATCTATTATCTGACTACTAGTAAGTGCAATAGAATACACATTTGACATCTTACTAGCTAATAAATGATATAGGATCAATTTTCCTATGTAACCAAAGTGCTTATGTTCAGCACCATCTGGTCTGGCCTCAAGATAAATGCCTATTAGAACATGACCCCGTGTAAAGAGAACAGTGAAGCAAGCTATGGGACTTAGATCAGTTACAAGCAAGAGATCTTTTGACATTTGTGACATGAATCTGCAATGCACGATAACAATTACCATAATTAGATATAAATTATAATGAATAATTATTAGCACTGATAATTGTTTTAATAGTTGTGTCACATAGTTTGTTTGTATTTTGTTGGATATTGTTACATTAATTCTTTTTGTAGCTCCTCTTAAAGCATTCTCTATATCCATCTGGCTAGATGTGTATTAATTAACCTCTAGCCTTCTCCAGCAGAAACAGTTGTCAGCTCAAATGGTAATTTCACTTTTTTGATGTGGAATTGTAGATTTTTTATTTATACATGTTTTACATGAGTTCTTTAAGTGGAAATTAGCTAATAAAACAACACTGTAAAACTATGAGGTACCCATGCATATATAAATGTGGTAATGCGGTGGTTCAGGTCACTGCTGTAGGCTTCAAATACAAACAAAACTGAACAAAAACTGTCCATCACACAATGCAATCAAAAACATCAATGGGTAAAATGGCTAGAATTTGTGATTTCTATTATAAGACCCATTTTATAAATGTTAAAAATGTAGGGAAAGGCATGTAAAATATACCCCTAGCTTAGGAGCTTTATACTAACTTACGTCCTTGCTTCCTTTGGTTGATATACGGCAAGAATATTGGCTCAACCCAGAAAATGTCTGCCTCCAGTGTGGGCATGTGCTCTATAATTTATTAGCAGTAGTGCACATGTTAGGTTTTAGCCTCTTTTACTGGTTAAACTATTTTGCTGCTAGTGTTGTAGAATCTACTCTGTGGCCTGTTGGGGCTAGTGACTTAGATTGCTGTTTGGCACCTGCTCCCACAATGTTGACTTTTAATCTTTTCCTTTAAGATGCTGTAGAGTTTGCAGTATGTGTTGTATGCACTACTTTATATACATTTCTTTATTTTTTCTCTAATTGACAGTTTGATATTATGCATAATTCTATTTTTATATCACCTGTACACACTAGCTGACCTTTTCAACCACAGGGAACATTATATTTTTCTTATGTCAAGTATGAGTTATGCTGGGCTATAAGCATTTGTTATACTAATCAAATGAAATTACAATGTAATGGCAACTATAATGCATTAGTGGATAAAAGGATAAGTCATCTTCCATCCCTATACTGTACATTTGTAAACAAGTCAGTAACTAAGTAATCACATTCAATTATATGATGTCTCAGGCAGTTGTCGGGACATTCTCATAGACTACTAGTTACTAATCAACTGTGTTACGCATACCATCAATTCTAGGAGCTGAGAGTGGACATATCAAATCAAAACAAAGCTGATCATTTTGCAAAAACATCATTATAATTATATGTAATACAAAAGTTTACCGTTGCAAACAGAAAAAATAAACTATTGTTGATATATTGTATTTTCAATTTTAATCATATTATTCAAAGGGAATAATATAAACCTAGGCAATGTATACTTGAATATAATGTTTTCCATTGATGGACAAACTGTGAGATTTTGGAGGCTGTTTCCCCCAAAGGGCCACACAGTACTTTTTAAAAAAATAAATAAATCAGTAAATAAATTGGAAACTGATACTTTTTTTTATTAATATACCGCCTGCCATTGATTGGGAGGCACTAAGTATCTGCTATTGATACACTGCTATAAGAACTGCAAGATAAATTGTACAGGAACATACATGCAAGCTAAAGGTTCAAATAGGGTTGTTGTTATAGTACTAATTATACCACTTTCAGAATGCCGTCCCTGCAATATCCCGGGTTCTTGCCGAGTCACAGAGCATCCCAGCTCAGACACCCCATTCAGACTGTACTTTGGACCCGGGAATTTCCCGGGTCGACCCCATTCATACTGAACACGGTACTGCCCTGGCAATCAATGTCAGTCATCACAAGAGGAGCTTTGATTGGCTGAAAAATGGTTATTAAAAGGGGACTGTTATTTTTGCACACAAAGATGAGGCCAAAGTGCGTGGTGACTGTTCATTGCATTGCTTTAATCATGGCCGACGAGTTACTATTGTGTACCCTGGAGTTCCTGGTTAATTGCGTTATTTTGCTGTTTCATACAGCAAATGAGAGCTTGATGCAGCTGCTAATACTGTGCTACCTTGCACAGTGTCATTTCAGGAGGAGAAAGGAGCAATTTATGATACAGAGAGAGAATACACAATGTGTTTATTTGCGCAGGAGGAGAGCTTTTGTCAGGGCCAGCATTTCCTCCATATTGAGATTCAGCGAGTCAAGTAACTGAACAATGTGGTTCAGAAACCGCAGTCACGGGGAAGCTTTCTGGTCTACTGTGGAAGCTTTTGAGGACCAGCAGTGGATTGCACACTTCTGTATGTCACGTGGGACATTTTAGTATGTGCTGGATCTTATCACCCCAGTACTTTCTAGACAGACCACTAACTTCCGAAAACCCATTGCACCAAGTAGGAGACTAGCAATTGTGTTGTGGTGGTATGCTACCACTGGTGAATACCAAGGCATTGCTGGAAGCCCTTTACATCTCCTTACCTCAAAGACAGCGACTGGATGACACCATCACTGGATTCCTGAGACAGGGATATCCACAGTGTGATGGAGCAATCAACGGGACACACATCCCTATCATTGCTCTCAACGACAACCCTGCGGATTACTACAACCACAAAGGCTGGTATTCCATCATTCTGTAGGCTGTAGTTGACCACAACTATTGGTAAAAATCATTTTTTATTGAAATGTGACTGTGTCATATGATGTATATTGTAATACAAAGCTAAATATATTTTATTTTCAGTTTCACAGATGTTTTTATTGGCTGCCTGGACGTTCCCATGACGCTAGAGATCTGGCCAATTCGGATGTACCAGATTGCAAAGGGGAGGCAAAATGGCTGGTTGTTCCCTAGAAAGATAAATATCTATATTTTTTTACAGATTTTTTCCTCATGTTGCTAATATATTCATGTATTTTATGCTATTTGTTTACTGCCCCTGTCCATCTGTAGATGTTCTGCTTTTCAAATGCAATTAAAACATATAGCAGCAAGCAATTGTATTGTGTTCTGTAACCAACATTTGGGTAGCGTGTATATGTATTTGTTTTGTAAGTTAGACATTATTGATTGTTGTCAAAGTACCAATATTCTCTGTAAAGTACTACAGAAATTGAATTTTACAGAAATCCAAGTCTGTGAATGGTGTGGAGATTCCAGTACATCATCAGGATGCAGCTCACCCTTTGGGGAGATGGTTGATGAAGGGCTTCACACAGCAACATCAACTGTCTGCGGAACAAATTCGCTTAACCCATACCCTCAGCTCAGATGGTGGTAGACAATGCCTTTGGACACTTGAAAGGACATTGGCGGTGTTTATTGAAGCGCAGTGGCATTGACACCAAACGTATGCCAAATGTAGTTGCTGCTTGCTGTATTTCACACAATATTTGTGAAATACTTAAAGAGCAGTTTATACCAGAGTGGAACGTACAGGACTCTGAACTATATGCACTGTCTGTTGATTCTACGGCTTATGATGGAGAACGTATAAATACCTTTGCAGAATTAATTCGTACCATCATCACCACCAATCTGTCATCCATTATAGAGCAGAGCAGTCAAACGTTTAGCTCAACAAAATATTTTTATTCAAATTCGAATTTCTTTGTTAAACGGTAAATATTACTTCATATCTACCAATACAAATCCAATGTAAATCAAAACAAATCCAATTTAAATCAAAAAGTGTTTGTTTCTTTTAAGAAAAAATGTCATAATATTGTAGTAGTAAAAATTGTTTTTACATATAGACACTTAAGACACACATGTGGCAAAACAAAATTTTTCGTCAGTGCTTACATCACATATATTATAAAATATAAATAACATTTAAAATATGGTAGCCTCAAACACAGGCACTATAAACATTATACTTTAGTAAACATTACCTATAACATTACCTGTAACTGTCAATAATGTGTGTACTCTGGGTTAGGGGCAGTAGACGTGTACTCTGGATTATGGGGAGTAGCCGGGTACTCAGGGTTATGGGGAGCCATTTGTGGAGGATGATGTGGGCTCTTTTGTGTTATAACAGAATTTGGAGGATACATTTGTTGACCTCTGTAAATGGGGTAAGTCCCCTCTACATGGTATGGAGGTTGTGGTTGAGGTAGTGCAGGTCCTTGAATTCTTGGCATGAGACGATCTAGGTAAGACAACATGAATTCACAATTCTTCCTCAGAATCCACTCCTGCATACCCATTATTTGAGTTATGAATGAGTCCTGCAACTCACGCTCTTTGTCCATGAACCGTTGAAGATGTGCATCTTCTTGGGCCGCCATAGTCATTATTATTATTATTATTATCGTTTATTTGTAAGGCGCCACAAGGTTTCCGCAGCGCCGTACATGGTACAAACAGTAGACTATACAGGGTAAAACAGTACAGAACAATAAACACAAAGTACCAGTACTTCAGAAACTCCAGGCAGGCAAATACAGTAGAGACGGAGCGGAAGAACAGGTATGGAGACAGGAGGGAAGATGGGTCGTGCTCATACGAGCTTACATCCTAAGGGAGGGTAAACAGAATCAGGTACATAAGGGAGAGTCATATCCATCATATCCATAGTCATATCCATTTCCTTCAGGTGGTCAATCAATACTATATTCATGGCTTTTGTTGCTTGTTCCATCTTCTTATTCCTTTTAAGAATATTGTAAACTAAAAATGGGGAAAAAAAAAGAAATATATTAGGGTCACGGAGGATGAATGAATATTGCTGACAAATTAAATAGCAGTGTTCTAAGCTGATATGTGCTTGAGGCCTCCTCCTTCCTGCACACTAGCTTCATGCTGCAACATATACATGTTCATGTTTTAATATGTTTTTAAGTTTAGTTTGTAGTTTTGTTTAGTTTTTAGTTTACTAATGTTAAACTTTCATATATTTATTTTATTATTGCTTTAAAAAATGTTAATATAAATAAACTTACTGTTTGACTGTAACGTTGGGTTCTGCATTGATGTCGAAGGTTGTGCCGCTGCCAATGGTTCTGTCTCTTGCAACGATTGCGTAAGTGCTGAAGGCTGTGCAGCTGGCAAAAGTTGCAAGTCTGGGAATTCCTTGGCTGACATACTAATGCTATCTTCTGTTGGATTGGAACACTGCAATACAGCATGTTCTTCAAGCGAATGGTCGCTAATAAACAGTGAGGGCGCACTTGACTGACTACTTTCTGGTGTAGGACTGCAAACATCACAGCAGCTTGATGCTGACAATGCGATCGGATTTGCCAAGGCTGACATCCCAAACACTACATTAGATTGCTCATGGAATTGCCATTCCATGCACACAGCTTCACTCTTTCTCTGGTTGTGGTCATGCACTTTGGAGTAGTGTCTTCGCAGCGATTTCACTTTATTGACCACCTGCTGCTTGCTGCACTTTAACCCACGCTGAGGGATTTTGGCAATGTTATTATACACTGTTGCCTTCTTAACAGTGCCTGTAATCTGTTTCTTTATCTCCTCCTCTCCTCTAACGGCCAACAGCTCTCGCACCTCGTCATCTAGCCAGTGTGCATGCTTTCTCCTATCTGGCTTATCTGCAGCATTGAAATGATGTCATCCTCCAGTGTCCCAGACACCCAATCAGCTTCTTTCTGTGAGACCCGGGTTGAACAAAACGACTCTCACCATTCACACTGCAGGCAACCCAGGACTGACACAGGAATAACCCTCAAAAAGTTCTGGGTCTAATTCCCGGGTCATCATACCTGGGATTTTGCACTGACCCCCTTTCACACTGAGCCACAACCCAGGTTGTTGGAGCTCGCCCTGGCAAAATCCCGGGATATGCGGCAGTGTGAAAGGGGTATTAGAGGTGGCAAAGGATTGATATTACATTTAATACCCCATGCTAGCACTCCTCACTGCAAGTGTGTGCTTCACATGACTGCTCAACCACTGATGTAACAGTGACAGTGATGCTAATTAATAGGCCATCAGTAGTAGTAATTCCCAGTCAAATGTCAATAATTGTTATAGTGCCTAGTAATATGCAGCAGTAGCATTAATTCCCAGTAATAAGCCACTAGTATTTGTATTAATAAATATACCAGTGGTAAAAGTCTACTAGTAGAAGTGACACTCGGTAATATGGGCATTAGTACATACCATACTGATGATGCCCCAAATTTTAATCCTCCTGATAAGACTGTTGTCTCACCGGTACTAGCTCTACCCCAACAACATGAGGATTTATTCGGTGACTTATATTTGGTCACTGACAGTGGCCAATTAAAAGCCAGCAGCAAGCACCCATTGTTATCCACAGTGAAATAAACATTGATCACAGCTTGGGCAGTTCTAGTAACAGGTCTCATGACAGGTAGAGGCAGCCTGAGGAAAATAATAAATAAAATAAAAAATTATATTTTCTGCTGTTGCTTCTCGATCATGAGTTCTGATGCCTCATGCCTTGTGTCTCAGTACAGATGGACAGCAAGTTAGGCACATGTGGTGTATGGCATAACAATTAATCATTTTGTATGTTGAAGACTGGTGTTTTTTAATCCTGGAAATATAATATGTTTGCTTTAAAGGTAAGTTAAGGCAATTGCGCTAAGACTTTCCTTTAAAGATAAATACAATATAAAAATAAACAGAATAAAATACTTTTAAGAAAATTGCAATATTTTAAAAACCCTATATCAATGTAGGAGAAATGTATCAATTATTTGATATCTTTCTTTCCTAGTCTCAGGCATTGCTTAGGGACAGACCAGTACATTGCATGCACTACTATATAACAATCAAAGGCAGATGTGAGTCTTCTAACAATAATTAATTTGGATTTCAATGAATAATTTTTTAATTTTAATTTTTGTTTTCAGTTGGTCTATGATGTCTCACAAACAAGGAAAATAAGTTTTGTTTTTATAGTTAATAAAGGGTTGAAATTGGATTTTGGAGTTTATTGAATGAAAGTTGATTATAAAATTGTGTTTCTTTTTTCACTCTTATTGTATAATATGTAGGGTTCTTAGGAGCACCAGTCCATTATACTGAAAGCTGTTAGTATATAGGAGCGTTTTTGCTCTGTCTCCCCTGCTGCGTTGCTATGGCAACTGCAGCACGATCCCCAATGGTCTAGTGAGGAAACAGGAAGTGGGAGCACTTCCTGTCTGACCAGTAAAAATAACGGACACAGTACTGTTAGCTGCGCTCTGTATGTACATATATATATATATATATATATATATATATATATATATATATATATAATGCCCCTCAAAGTCTGGTAGGTGACAATAGGCTCCCATAGCAATATATAGATAAGTCTGTCTGCCCATAAATAACCTGCATGGACGTGCAGTATATATTAGAGACCTGCAGCCATATCTCTATAACTGCAGTGTTTACCACCATTATATACATATACAAGTGTATCTGTGTACAAGACTGCATAATACTGTTATTGCCTGCTGTACTACAAGTTACCAACTATTGTTAGTACCTGCATTCATCTGTTGTTATCATCTTTAATAAACAGAAACCTGTTTAAGTTACAAAAACGTTGTGGCTTAACATCCACATTAACACCACTGAACACCTTTAGTAACATCAAAAGGTATAACCAACAGGTTATGGTCCTTGTGTTGAGGTAAATGCTTGAACATAAAGAAAGATAACAAAAGTACAAGAGGATAAAAGGAAGCTGATATATTACAGAATAGTCCATTATTCAGTACACAAAAAAAAAAATGCACAACACAGGCACCGGTATGAACTTTGCTAAATTAAAAGGTTCTGAGAATTATGCAATGTGGAAATTTAATATGAAAATGCAGTTAATGCAGGAAAAGTTGTGGAAAGTCACAGTAGATCCAGAAGCTAGTCCAAATGCTGATGAAGTGAATAGAGCCATGGGCACCATTGGCTTGGTTGTAGAACAGCACGTGTATTATATGTATTCTATCATTAATGATAAAGATTCACAAGTGAGATGTGGACTGTTCTAAAAAATGCGTATGAGGTCAAAGGTTTGATGAGATGGATAAACTTGAGGCGTACACAGTACGGGACTAAATTGAGTACTTGTGAGAATATGGATGAGTACATAGACAAAATGCTGTCGATACCCCAGTAATTGGCATCTGTGGGAGCACAGGTGGACGACGAGGAAGTTGCAATGGCGATGCTGCAGAATCTCACACTAGAGCATGATTTCCCAGTAACTGCTCTGGAATCTAATGATACCAAGTTAACAACATAAATTGTGAGAGCTAAGCTTCTGCAATTCAAACAGAGAATTCCTGTCGCGGCAAATGCTGAGAGTACCGTTCTACTCACAAAAAGTGCAAAGTCCAAAAAACCTAAGTTTAAATGCTTCATATGGCATAAGATGGGGAACAAGGCATCTGAATGCAGTCCTTAAGTAAGAAGTGGTGCGCAACAGAAAAAGTGTGAAAAACCTAACAAGGCGACATTGAATGTAGCAGATAGTCATAAGAAAGACTACTGGTATATGGACTTGGGGCCACAAGACGTTTTAGCTGCAATCAGGAATGGTTCAGTTCGTTGAAACCATGTGATCCAGCTACAATTAAAGGAATGGGTGGAAAGGTTCTTACTGCAACAAAAGTTGGGACTATCACAGTCCACCTGAATATAAAAGGTGAAAGCATTGTCACAAATATCCAAGGCGTATTGTATGTACCAGGGTTGGGAACCAACCTTATCACTATAAGCATCCTTGAGAAAAAAGGTTACAAGGTCAAATTTGAAGAGGGCAAATGTGTGGTTAAAAAACAGAAAGGTACTGTAATTGCAACAGCAAAATGGTGTAACCAGCTTTATGTCTGTCACATATTGCACCAGCTAAACCTGCATTATGGTCTGTTTTCACCTGTTTCCATCTCCAATCACTTGCTGGGCTGAACTGAGCATGCACACACCTGGTCTGCACATTACTTCTTGCACTCTCTTGATTGGCTAATTCGGCGGTTCCCAAACTGTGCGCCGCGGCTCCCAGGGGTGCCGCGGCGCTGTCACTGGGGTGCCGTGGGCCAGCCATTAAAAAAAAGAAAGAGCACTTACCAATCTGCCAGGCGCCGGGACCCAGCAGCCTCCTCTCTCCCGCAGCTGTCACTGAATATCGACGTCAGTGACAGCTGCGGGAGAGAGGAGGCTGCTGGGTCCCGGCGCCCGGCGGATTGGTAAGTTTATGTGCTCTTTCTTGTTTTTATGGCTGGGAGAAGCGGAGGAGGACAGCGGGCAGCGGAGGAGGACAGCGGGCAGCGGAGGAGGACAGCGGGCAGCGGAGGGGGACAGCGGGAAACAGAGGAGGACAGAGGACAGGGGGAAGCAGAGGAGGACAGAGGGCAGCAGAGGGGGACAGCGTGCAGCAGAGGGGGGCAGCAGAGTGACAGACGGCAGCAGAGGGCAGCAGAGGGGGCAGAGTGCCTGGATGCAGAGGGGGCATTGTGACAGGTGGCAGAGGAGGGGGACAGCGTGACAGAGGAGGGGGGCAGCGTGACAAAGGGCTGCAGAGGGGGCAGAGTGCCTGGATGCAGAGGGGGCATTGTGACAGAGGGCAGAGGAGGGGGACAGAGGGCAGAGGAGGGGTACAGCGTGACAGAGGGCAGAGGAGGGGGACAGCGTGACAGAGGAGGGGGACAGCGTGACAGAGGGCAGAGGAGGGGGAAAGTGTGAAAGAGGAGGGGGACAGTGTGACAGAGGGCAGAGGAGGGAGACAGTGTGACAGAGGGCAGATGAGGGGTACAGCGTGAAAGAGGGCAGATGAGGGGTACAGCGTGACAGAGGCCAGAGGATGAGGACAGCGTGACAGAGGGCAGAGGAGGAGGACAGCGTGAGAGAGGAGGGGGACAGCGTGAGAGATGGCAGAGGGGGCAGAGTGACTGGATGCAGAGGGGGCAGTGTGTCTGGATGTAGAGGGGGCATTTTTGCATACAACTAAATAAGTATTTCTGTCCTGACCTAAATACTTATTACATTTTTTTGACCCAACTACTTCTAAAACAGGACTGCTCAGTAATTATTTTGGGGGACAGCGGGCAGCGGAGGAGGACAGCGGGCAGCAGAGGGGGACAGCGGGCAGCAGAGGGGGACAGCGGGAAGCAGAGGAGGACAGAGGACAGCGGGAAGCAGAGGAGGACAGCAGGAAGCAGAGGAGGACAGCGGGGCAGCAGAGGGGGGCAGCGTGCAGCAGAGGGGGGCAGCGTGCAGCAGAGAGGGGCAGCGGGCAGCAGAGTGACAGAGGGCAGCAGAGTGACAGAGGGGGGCAGCGTGACAGGGGGCTGCAGAGGGGGCAGAGTGCCTGGATGCAGAGGGGGCAGTGTGACAGAGGGCAGAGGAGGGGGACAGAGGGCAGAGGAGGGGGACAGCGTGACAGAGGGCAGTGAGAGGTGACAGAGGGCAGAGGGGGCAGCGTGAGAGGGGGCAGAGGGGGAAGTGTGACAGAGGGCAGAGGAGGGGGAAAGTGTGACAGAAGAGGGGGACAGTGTGACAGAGGGCAGAGGAGGGGGACAGAGGGCAGATGAGGGGTACAGCATGACAGAGGGCAGAGGAGGGGGACAGAGGGCAGATGAGGGGTACAGCGTGACAGAGGGCAGAGGAGGAGGACAGCGTGACAGAGGGCAGAAGAGGAGGACAGCGTGACAGAGGAGGGGGACAGTATGACAGAGGGGGCAGCATCAGAGGGGGCAGCGTGAGAGGGGGCAGAGTGACTGGATGCAGAGGGGGCAGTGTGTCTGGATGTAGAGGGGGCATTTTTGCATACAACTAAATAAGTATTTCTGTCCTGACCTAAATACTTATTACATTTTTTTGACCCAACTACTTCTAAAACAGGACTGCTCAGTAATTATTTTGGGGGACAGCGGGCAGCAGAGGAGGACAGCGGGCAGCGGAGGAGGACAGCGGGCAGCAGAGGGGGACAGCGGGCAGCAGAGGGAAACAGCGGGAAGCAGAGGAGAACAGCGGGAAGCAGAGGAGGACAGCAGGAAGCAGAGGAGGACAGAGGGCAGCAGAGGAGGACAGAGGGCAGCAGAGGGGGCAGAGGGGGGCAGCGGGCAGCAGAGTGACAGAGGGCAGCAGAGGGGGCAGAGTGCCTGAATGCAGAGGGGGCATTGTGACAGGTGGCAGAGGAGGGGGACAGCGTGACAGAGGAGGGGGACAGCGTGACAAAGGGCTGCAGAGGGGGCAGAGTGCCTGGATGCAGAGGGGGCATTGTGACAGAGGGCAGAGGAGGGGTACAGCGTGACAGAGGGCAGAGGAGGGAGACAGCATGACAGAGGAGGGGGACAGCGTGACAGAGAGCAGAGGAGGGGGAAAGTGTGACAGAGGAGGGGGACAGTGTGACAGAGGGCAGAGGAGGGGGAAAGTGTGACAGAGGAGGGGACAGTGTGACAGAGGGCAGATGAGAGGTACAGCGTGACAGAGGGCAGAGGAGGAGGACAGCGTGACAGAGGGCAGAGGAGGAGGACAGCGTGACAGAGGAGGGGGACAGCGTGAGAGGGGGCAGAGTGACTGGATGCAGAGGGGGCAGTGTGCCTGGATGTAGAGGGGGCATTTTTGCATACAACTAAATAAGTATTTCTGTCCTGACCTAAATACTTATTACATTTTTTTGACCCAACTACTTCTAAAACAGGACTGCTCAGTAATTATTTTGGGGGACAGCGGGCAGCGGAGGAGGACAGCGGGCAGCAGAGGGGGACAGCGGGCAGCAGAGGGGGACAGCGGGAAGCAGAGGAGGACAGAGGACAGCGGGAAGCAGAGGAGGACAGCAGGAAGCAGAGGAGGACAGAGGGCAGCAGAGGAGGACAGAGGGCAGCAGAGGGGGCAGAGGGGGGCAGCGGGCAGCAGAGTGACAGAGGGCAGCAGAGGGGGCAGAGTGCCTGAATGCAGAGGGGGCATTGTGACAGGTGGCAGAGGAGGGGGGCAGCGTGACAAAGGGCTGCAGAGGGGGCAAAGTGCCTGGATGCAGAGGGGGCATTGTGACAGAGGGCAGAGGAGGGGTACAGCGTGACAGAGGGCAGAGGAGGGAGACAGCGTGACAGAGGAGGGGGACAGCGTGACAGAGAGCAGAGGAGGGGGAAAGTGTGACAGAGGAGGGGGACAGTGTGACAGAGGGCAGAGGAGGGGGAAAGTGTGACAGAGGAGGGGGACAGTGTGACAGATGGCAGATGAGGGGTACAGCGTGACAGAGGGCAGATGAGAGGTACAGCGTGACAGAGGGCAGAGGAGGAGGACAGCGTGACAGAGGGCAGAGGAGGAGGACAGCGTGACAGAGGAGGGGGACAGCGTGAGAGGGGGCAGAGTGACTGGATGCAGAGGGGGCAGTGTGCCTGGATGTAGAGGGGGCATTTTTGCATACAACTAAATAAGTATTTCTGTCCTGACCTAAATACTTATTACATTTTTTTGACCCAACTACTTCTAAAACAGGACTGCTCAGTAATTATTTTGAAGGGGTGCCTTGAAAAAATTTGGAGACTCTAAGGGTGCCGTGAACTGCAAAAGTTTGGGAACCACTGGGCTAATTGCCTGTCAGCTCTGCCTAATTAGAGCACCTGCTTTTTTACCAAGTTGCCAGATCTTCAGGTCTCCTCCTGGTTAGACGTGTCCAAGTACTGGCTCCTGTATCCCTGCTTATCTATTTGTGTTCCTGATTCAACGGCGCTGCCGAGCTCCATAGGATTCCACCAACAGCTGCTGCAGACCATCTTATCTATTTGTGTTCCTGATTCAGGTTCGCTAACCCAGCTCCACAGGATTCTACCAGAAACAGCTGCTGCAGACTATCTTATTTACTTACGTTCCTGATTCAACTGTGCTAACCCTGCTCCACAGTATTCCAATAGCAACAGCTGCTGCAGACTATCTTATCTATTTGTGTTCCTGATGCAACAGTGCTAACCCATCTCCACAGGAGTCCACTAGCAGCCACTGCTGCAGATACTCTTATCTATCTGTATTCCTGATTCTGGGCGTTACCAAGCCCTCAGATTTTCATCAGTAGTCTTTGCTTCTGGACATCTCCTCCTGCTCCCCAGTTTCTCTGTTCTCCAGGCTCTACTTCAGATTTCTCCCATTACCCTCTGAGAGGACCACGACCTGCGGTTAGGGATCCAACATGTCCATGCTCCCTTGCGGGAGCCTGTGGTGAAAACCTCCCTTTCCATTAGACTCCGCACCTAAACGGGGATAGTGTCAAACTGGGCAAACACTTCATGCTTCCCAAGATCTTTGGATTGTGACAATACCCTAGACACCGTAGAATGTCATGTGATGACAGCTTCAGATAACAGTCAATCAATGGAGCTTTGACATAGGAGATTGGGTCATCTGGGATATGACAGCGTCCAGAAGCTCGCTGCAGGGATGGTGACAGGCATCACTGTGAACAGTTCTAAGAGACCTACATTCAAGAGCTGCATAAAGGGTAAGCAAACTCGTTGCCTCTTACCCAAGTAAACAACCAGAGCTGAAGCACCCCTAGCTCTAGTGCACACTGATGTGTGTGGTCCGATGGAGGTGAAATCAATCAGTGGCTACAGATACTTTCTGACACTCATTGATGACGCAACTAGGATGACACATGTCTATTTTATAAAAGCTAAGATTGAAGTCGTAGACAAAATTGCGGAATATAAGAGCCTTGTAGAGACTGAAATGGGTCTGAAACTAAAAGCCTTGAGATCCGACAATGGCGAGAATACGACAACAGTACTTTAGCTGAATTCTTAAGAAAATATGCCATACAGCACCAACTAACAATTGCCTACACAAGAACGGTGTAAGTGAACAAGCAAACAGAACAGTTGTTGAATAACCACAGACTATGTTGAATGATGCAGGTCTGGAGAAACGGTTTTAGGCGTAAGTTGTGTCCACTGCTTTCTACTTTGAAAACCGAGTGCCCACAGTAGCTGTAAAAGGTAAAACGCCACTGCAGGCATGGTCCGCTACAAAGCCAAGTGTCAATCATCTCTGTGTATTTGGATGTAAGGTGTATGCACATATTCCTAAAGAAAAGCGATGTAAGTTAGATTCCAAATCAGTGTAGTGTATCATGCTCTGGTACTGCCAACAGAGTAAAGGATACAGACTTTGGGACATTAGCAACAAACGTCTTATCAAATCCAAAGATGTGGTGTTTCATGAAAACACGCCACCTAGTGGATTAGTGGAGCAGTAGCCACAAGATAAGTTTGTTACACTGAATGTTCAGGCAGCAGAAAGCGTGTCTGAGACAGAAAATGTAATTGAGGATATCCAACCGGAAAACAGAACTTCTATGAGAGTAACAAAGGTATTCCCCCTAGGAAATATAGCGAGTAGTTTACTAATCAAGCCTTTTGTGAACCGCAAAACATTGAGGAGGCAAAATCAAGCGACGACTGGGAACAAAGGAAATCGGCTAATCCATCTGTGGATAAAAGCTTAAAAATGACAAACGCAGTGTCACCAACAAGCAGTGAAGAGACAGAGGAGATGAATAAAATCCCTTACAGAAAGATGTTGGAAGTTTAATGTTTGTAAGACTCAACCAGACTTCATATCTGATGTGAATCATGTGAGTCAATCTACAATCAATCTTGAGAAAAGACACTAGATTAAAATCAAAAGAATTCCAAGAATTGATGACTTGCATTGTTTATTAAACCTTGATTTCTTGTTACAGGATAAAGAGACTTTTTTGAAAAATGTAGTGTTTGATAAAGTTAAATAGTTTTTTTCTTTGTGACAGGAGACGTTGCTAAGCGAGGGGGGTTGTTAGTATATAGGAGCGCTTTCACTCCATTTCCCCTGGTGCATTGCTATGGCAACTGCAGCATGCTCCCCAGTGGACTAGTGAGGAAACAGGAAATGGGGGAGACTTCCTGTCTGACCAGTAAAAATATCGGACGATATACTGTTAGCTGCGCTCTGTATGTATATATAAAGTCCCTCAAAGTCTGGTAGAAGGTAACAGGAGGCACCCATAGCAATATATAAAATGAGTCTGTCTGCCCACAAATAACCTGCACGGACGTGCAGTATATATTAGAGACCTGCAACTATATCTGTATAACTGCAGTGTATACCACCATTATATCACACTTGCCAACTTTTCCTCGTTGACTTCAGGGAGATCCCAGGGGAGGTGGGCATGCGGGGGCAAGCCTTGTTGAATCGCACCATTTTGGCCTCGCCCCTTAAATGATTGTCACAATTTTGCCCAATTACAGCAGGGGGCGGAGCTAGGATGACACAATATTTGCGTCATTAAGCCCCCCCCAACTTATCTATTGTGGGGGGTGAGAATCGGGAGGTCTCCCAGAACTGCGGGAGTCTCCAGGACATTCTGGGAGAGTAGGCAACTATGTGTTAAAGAAAAGCAGCTAATGAATCTCTAGAGACTGAAGTGTCTTTTACATTTCTGTCTCCATTGTTGTCTTACCTGTCAGTCTTTAATTAAATCTTGGTCTCCATGAAAATGGCTACCTCCATAGGCATCAATACAGAGACATAGGACACAATTTTTGAACTGTGTCATCATGCCACAGATGGCGAAGCCAACTACGTCTTGTACTGGCTCAGCATCAGGGAGAATGTCAGACTCTTCAGGGAGTGAGGGAGATCACCCCTATTTCAGGGAGTCTCCCTGACATTCAGGGAGAGTTGGCAAGTATGTATTATATACATATACAAGTGTATCTCTGTACAAGACTGCATAATACTGTTATTGTCTGCTGTACTACAAGTTACCAACTATTGTGAGTACCTGCATTTATCTGTTGTTATCATCGTTAATAAACAGAAACCTGTTTAAGTTACAAAAGAGTTATGGTTTAACATCCACATTAACACAGCTGAACACTTTTATTAACATCAAAAGGTATAACCAACAAAAACACTATAGTGGTACAGTTGCCATTCCAGGGGCCGCAATATTGTTAATTACCATGACACACAGACATGTGGGTGGGTGGGCAGAGCCCATTTATGCTCCCCTTCTTCCATGGAAGTAAAAGTCCATCAGCGATGTGTTCTGATTTGCAATATTATTTTTATGCACTTGCACCCATATGCTTGCTGGCACTTGCAGTGCTACCAGTGTGCACTATAAATGATGCCCCCATTATGAAATAATGGGTGTTGCCCCCATCATAAATAATTTATTGCCCCCATTATCAATCAAATAGAATTGCACTCTTAATATTATTATAACTTAAATATTGCCCTCTTAAATATAATTTTATATTAATATTGCCACTTAATATAATCATAAATTAATGTTGCCCCTTAATTGATACATAATTAATAAATGATTATTGACCTCATAATTAATAAGTATATTGTGCTTCCCCTTTTTTCTGAATGGCTAGTTTGCTCAAACCACATGGGGTTTGAGTCATCTCGCCTGAGCCAAAAACACTTCCCCCCACCCTCCGTCCTTTAGCTGGGACTTATTGACAGGCTGGTCCCTCATGCGGTACTAGACACTTTCCTGCCTCCTGGGGATCTAGAGATCCATTCGGCCACTCCCCACTGTCCCGTTCCTTCTTGCCCCCCCACTCTCCTGCACTGACATCTAACACATATAGGGAAGGCAGCACATGACAGTGCAGTCCACATGTGAATGAAACAAGAGGCAGACAGAAGAGTCCGACTGTGAGATTGGTACTGCCCCACCAGAATCATCACAGTTGGCTACCATTGCCTGTGTACTTGAAGGGGATCAGAAGAGTTGCACTGCCTAACACAGGCTCAAATAATAACCACGTTCCTTAAATGCATTCTGGCGGTGTGCTGTGGAAATCCCCATCTTGAAATCCTGCGTTTGCCCCTGTTGGAACCATGTCTAAACAAAATAGCTTTTTTTCTGTCCTGTTCTTAAATTGTACAGTTTGTGTGAATAAATCAGAATGGCGATTTCAAACAGTGCAGTTTCAAGACATTCAAAATCTCACGATTCCCATATCACACATAAAATCACCAAAAAGCGCAAATTTACACCAGATCTCATTGTAAACACCAATCTCTGACTGGCTAGAAAAGGGTACTGGGTTTAATACAATAAAGCCTCACAGAATAATAGCTATCATATGGATATAATTGATAACTTCCAAAAGACAATGATGTTATGGAACACAAACTAATATATAATGAGTTTTCCAAATTCTCTAACGGACCACATTCCCTGAACCTTTAAGATTAAATGAAAAAAATCATACTAGGAGTGGGGTTTGAACCCACGCGGATATAAATCCATTGGATCTTAAGTCCAACGCCTTAACCACTCGGCCATCCTGGTGTGGTCCACATGCTAATTCATGTTGAATTCAATCTCTATTATCATTTTTTCTTAAACTTTTCATCAGCATGATCTTAATCTATGGCACATATGTAACATTTTTATATTGTGTTTCATGAATACTGTATGTTCTGTTTACTGAAAGTGAAATTAATTAGTTGGATGATAAGTGGGTTCTAATTGTGCTAAAATGAATCCATGAGAGAAACGGAACCTAATCAATATGACACATTAGAATCATAACTTTTATAAATCTATCTTATATTTTGTGTCTGGATTGTCATGACTGATGTCCCAAATGTTTTGTTCACTGTCCTGGTAGCGAATGTTCTCTTTGATCCATACGCGTTTAAGCCAATAGTATCCTTGCACACAGATTGTTCAGACCTGACCTTATATGCTTTCTGGTGTATGATCAACAAAAGGAAACAACATGGGAAAAGAAGACTGAACATCCCGGGCACAAAAAATTACGCATAGTACCATCTTCACTTTGCAGTTACATTAGTCAGATGTGACGTTACTGAATGGATCCGTATGCAAGCATGTATTTTGCAACAAAGAGGTGATGCTCCATCTATAGGTTGGCTATGAAATGTCTACATTCATAATGTCGACATTCAAAATGTCTACACCATAATGCCAACAGTGATAATATCTACACTGTTATAATTTAGACCAACAAAATGGCTACATGTTCATAATGTCAACACAGTTAAAATATCAACATACATAATGTCCATACATTCAAAATGTCGACATGTAAAATATGTACACACTGTCAAAATGTATACATGGTTGTACAGTCATGGGCAAAAGTTTTGAGAATGACAAAAGTGTTGGTTTAAACAAAGTTTGCTTCTTTAGTGTTTTTAGATATTTTTGTCAGATGTTGCTATGGTATACTGAAGTAAAATTACAAGCATTTTATAAGTGTCAAAGGCTTTTACTGACAATTACATTTAATTTATGCAAAAAGTCAATATTTGCAGTGTTGACCCTACTTTTTGAAGACCTCTGCAATCCGCCCTAGCATGCTGTCAATCAACTTCTGGGCCACATACTGACTGATGGACGTCCTTTCTTGCCTAATCAATGCTTGGAGTTTGTCAGAATTTATGGGTTTTTGTTTGTCCATCTGCCACTTGAGGATTGACTACAAGTTCTCAATGGGATTAAGGTCTGGGAAGTTTCCTTGCCATCAACCCAAAATTTTGATGTTTTAATCCCCGAGCCACTTAGTTATCACATTTGCCTTATGTGCCTTAAAACCTAGCAAAATCAGGGCCAAAAAATATGTGGCGTCCCCCTTAATTTACTATTATCAGCCTTGGAAAAGCACTAGGCTTTGCCAGCCTGGGCTGTTGGCACAAAACCCACAGCGTAGAGTTCCCCTGTCATAATGCCAAAACAGCCCCAGGCTGCACATCAATGTGCTGTATTTCCTAGGGATATCAAATGTGCCCCCCTACCCCTAGGTTAAACCAGCCGCCATGTGCTGATAGTACTAGGGCTCTTCCCACACCCCGGGTGTGGTGAGTGTGGAGTAATATTAATTATTAAAATATATATTTTGTCCCAATTGCACTACAGATCTCAGCATGCCCAGACTCCCATTAAATGCTTCGACATTACTACATGCCCTGGCATCCAGGAACCGCTGGGACCTGTAGTGCCCCAAGTGTAAAATTTTTAATTTAAATAAAAACACCCCAAAACATCCCTCATTCACAATCTTTAAATTCTCACCTAGATCCTGGCTCTTTGTATATAATAAATCCAGTGATCCTCGGCTTGGGAAAATAAAAAAAACTCTTATACACAACGCAATACTAGCTACTAAGAGCTCCAGATGCAAATGAGCTCTTACTGGTGGTTGAGTCATATATGTAACAAGGGGATTTGCCACACCCTGAACTCAAGCCTTGAATTCAATCTGTGGGAAAAGGCCATATTGTGGGGAGCACCCTACCACTGGTGGGGGTGTGGCCAGTACAAGGGGCAAAATGAAGAGGGGTAAAAAAATTGTTTTTGTTTGACTAACATCAACTGAAAGAAAATGTGTGAATGTAAAGGACATTGAGAAAGATGTGAGATAGAGTACAGCAAGGGACAAGGCAAGAAATAAAGCAAAAGAGAGCAAAAGAGGTTAAAAGGCAAAATTAGGAGGGCTAAAAGATGAGGCTGTTGGTTGTCTGTGTTGCTCTCTCCTACCCATTATTGCAATTTTCACAACCTGCCCGTGGTTTCCTGTTTGGATCCTGGAATGCTGGGGCCTGTATAAAAAATGTATAGGTAGATGAAATATGGAAACCGAGCAATAAGTGAACACAGTAGATAACACAGATCACACAGTGTAGAATGAACACTTTCAACCTTCAAAAGGCCCCTCACTTGCGCCAAAATTCTATACAATTAAAATAAAATGCATACCGTTGATTCTTTTACATAAACCCAAACACTCCTACCAGGTTATAGTCTAACTATCTTAACCATTATAAATAATAAAGACAAGGCCACCACTTAAGATTAGAAGAAGAAAGAATTTATTAAAATAGCAATATATTCTCAAAACGGTGGCAGCAAGAGCAGGGCAGTCAGCTGAATTGCAAAACCAATAAAGGTGGAAAGATCAGACCATTGTACCACCAATCCACGCTATACCTTTTCTATTGGCCAGTGCTAACATTCACTCGACGGAGCGTCTACACCCCTTCTGTACTCGACAGTGGCATGTGACTTCTCAAACAGGCCAAGTGGTCCTCCTCATGGGGGCGGGGGAAGCAAGAGTCTGATGACTTTGAAAGGAGTAGGGACTCGTGACAATAAATTACCAGCATAAGGGCGGACCAATTCAAATCCCGCTTCCCTATCCACTTGACAAAACCAGACCATAAATTTGCCAGCCTGTGCTTAGAGGCCCAAAAGATGTAAGAATGGCCTAAAACCCATATTTGAATCCGTTTTCTGGGGCCACCTAGAACGAAAACAGATAATAGACCAAGTAAGCTAAGATTTTCATACAATAGGAACATATTGAAAAAAGTAGTAAAGAAATCTAACAGCAAGACCAGTACCCCTGTGTATATGACAAATCAACAACATGGCATTCAACAGTACACATAACATAATACTTTGAGGAAAGAGTGCAAAGAAAAAGAGAGCTTTGACCAAGACAAGGTCAAAATCCACCTAAAACCCCGGAGGCACACCACTAATCAGGCCTTGTCCTAGGTAAAAGATGGGAAAAATATCTTTGTGCCCCCGCTAAAAGCGTCAAGCGGAGTAGCCTTGGGTCACCGCCGAAAAGAGGCGAGAAAGAAAAGGACAGGAGTGCGAGAAAAAGGAAGAGAAAACAACATTTTAAGTGTCAGGCCTAATATATTTCTTGTAAGTAATAGACTTCCACTTTCCCAGAAACTGAATTTGTTGTGCTGAGGCAGCTGCAACGGTAGCTGCACCGTTCCTAAGTGAGTGAGTGCCATATAAACCAAGGTCCAAACCTATGCGGGCCAGAGAAAATTTTAAAAGGGGATTTTGTGAGTGGGGAACCATTTTTGTGGATAAGCCACATATCTGAACCTGTGGTCCGGGTGATTGCAAACTCATGTATCAGGGAAACCGGGCATATGTTTTGTTCAGATTGTGCCATTAGGGTAATCCACTGACCCCTACCCAATTGATCTGTTTTGGACTGGGCTATTTTGCATTGTACTAATGAGGGATGATTTATTACATGCTTTGCTAGCAGCCCCAAGCCCATCTTTGCCTCAGATTGGGCCACAAACTCACTAATTCTAAAGGCCCAGTGGTCCTTAGTTGTTTCGGCTAGTACAATCATTAGGCGTTACAATATGAATGGATTTATAGGTCTGCGGCTGTCCGCTATGACAGGGTGAAATCTAGCCCAATTTTTGAGAGCCTTATTAATTAGGAATGACTTAGTGGGATCTAAGAAACCCAGCAACCGGGCCATAAAAGAAATGCCTGCTTAGGTGAAAGCCATAGTGGCCTTGCTAGTGACGTTTTTGTAACGTTGTGACATGAAATCCATTATACCAGGTAGGTCGGAGAGGTCACAGGGACAAACTGACTTGAAATGTACCCATCACTGCCAGGCCAAAGTGTATGCTTTCTTAGTGGATGGGGCCAGGGACTTTTCAGCGAGGGATACTATGCTGTCTCTACCATCTGCGAAACATAATGGGGACAGAATATACCTTTGGGTTGTGCCTGCGGTGCTAGAGTTCTTAAACACTGCCAGTCAAAACTTGAAAGCACGTTGGTGATACTATTATCCATGTAAGGAACATGGCGTGCGCGAACATTAATGTCTTAATTCAGGCAACGAAGCACCAGGACCTTAAGTTCATTGACTGCCGACCGCGAGGAAGCACTCTGACAGTTGATTGCCTGTACCACGCCAAGGTTATCGCACCAAAAAACAACATTCCTGCCATGAAACCGATCAGCCCACAATTCCATGGCCATAATGATGGGAAATAATTCTAAAACTAAAAGGTACCAAAGCAGGCTGCTGCACCGCCAAGACTGAGGTCACGGTGCGGCGCACAATTCCCCTTGAAAGAAAGCTTTGAAACCTTTGGAACCAGAAGCATCCGTATGCAAGTCAAGGGACTTGGTGGAGATCTGCGGAATGGCCCATATTCTAATCCCGTTATAGTGGCGTAGAAAAAGTAGCAACGTGTGAACATTGGAATCCCGTAGTGGCTAGTTGTAGTTTCCTGCAAAATACTCTTCCCGTCGATATAACTCGGCAGAAAAATTTGAAATAACCTAATAGGGATTGAATTCGTCGCAGTTTACTAGAAGGGGAGGAAATACTTCCGAGATTAAAGACTCAAGCTTTCCAATTTTATCTCGGGCTAGCCTAGAACATCCATCGACAGTATCAATCTCGATACCCAGAAAGGATAACCGAGTAATAGGCCCTTCTGTTTTATCACACGCCACTGGGACCCACATCATGTGAAATAGAGCTTGGGCCGCAAACAGTGTCTGAGCAAATAGTGGAAGTGGGAGGGACAATAAATAGGAAATCATCTAGATAGTGTGCTATCCCATTGGGACGTGTACTGGCCTGAACGCACCAGTGAAGGAAAGAGCTGAAAGTCTCAAAGTAGGCACATGAAACCGAGCAGCCCAATGGAAGGCACCTATCTGTATAATAATTATAGTGAATTTTAAATCCCATAAATTGAAATTAGGTTGGGTGCAAAGGGAGTAGCTGGAAAGCGGACTATATATCTAATTTTGCCATGAGAGCGCCTCACCCGAACTTTCGAATAAGTGCTAAGGCCTCGTCAATAGATTGATACTTAACCGAGCAAACTATGGGGTCTATAGCGTCGTTAACTACGTTTCCTGGCAGGGGATAGGTTTTGCATTAGCCTAAATTTGCCTAAGGTTTACTTGGGCACTACTCCTACTGGTGATATGACCGGGAGAAGGGGGGGCCCTATCATGCATCCAAGACTCACCTCCTTGTGGACTTTAGCAGCTAGGATGTCTAGGTGTTTGGCTGCTGAGCTTAGGTTTCTGGTGGTACCCGAAACCCCTCTGCCCTTGATGGGGAGATGGAAGCCGTGACAAAAGCCATTGCAAAGGAAGCCTGAGACACATGAGGGTAGAGCCACCACCATCTGTTAAAAACCGTGAGGACAATAGGGGAATTAGCTTTACTGTTCGCCTCCTGTGGGACCATGCCATCTACCTGTACTACTAGCCTTTTTGGGGCAATTTTTGAGAAGGTGATTTCTTCGGCAGTGGGAGCATATGTGGTGATACCTACAACCTTCGCCTCTGCCCCATGATGAATTGTCGAAAGCGAAACATTGATTCTTAGAGAATTGGGGAACGTTACGTCTACCCATGGAAGGAAACCGCGTGCCTTGTCCCCCTTGCGCCGAGTTAAAGCTTGTACAATTTACCGCCACCCAAGCCTCTACGTCTTTATAACCTAGTGGAATATTGTGTAACCTGCTAATCTTGTCCCTAAATTATTCATCATAGACTAACCACATGCCAGGGTGGTCACAGATAAACATTTCGTTTATTAGGTGAAGGTACTTCCAAACGTCAATCTGTGCCTCAGGTCTGATTTCTAAATAATAGGCTGCAAAAATGCAGTGGCCATTGAGTCAGTTTTGGAAATTTTTATGGGCCTCGATCCCAATGCCTCCCATTGCCCCAGCTGCAGCTAACTCTCTTTGGGCCGTAGTTGCCAAATCGAACATATTTACATAAAATCCTCTCTTTATTTTATCCCTCATACTAGGGCTGGATAGTAGGTTTGTATTGTCGCAATTTACCAAAGGTGCCCCTGATTGCCCCGTGGTAGCTTTGTTCGTATGCGCCAGTTTCGTACTTTTGCTATCCTTAAAATGAGTGTTGAGAAATGTATTAGCTTGCGAGAACCCTGGTCTTGTGATGATGAGGAGTCGTCAGTGGTTGTGGAAATAGGTGGGCTGGGGGAGTTTAATTTTATGCTGGGAGAGTTCTCATGCTCACTGGCCATGTCCCATCCTGTCTGGCTAGCTGTCCCTAGCATTGATCTGCATTAGATAAATACGAAGTTGCTGTTCCGAAGGGAGCTGGCAGCTGCTGTGTTTCCACTGCAGGGCTTTCTTGCTCCTGTGGGGGGGGGGGTAACTGCACCTGTGACACTAGATAAGAAAAATCATTAGAATCACTGCAAAGTGGAGGAACAGGGTGGTGAACAGGGGTTGGCGAGTCGCTGAGGGGAAGGCTGAGGCCAGGCATGAAACCTGGGGCTGGCGGCCGGCTGTAGGGCTGGTGTGGTGGCAGAGAGTCTATTGTCTGGAATGGTCTATTGTTCTGGACTGGGAAAGGATGGGGTGGGAAAGTAGTGGGTGTGTCAGCCATAGGGAGATAGATTAAGGGCAGTCCAAGCCCTATCAACTCGTGTTGGAAGACTCACCTTGAGGGAGGCATAAGGTAGGGATCGGTTATCGCTGTGTGATGAGACACCTGGGTGCCGTAGGGCAATGGGGGGAAAAGGCCATTAATTCGCCTGGTCTGTGCTTCCTGTGAGGTCAGACAAGGGGTGCAATGGTATGGGAGGCTGGGCCGAAGGGGGGACTGCGGGCATCCCGGGCTTGGCCTCCGCTCTCAGAGGAGTAGCATGTGACTGCGCTAAATCAGTTGCAGACCTGGGAATTTGAGACAAGGTCTCCAGGGAAAATAGAGGTGGAGACATGGTGGGTGGGGCTGTGTCACGGCCATGGTCGCGGTGGGGTGTGGGGAAATGCTACTGAGGACATTGCAGTGAAGGGGATGCGTAAGGGGCGCAGGCCTATGTTGCTCAAACTGCAGTGGAGGGGATGACCTAGTATGAAATTGCAGACAGCTATTTGTAGGAAAGGAACCTTGATGAAAATTGCCCCAATATATCCACTAGGTAGGATACAGTTGAAGATATCGGCGATTTACAAAAAATGCTATTTGATACATTTACCCCCAAGTGTTATCAGCAAGCAACATGCAAAATTCTTCTTGCTCTTCAAGGGTAAGAAAAAGTAGGTAACTTATCCTTGAGTTCATATTCTCGTGACAACACTTTGCCTCTTGAAAGCCAATCTGCTTCCATGTGCAAAATAAGATTCACATTCTTTGCACCAACTTCTTGACATAGTTTGCTAAACAGTCATGATTTAAGGGGCTTACTTTTTATGTAGTTCATCATGTATACAACTTTGTCTAGTACAGTCTTCAAATTATTGCATATTGTTTTTCCAACCAGCATCTCAGGATGGAGAAAACAAAGTGCAGTTAGGACATCACAGATTTCTTTCTTCACTAATGATACAAAGCCTTTCATTGAACCTACCATTGATGGAGCGCCATCCCTACAAATTCCCAGAACAAACCAACAGTTTCCAAGTATTTACTTAATGTATTAAATATTATTATTACTAATGTAACGAATGAACGCTAATAGTTGAGTCTTCCCTCCAATATCTGTAGACTCATCTACTTGGAGTGCTGTAATGTAACTTTCTTTTACAAAAGACGCACACAGTTTCTTCTATGTCTGCGTACATGTCATGTATCTGTCTGCTAATGGTATTATCTGAGAGTGGAATCTTTTTAACTTCTTTTTCTAAGTCACTCCCAAACTTTGTTTTTACTATGGCACTATAAGCAAAGAGAATAAGTGTCTCTGCTTCTGTATGAGGCTTCGTGTTTTTAGCCACTAATTCTGCAACTAAGTAGTTGGCCTCTTGACTTTTATTAGATATTGTGACTGTTTTAGAAAATATCAGGCTCTGTTGTTTTCTCTCATTTAAAAGTCTCTCTGGTCTAACAGGTTTCTCAAAGTATGATGCTTGTTACTAAGGTGCCCATGACTCATGGTGAAATGTCACTTTAATTTGCTGGGTACCATGACTTCATCTGCAAAATTATCACCACAAATAGCACATTCTGGTGTAGGATTATATTCATTACCACACCAAGTAAATCCCTGATCCAAATAGAGATTATCTTTTTTTCCATCTGATCACACCAGTTTTACTGAAACTTGGAACTGTAATTTATTTTTCAACCTCACACAATCATCATGTTTTCTCTTGAACACAAACTTGTCAATAGTAGGATCAAACTCAACTGTTTACTAATGCTGCTGCTACTATTGCTGTTTGCAAAATGGCTGCTCTGCATGATTCCTCTAAAGGGAGAGAGTCAGGCGCAGGCTAGCACGTTTAAGCCCGGGGGGGCGCACAGGCGGCCGCATCACATGACATGCGATGCGGTCGCGTAATTGATGACGTGGCCCTTATCGCATGTCATGTGATGTGGCTGCCTGTGCGCTGACGCGGCTGCATCACGGCCGCATTGCATGTCATGTGATGCGGCCGAAGAAAATAAATAAGAAATATTGCATCGGAGAGGGGGGGGGGGGGCCCGACCCTAACAGCGGTTGGACTGAGCGGCCCCCCTGCCCAGCCCACGCCTGGCGAGGGTGGAGCTCTATCAGTAGGAGTGGGAGTGGGTTCTCTGTCTGTTGACTTACTGGCATCTCTGTCAGTCTCTGAAAATGCTTCTAGCTGATGCTCAGAGGCTGCCCACCATCGACACCCCAGGGACTTGTCAGCGGCATAACAGTAAAAAACCACTGTCCTAATCAGTATGGGCCCCTTAAAACTATACCCCCTTTTCCACCTACCCCCCCTCTTTGATGGCAGTTCTGTTTATGTGATCTTTTGGGAGAGCTTTTACTATATATTTGTTTAGATAGTTTAGTATCATTATCATTATGATTGATTTTAAAAGTGGAGTGTTTCAAAAAGATATCAGGGATTTATTGCCTTGCAGTTACACTATGTTTGAAATACATAACAGCATTGATAATAAATGTTTTTTATAAAATATTTGTGCTTTGCAAAACATTTTTAAGTATATTATGTCATTAAAAATAAACATCAAAGAACTAAAAAGCCAAATATAGTGTAGCATGTATATATCAGCAGTGATCCGTGAATAATGTAGTAAATAGCCGGGAACGTCTTCTTCAACCTAACAAGATTTCATCCATAAAGGAGACTTGACTCTTCGAAAAAGTCAAAGGGCTGAAACTCCACAGAATAAAATACAATATAGAGTAAAACATTTATTGAAACACTTCGTATACAAGGTTTCTATATCAATGTATATATATATGTATGTATGTATGTATGTATGTATGTATGTATGTATGTATGTGTACCAAAATAAATAATTGCTTAGGCATATAGTAATTATACCATAAACAAAGAAAAGCTGCCAGTAAAAAATTCCAACATTTTAATATCAGAAGGTAAAAGACATTACAATGCTCGTACATTCAAACAAAATATCTGAGACTTATCTGCAATACTTTAAAGTGAAGATATTTATGCATGAGAAAAATCTCTGTCCAAGAGAGGAATCCCACAGACAATAGACAGAATACAAATTCCAGAGGTAAGTCACAGATAAGTACCCAACGCGTTTTTTGTTTTGACTTCCTCATTGGTTATAAGAAATATCATCAAGAAGACAGTTTAAATAGTCACACTCATTAGTCCAAAGTAGAGATGTTCAATGACCCCCATGTTTTCATTTTGGTTTTGGATCTGTATTAACTTCGTGTTTTGGTTTTTGCAAAACCACCCTTACATGTTTTAGCTTTGGTTTTGGATCTGTATTTTTTTAAAAATTTCTAAAATATGCTAAAATCACATAATTTGGCTCTTTTCTGTTGCTACATTATTACTAACCTCAATATCACTAATTTGTAGTAATTTCCAGTCAATTTTGACAACCCTCACAGGTCACAATATTATTTTCGTCCACTTTCAGCCAAAGAGTGCAGCGACCTAGCTGGATAATAAGCGACAGAGCAGCGGAAAAAACACACAGCCGTTCATAACACATCTAGGAAACATTGCCACATAGCAGTGTCAGAAAGGAAAAGTGGTAAAAGTGGGAATTGTCCTTGGGCCCTCCCATTGACCCATAAGGTTTTACAAACTCACATAGAAACAGGAGGGATAGCAAGTACAGTTTAACAAACCAAGCACTTCAGCGACAAGGAGTGCCACTTTTGTGGCTGATATGTTTGGTTTGTTTGGGCCCCCCACAAAACAAGCTACCAATGGGCTTAAGGCAGCTAAGCTAACAGTGCTGTCAATGAACTTTAAGACTGTAGTGAGCTGGCTGGTTACTAATCAACAGAGCAACGGCACAAACACACGGTAGTTCATAGCACATCTAGGAAACAATACTACACAGCAGTAGCACAAAAGAGAAGTGGTGCAAGATGGAATTGTCCTTGGGTCCTCCCACCCACCCTTATGTCGGATTGACATAATATGATTCATGGGCAACAGACTAGACAAGGTTATAGAGTTGACAATATAATGACATCAACAGTATTATTAGGACAAAAATTGAAATGTAGAAAGTATATATTAGGTTGACAATTGAAATGTAGACAGTATTATTCCTAACTCTAACCCTATCCCTGTCCCTAAGCCTGTCCCTATCCCTGTCCCTATTCCTACACATGTCCCTATCCCTAACTCTGTCCCTAACCCTGTACCTATCCGTGACCCTATCCTTGGCCTTTTCACTAGACCTGTCATTAGCCATATCCCTAGCCCTATAATAATACTGTCCACATTTGAATAGTCTACCTAATCATACTGTCCACCATGTGAATTGGCGACCTAATAATACTGTTGACACCTGAATTGTCGACTGTTATACAAGCTGATAGACCAAGGCCTACATTTCAAACAATGCAAGATGTAATTGTCCTTGGAAATATGTTAAAATGGACATGTACAGTTTAACAAACAAAGCACTTCCGCGACAAACAGTGCCACTTTTGTGGCTGAAGTGCTTGGTACCACCAAGTTGATTGTGTGAGCAAAACCGGGAATGTGATAGAATTCATCCAGCCAATGCTCTCACAATATTGGTGGCATTATCAGAAATCTGAGGAGAGTCCAAGCGGGATAAGCCACGTTGCAATTGCATCCCTTAGTTTTTCTAACAGGTTGTCAGTGGTATGCCTGTTAGTGAAGCTGGTGATACACAGAGTAGCCTGGCTCTGAAAAATCTGGAAATGTTTGGAAGATGCTGCTGCTGAAGGCGATTCACCAACCCAGTGGGCAGTCACAGTCATATAATCTTTAGTTTGCCCAGTTACTCTTGTCCACATATCTGTGGTTAAGTGTACAGTGGGTAGCATGGCATTTTGTAGCCCAATAATGAAATTTTTTCTAACCTTCTAGTAGAGGTGTGGGATTGCTTGTCTGGTAAAATGGTGTTGAGATGGCATTTGGTAACGGAAACACAGAATGTCAATTAACTGTCTAAAACCTGCTGCATTAATTATTGGATGCAGATCTAATACTAGCATAATCGCTATGGCCCCTGTGATCCACTGTGTGACTAGGTGACAGCTGTCATACTTGCTTCCTCTCGCAAAGGATTGTTTAACATTGTAAACTACTAGTAGTCTTCTTCTTGGTCTGCTTCTGGGCCTAACGCTCAAGAATTCTTCAGAGGAATCCAGGATAGGGGAGCAATCATCTAGCCTTAGCAACTTGGATGCAGGACTAACTCCGATCACTAGTGAGGATATTGATGAGAAAGGTGTTGTCGGTGTATTGCAGGTGCTAGGATCTAACTGAGAGAAGGGAGCTAGATGATGCTGGACTGCTTATTATTATTTTTTTAGCATAAGTTTCAGATTTTCCCAAAAGCTTACTATGAACTTTTTTCAAATGGTGGAACATGGATAAGGTTCCTAGTAGGGATGAGCGGGCTCGGATTCCGCTAATCCGAGCCCACCCGAACAGTGCGGATCCGAACGGGATCCGAGTACTGTTCGGATATTTCCGGCGGTCAAAAAAATGAAAACGAGGCTCTGACGTCCACATCTCGCGTCGGATCTCGCGAGACTTGGATTGCATAAATTCCCTGCTTGCGGCCGCCATCTTCATTCGGGCTGAGATCAGGGAAGAGGGAGGTTGTAGATAGTGTACTGGTGCTCCTGTGTCCAGTGGTTAGTTAGTTAGTTAGTTAGTTAGTTTCTCTTGTGCTCTGTCCTGTTGAGTGGTGCTTTTGTCCTGTGCTCTGTGCTGCTGAGTCCAGTGGTGCTTTTGTCCTGTGCTCTGTGCTGCTGAGTCCAGTGGTGCTTTTGTCCTGTGCTCTGTGCTGCTGAGTCCAGTGGTGCTTTGGCCAGTGCTCTGTCCTGCTGGGTCCAGTGGTGCTTTTGTCCTGTGCTCTGTCCTGCTGAGTCCAGTGGTGCTTTTGTTCTGTGCTCTCTCCTGCTGAGTCCAGTGGTGCTTTGGCCAGTGTCTGTCCTGCTGAGTCCAGTGGTGCTTTTGTCTTGTGTTTTTTTCTGCTAAGTCCATAGTAATTTTATAATTATAAAACAATCTTAAAAAATTTTAAAAAAATAATTAAAAAAAAATATAAAAAAATTATTTAAAAAGTATAAAAAATATTCTAGAGCAATATATTCTTGCAGTCCCAAAAAATAGGTACTGCAATCTATATTACTACGTTCACTGTTTCTGCAGTCCCAAAAAATAGGTACTGCAATCTATATTACAACGTTCACTGTTTCTGCAGTCCCAAAAAATAGGAACTGCAATCTATATTACTACGTTCACTGTTTCTGCAGTCCCAAAAAATAGGAACTGCAATCTATATTACTACGTTCACTGTTTCTGCAGTCCCAAAAAATAGGTACTGCAATCTATATTACAACGTTCACTGTTTCTGCAGTCCCAAAAAATAGGAACTGCAATCTATATTACAACGTTCACTGTTTCTGCAGTCCCAAAAAATAGGTACTGCAATCTATATTACTACGTTCACTGTTTCTGCAGTCCCAAAAAATAGGTACTGCAATCTATATTACAACGTTCACTGTTTCTGCAGTCCCAAAAAATAGGAACTGCAATCTATATTAATACGTTCACTGTTTCTGCAGTCCCAAAAAATAGGAACTGCAATCTATATTACAACGTTCACTGTTTCTGCAGTCCCAAAAAATAGGAACTGCAATCTATATTACTACGTTTACTGTTTCTGCAGTCCCAAAAAATAGGTACTGCAATCTATATTACAACGATCACTGTTTCTGCAGTCCCAAAAAATAGGAACTGCAATCTATATTACTACGCTCACTGTTTCTGCAGTCCCAAAAAATAGGTACTGCAATCTATATTACAACGTTCACTGTTTCTGCAGTCCCAAAAAATAGGAACTGCAATCTATATTAATACGTTCACTGTTTCTGCAGTCCCAAAAAATAGGAACTGCAATCTATATTACTACGTTCACTGTTTCTGCAGTCCCAAAAAATAGGTACTGCAATCTATATTACTACGTTCACTGTTTCTGCAGTCCCAAAAAATAGGTACTGCAATCTATATTACTACGTTCACTGTTTCTGCAGTGCAGAAATATTAGTATCAGATATTAAAGTACGTTCACTGTTCCTGCAGTGCAGAAATATTAGTATCAGATATTAAAGTACGTTCACTGTTCCTGCAGTGCAGAAATATTAGTATCAGATATTAAAGTACGTTCACTGTTCCTGCAGTGCAGAAATATTAGTATCAGATATTAAACTACGTTCACTGTTCCTGCTACATCAAAAAAGCATGAACCTGCCCTGCCATCAACTAAAACAAGAGGTAGTGACGCGCTTGAACTCCACCGTCTATATGCTGCAGAGGATGAAGGAGCAGCAAAAGCCCATTCAAGCCTACACAGCCACCTACGATGGGCCACGTGTTTGTGCCGCCCACTTGTGTCGCTTAGCTTAGACATCCAGCTACCTTGGTGCAACCTTTTGGACTAAAAACAATATTGTGAGGTGTGAGGTGTTCAGAATAGACTGGAAATTAGTGGAAATGAATGTTATTGATGTTAATAAAAGTGTAGGAGTGAAAAATAACCCTAAATATGGATTTTAGCACTTTTTATGCTTTTTTTAAAAAAAAATCAGAACCCAAAACCCAAAATGAGAACCAAAACCTTTCGTGGGGTGTTTTGGCAAAACAAATCAGAACCCAAAACCTCAAGCTAATCAGAACCCAAAACCCAAAACCCAAAACACCAAAAGTGGCCGATGCACACCCTTAGTTCCTAGAGGGTTAAGGTCCCTACCCTTACTGACTATGGCTTTACAAATGCTACAAATGGCTAGAGAACTGTTGTCAGGATTTAGGTAAAAATAATTCCACACATAAGAGGTGTATTTTTTGGTCTTATGCCCAGGCATGACAATGGCCTTCTTCTTATCACTGGCAAGAACTGCTTCCACTGGTTCAGGACTTACACAAACAACATCATCTTCATCATCAACATCCTCACTTGCACCATAGTCAGCTACACAAATATCCCCCTCATCCTGTTGCAAATCCAAAGTGGCATCCTCAGTTTCTATATCACATGCTACACTTGGGCTGCTCATCCACACATTTGCAGAAATGGTGAAAGGAGGCTTCTTTATGAGTACAGTATCAGAAAGTTCAGGCTTAGACATAGTACTCGTGGATAGACTCTGCTACTGTTTTTTTCCAGGCCCGGCTTTTACACATGAAATTGTTCTGTGTGAGCAATGGCACTGTACAATGGCACTGGAGACTGGAGAGTGACAACAACACTGCTACCCTTTCTGTTTCTGTGTGAGCAAGGCATTGGAGACTTGAGAGTGATAATAACACTTCTACACTTTCTGTTTCTGTGTGAGCAATGGCACTGTACAATGGCACTGGAAACTGGAGAGTGACAAGAACACTGCTACCCTTTCTGTTTCTGTGTGAGCAATGGCACTGTACAATGGTACTGGAGAGTAAAAGAATACTGCCACCCCTCCTGTTTCTGTGTGAGCAATGGCACAGAGAAATGTCACTGGAGACAGACAAGAACACTG
The DNA here is from genome assembly GCF_038048845.1 of Mixophyes fleayi. NCBI lineage: Eukaryota > Metazoa > Chordata > Amphibia > Anura > Limnodynastidae > Mixophyes > Mixophyes fleayi. Next base: position 127,163,803 of record NC_134402.1, on the reverse strand, counting down.
CCACTCCTCCATTATCTGTGTGTGCAATGGCACAGAGCAATGTCACTGGAGACTGACAAGACACTGCCACCCCTCCTGTTTCTGTGTGAGCAATGGCATGGAGCAATGTCAATGGAGACTGCCATGAATACTGCTACCCCTCCTGTGTCTGTCTGAGAAATGGCAGTGGCCCTGCAGGGAGGGAAGCACTTATGGAATCCAAATCCCTGTGAGATCCGACGATGCCGTTTTGCTTCTATTTCAGTTCCGAGGACGTGGGAACGTACTGAGCCAGCTCGGCTTGGTACTTGGCTTTGGAGGGTTCAGGGGGTCTCGGTTTTCAGAAAACCGAGTCTAAGCATCCCTGACATATATATATATATATATATATATATATATATACGCACAAACACACACACACTGTAAATTGTTGTCCTGTAATCAGCAGTGAGGCTAGTTTTGATCCTAACGAAATATAATTGAATGTATCTGCATATGATAACATTTCAATGTCTTAATACTGGATTCAAGACAGTACTATTAATTCATGAAAGGATAATTTTTGCAACAAATTTTAATTAAAGGGGAAATGCACAGGTTATAACAATCTAAATCGTGAGGTTGACGGAACTGCCCACTTCCCTACTGTTTTGTGATTAATGATCTCTGTAAGATGTTGCTGCTCTCAATTCCTCAATGGATACAGGTGCAAAGGAACAATATGCACCAATTTCAAGGGATGAGTTAGCAGGAATGAAGTGAAATATGTACCTGGATGGAGTATCCCTTTATGCTGTTGCCTATGTTGCAATATGTCTGAATGTTGATGGTAATATGTTGTATTTTTAAAAGAAGCTATACGGGGAACATTTGATACATGGTCATTTAGATTGTGAATTGTCACGATTTACCCGTGGCTGCAGTTCAGCATCTCTTCCCTAGAGGCTGCACTGCCTTTGTCTGTTCCTGCCTGCAAGGGGTTAAGCATTCATCATTACTGCTAGGGCCTAATCACCTGTGCCTGGCATTTAAGAGAATGCCTTTGCCAGAAATCTAAGCCAGTTCATCAATTGTCACTGCTGCTGGTCTACCTGTGAAAACTCCTGTGAGCTGATCCCGACTTCCTCGGTGGTATTGGACGCCTGCTTGTTCCTAAATTTTGCACCTCCTCTTGTGACCCAGATCCCACCTTTGTTTGACCTTGCTCCTGCTTACTCCCTGGTATTATTGTGGATCTCCCTATTCTTACCTGAATCTCCTTTTACCTAATTCTCCTGTAGATCCTCCGGTGCCTCCAGACATTCATTATTTGTAGTCCATTTTCTAACTTGGTAAACCAGTGTCACCAGCTTCCCAGCTTAACCTGCCAATCCAGACACCCTGCAGCTGCAGTTGTCATACTTGGAAAACCTATGTCTCCCACAGTCATCCTGTTTTGCCCTGTCTCCAGCTTCCCAGCCAAATCTGCTTTCTCTGACCAACCTGTACATGCCAGTGGCGCACGCAGGGGGGGTGTCTGAGTCTCCAGAAACCCCCCCTCCGCTAACTAAGTGCCCACAGTGGCACTGTCCTATACAGCAGCCGCGGCGCTGTCTTTGACAGCGCCGCGGCTGCTGTGTAGGACAGCGCTGCTGAAACGGAGTTGCATGGGCGCATGCGCAGCAGCTCTCTCGCGGTTGTTTTTTGTTTTTCACCTGCCAATACTGTGTGCGACCCTGCATGCAGTTGTGCCAGGTATCCAGTATTTTAGTCCCCCAGCTACCTGGATATCCTGGGAATCCTGGGATCCTGTTTCACTGTTTCTATGGACTTGTGCTAGTTGCCTTATTTTTACCGCATCTCATTTTTACCTGTGTGACCTGTGTTTAAAATTAACCACTTTGTTTCATTTACATTCTTTATGTGGGTATTGGGAATCCTGACATGAATCTGTTGTGTATAGTTCTGCAGAAAGAAGTTTTTCGAACTGGTATCATCCAGATTTTAATAGTTTATCTTGTATAGTTTATCTATTTTGCTGTTTGCAATGTTAATTTATGGATTGTTAGATTTTAAACTTCTCTAGAGATCAGAAGTATGTTGATTGCCTTTTTCCAAGAAATCTGGTTACCGAAATGAACTTGTCAGAAAATGCTGATGTTATTTGGTAAATCACACGACCCCCTTTCCATTTAAAAAAATTGACTTAGATTTAAGATGGCTGATTTCAAGATGGCGCCCATGTTTGGTACATACCGTAAAAGATAGACCACGTCACTGTGAAGATACCGGGTATATCTGGCCCAGTGCTACCCAGTACCTTCTAGGATTCGTATGGTCACTCAGGCAAAATGCAGTTATAAAAATACAACAGTATATTTATTGTCATACAAATCACACTACAATATTATGTACACACAGTAAATAAATGCCAGGCAGATTTACCACATTATCTGTCCCATACTCCAATAACTTAAGGAGATATAGTCACCTGCTGTCCAGACTTCACGACCCATGGATCCCTCTCAGCTGCATATATAGAGACTAGTTAGAAAACGATAATTCAAAACTAGATGCACCTTCATGAATGAATCCCAGCATGAACACCCCTCCCCCTTGGAGTTGTTCCTTATATCCCAGGTCTAATTTCCACAGTCTTTCCCCTCCCTGGGCAAACCCCTGGGTCTATTCTACTTAACCATTGGTCATTGCTGGACTAGGGGGGTTGGACAGGGGAGTGAAGATGAGCTGTTCCTCCAGAGAACCTCCCCTGTTAGATGGCCTGTCTGGACTAGCCTGGTGAGAACAATGGACACTAATTAGTTTTCCTACTCCAGCACATGGCAACCTGATCCCTACCCATAATCCCCCTGGTTTCACTTTTAAGACAATGAATAGCAACCTTACTGCAAGTTATCAATATACAATACACAATATACATATGTACACTGAACTACAATGTCCCCTTAGCCACATGTTATTGGACAATGCAGTTCTAGTCTGGTGAGCAGGGAACAAAAGCTTGGGCTATAAAAAGTACATGCGATAATCCACATTATGTGAGAAATGAGAAACTGAATGCTCACAGGGTTATCACACTCATTTCATCACAATCACCCATACCTTACTAGAGTATTCAGGTTTCCCAATTCCTGTAGCGTTTTTGAAATAAAAGGGTGTACTGCGACTTTTAACTCACCCTGTACATCTTAACAAATAGTTACATTTTTATTTGTAAACGAACATTTATAGAAACCAGAAATACCCCAAAAACTTAGTTTATGTTGACCATTTGCTATTTTTTCTGCACATTACCTCTTACAAGAACTATGTTTCTATCAGTTCCCCTTCTCTTGCACCCATATAACTTTTGACTGATATTGGTAAAGTTATTTATCATGTGTTAGGATATAGAATGATGAGGTTTGTTGCACAAAACAGTGATCTATAATAATTTTGTTTATTTGTCAGAAAAATATTAAAAGAAAAATACAATAGTAAGAGTCAAACTTTAAGTCAACCTCAAATCCCGGCTTGGCAGGTGGTAAACAGAGCCCGTCTTGGTGGTTGGAAAATAGAGGCAGGCTTGTTGGGTGGTTCAGAGAACCAGGCTTGGGGGCTGGTGAACAGAGCCCGTATTGGACGATGAGGAACAAAGCCAAGCTAGGGGGTTGCACACAGAGCTCTGCTTGGGAGGTTGTGCACAGAGCTTGATTTAGGGGGCTACGCAAAGATTTCAGCTTGGTTGGTGATGCATAGTTCCCAGCTTGGGGGATGGGGTACAAGGCTGTTCTTAAAGAGTGGAGTACAGAGCCAGGCTTTGGGGATGAAACACAGAGCTTTGTATGAGGAGTGTTGCTCTGAGCCTGCCTTGGAGGATGAGGAGCAAAGCTAGGCTTGCGGGTTTGCTCACAGAGCTCAGCTTTGGTGGTGGTATATAGAGCTTTGCTTGGTGGGTGTTGCACAGTCCCTGAAATGAGGGGTGGTGCACAGAGTGGGATGGGGGTGTACAGACCAGATGGTGGTGTACAGAGCCAGGCTTTGGGAGTGAAACAGAGAGCCTAGTATGAGGAGTGTTGCTCAGAGCCTGCCTTGGCATATGAGGAACAATGCTAGGCTTCAGGGCTACTCAGAGAACTCCGTTTTGGCAGTGGTATACGAAGCTCGGCTTGGTGGGCGGTGCACAGACCCTGAACCTGGCTGGGGTTTTGGCACATAGAGTCCAGCTGGCGGTGTGGCACAGACAGCCCAGCTTGGGGTGCGGCTCAGAGGGCCTGACTGAGATCCTGGCTTGTGGTGCAGCAGAGGGAGCTCTTCTGGAGGTGTGGCACAGTGAGTCTAGCTGGGGGCAATGTACAGAGAGCTCAACTGAGGGTCTAGCATAGAAAGCCCAGGTGGCTGTGTGGCACAGGCAGCCCGGCTTGGGGTGCGGCTCAGAGGGCCTAGAGAGCCTTTGGCTGTGGGTGTGGCACAGAATGTCCAGCTGGTGGGATGCCACAGTTAGCCCAGCTGTATGGTGGCACAGAGAATACAGCTGGGGGGCTGACACAGAGACCCAGGGTGGGGGAAGTCACAGAAAGTCCACCTGGGGTTGTGGCACAGAGAGCTTGGCTGAGGTAAAGGGTCATAGAGCCCAACTCATGCAAGCTGACAGTGGAGCCCAGCTCAGACACATTGACAGTGGAACCCAGGTCAGACACATTGACAGTGGAACCCAGGTCAGACACATTGACAGTGGAGCCCAGCTCAGGCATGTTGACAATAGAGCCCAGCTCAGATATGTTGACCTTAGAGACCGGCTCAGACTTTTGACCATACTCGTAGAGAACAGCTCAGACTTGTTTTCCGTAGAGGCAGGTTTAGGCATGTTTACAGTAGATTTTTCCTTAGGCATGTTAACCATACAGGCTACCTAAGGCATGTCGACTGTATCGCCTGTCTCAGGCAGGATTGCAGAGCCCACATCAGGCATATTAACCTTGGAGCTTGGCTCAAGCATGTGAGAGTTCACCTCAGGTATATGGTTCGTAGAGGTCATTTCAGATGTGTTGACTATGGAGCTCGGCTCAGGCATGTTAATTTTAGAGCCCAGTTTGGGTGTATTGCCAGTAGAGCTATCCTCTGACATGTGGATCACAGAGCTGGCCACAACCATGTAGACCATAAAATCCACCTAAGACATATTGACCTTGGAATCTGACTCAGGCATGTGGACCATGGATCCCGCCTTAGACATGTTGACAATGGACCCAGTTTCATACATGTGGACTCTAGAGTCCATCTCAGGTGCAGAACGTTCATATCCACTGAAGTAAGGAGAAATAATAAAATAAAAAATAATGATTATTTACATTTTGAAATCTTTAAATAAAAGTGTTATGTAATCTAACAATGAACATCAGAATCAACAACCTATTACCTGTATATGACTGGGCTTTAAGTTGTCTAAAATCTCCAGCACACAACTAGCTAGTGCAGGTCTGAAGATGTGGAAACATTTTTTATTATGACATGTACTATTATGACATCACTCCTGAGCTTTAACATTCCAGGTCAGTTGGAAAAAGACTGATCCTACAACCATGTGTCAGTGGATATGACATAGCAATTTATAAAAAGTAAGACTGGAAAGTTATAAAATATATATATATATATATATATATATATATATAATTCATTGGCAGCAGTGGAAAGCTGAGAAGTGGAGGCATGCTTGCCAGCCCCACTGCACCCCACTGAACTCCATTGGTGGCAGCAGGAGACTGGGGGGGGGAACGACTCCCCAGCCGAATAACATGTTGCCCCCTTATGCCCCTTATTCTCATGGGACTTAGTATAATCATTGCTGTCAGCGGGGAGCTGGAGGGGGAGGGTAACCCCCTCAGCCTCATACTTTGCTTCCCCCTTTTACCCCTTATTCTCATGGGGCTTATTATAAGCATTGGTGCCAGCGGGGAGCTGGGTGGGGCAACCGCCCCAAGTTGAATGAACTACTATCCCCACTAGAAGAGGCGGGGGGATGGAGACGTCCATCACTTCCGGTCTGACTGCATGGGCCAAGGGCATCTAACCTGGGCACTAAACTCTGGCACTCTTTCTCCTTACAGGAGAGCAGTGACTAGGAGGAGACACATCCATGGCCGCTGCATTTAGAATGGGGGCACAGAAGCCTTGGATGCCATAGAACGCTGGGCAGAATACATTTGGGGAAAGAAAAGAGGGGACAAAAGCAGACAGGGAGAGAAAATTAAAGGCAAAGTGGAATGAAAAAAGAGGGGGGGAGAAAAAAGAAGAAAAGGGAAATATGAGTAAGGATAAACAAGGGAAAACTAAAAGGACACAGGGAAAACAGAAAAAGGAATAAAGACAAAGGGTATATGACAACAGGATCAGTAAAAGCAGCCAGGACAGGGAGCAGACAATTGCTGTGATATTAATCCTATTGCTTTCCTGGGCCAAGAGAGTGAGCTAACTCCACCCCAATCTTTAAACTAATCCCTTGTCCCTGCCCCTTCATGACACTTGTTTATACATTACCACATCTACTCCCTTTGTTAACCCTTACAGGGGCAAACGCAGGATTCGAGGAGGGGGGTTTCCACGCCACAATACCAGTGGGCGTGTCTAGCATGTGTAGGGGCGTGGCTTCAAACACACACTGGGGGGTAAATGTATCAAGCTGAGAGTTTTCCGGCGGGTTTGAAAAGTGGAGATGTTGCCTATAGCAACCAATCAGATTCTAGCTATCATTTTGTAGAATATATTACATAAATGACAGCTAGAATCTGATTGGTTTTTCGAACCCGCCGGAAAACTCTCAGCTTGATACATTTACCCCCGGGTCAAACACACAGACATGTAAACTGTTCCTTACACAGACAAGCACAAACTCACATATACACAAACACGCAGACATGTAAACTGCCATATACACAGATAAGCACAGACAAACACATAGGATCAAACACACAGGCATGTAAGCTGTCATATACACAGACTCACACACAGGATCAAACACACAGACATGTAAGCTGTCATATACACAGACGCACACATACACACACACACACACACACACATTCTTACCTTCTTCTGCTGCTGCCTCCTGCATAACACCCATGCTGGGCGTGTGGGAGGAAGGGGCGGGGCCAAACTGCCAGCAGAGAGCTGTGCTTAGACAGCAGGGGACTGACTGGGAGATGATCCCAAGCTACAAGCAGTAGTGGCTGCTCCCGGGAGAGGGGCCAGCCACTGTAAGCATAGGGCAGCCCAGGTAGGACAGGGGTTTCTGGGGACTAGGAAATGCCCCCTGGGTGTGCCCCTGCTTAGTAATCCAAAATGGTTATCTACACAAACCAAAGATTTTAATTTCCCTCGGGTTTAATCCATTTCTCAGTTCTAATAAACTGTCTATGGCCAGGGCCTTCACCCCATCATCATAGCCAGAAGACTTAGAGGAAATGATTCAATATATCAGCTTTATCAGACAAACTATTGTTATAGTTAGTTACCTTTCCTTTACCGTTCCTGAGGTTAGTACAGCTGCTTCTTGTCCAGTATCATCCAGTATTGTCCAGTATCATCCGACATCTAAGACTGAGGAGCTGAGTGGTGGGAGGGGATTTTATAGGCAGCTATTGTGATGATGTGCACCATTATGACATCACTCCCCTTTCAGATCAGACATGGGATGAACTGTTAATATTTGCATAAAAACAGACATGTCCTTTTGGCACTTTTCAAATTGCTTATCATTAGCTTGCAAAGCATTAGTCAATATTTTTTAAGCATTTCTAATATAGCTTTACACATAAAAAGTAGAGATGCTCAGGCTCAGTTCTCCGAGAACAGATGGACAGCAAGTTAGGCACATGTGGTGTATGGCATAACAATTAATCATTTAATGTTGAAGACTGGTGTTTTTTTAATCCTGGAAATATAATATGTTTGCTTTAAAGGTAAGTTAAGGCAATTGCGTTAAGACTTTCCTTTAAAGATAAATACAATATAAAAATAAACAGAATAAAATACTTTTAAGAAAATTGCAATATTTTAAAAACCCTACATCAATGTAGGAGAAATGTATCAATTATTTGATATCTTTCTTTCCTAGTCTCAGGCATCGCTTAGGGACAGACCAGTGCATTACATGTACTACTATACAACAATCAAAGGCAGATGTGAGTCTTCTAACTATAATTAATTTGGATTTCAAATAGTAATTTTTTAAGTTTAATTTTGCTTTCAGTTGGTCTATGATGACTCACAAACAAGAAAAATAGGTTTTGTTATTATAGTTAATAAAGGGTTGAAATTGGATTTTAGAGTTCACTGAGTGAAAGTTTATTATAAAATTGTGTGTCTTTTTTCACTCTTATGGTATAATATGCAGGGGTCTTAGGGGCACCAGTCCATTATACTGAAAGCTGTTAGTATATAGGAGCGTTTTTGCTCTGTCTCACCTGCTGCGTTGCTATGACAACTGCAGCATGATCCCCAATGGTCTAGTGAGGAAACAGGAAGTGGGGAGCACTTCCTGTCTGACCAGTAAAAATAACGGACACAGTACTGTTAGCTGCGCTCTGTATGTACATATATATATATATATATATATATATATATATATATATATATATATATAATGCCCCTCAAAGTCTGGTAGAAGGGGACCATAGGCTCCCATAACAATATAGAAAATGGGTCTGTCTGCCCATAAATAACCTGCATGGACGTGCAGTATGTATTAGAGACCTGCAGCCATATCTCTATAACTGCAGTGTTTACCACCATTATATACATATACAAGTGTCTCTGTGTACAAGACTGCATAATACTGTTATTGCCTGCTGTACTACAAGTTACCAACTATTGTTAGTACCTGTATTCATCTGTTATCATCTTCAATAAACATAAACCTGTTTTAAGTTAAAAAAGCGTTGTGGCTTAACATCCACATTAACACCGCTGAACACCTATAGTAACATCAAAAGGTATAACCAACAGGTTATGGGCCCAGCACAGTGTGTTAAGGTAAATGCTTGAACATAAAGAAAGATAACAAAAGTACAAGAGGATAAAAGGAAGCTGATATATTACAGAATAGTCCATTATTCAGTACACAAAAAATAAATAAATGCACAAAACAGGCACCGGTATAAACTTTGCTAAATTAAAAGGTTCTGAGAATTTTGCAACGTGGAAATTTACAATGAAAATGCAGTTAATGCAGAAAAAGTTGTGGAAAGTCACAGTAGATCCAGAAGCCAATCCAAATGCTAATGAAGTAAATAGAGCCATGGGCACCATTGGCTTAGCTGTAGAACAGCACGTGTATTATATGTATTCTATCATTAATGATAAAGATTCAGCAAGTGAGATGTGGACTGTTCTAAAAAATGCGTATGAGGTCAAAGGTCTGATGAGATGGATAAACTTGAGGCGTACACTGTACGGGACTAAATTGAGTACTTGTGAGAATATGGATGAGTACATAGACAAAATGCTGTTGATACCCCAGTAATTGGCATCTGTGGGAGCACAGGTGGATGACGAGGAAGTTGCAATGGCGATGCTGCAGAATCTCACACAAGAGCATGATTTGCCAGTAACTGCTCTGGAATCTAATGATACCAAGTTAACAACATAAATTGTGAGAGCTAAGCTTCTGCAATTCAAACAGAGAATTCCTGTCGAGGAAAATGCTGAGAGTACCGTTCTACTCACAAAAAGTGCAAAGTCCAAGAAACCTAAGTTTAAATGCTTCATATGGCATAAGATGGGGAACAAGGCATCTGAATGCAGTCCTTAAGTAAGAAGTGGTGCGCAACAGAAAAAGTGTGAAAAACCTAACAAGGCGACATTGAATGTAGCAGATAGTCATAAGAAAGACTACTGGTATATGGACTTGGGGCCACAAGACATTTTAGCTGCAATCAGGAATGGTTCAGTTCATTGAAACCATGTGATCCAGCTACAATAAAAGGAATTGGTGGAAAGGTTCTTACTGCAACAAAAGTTGGGACTATCACAGTCCGCCTGAATATAAAAGGGAAAACAATTGTCACAAATATCCAAGGCGTATTGTATGTACCAGAGTGGGGAACCAACCTTATCACTATTAGCATCCTTGAGAAAAAAGGTTACAAGGTCAAATTTGAAGAGGGCAAATGTGTGGTTAAAAAACAGAAAGGTACTGTAATTGCAACAGCAAAATGGTGTAACCAGCTTTATGTCTGTCACATATTGCATCAGCTAAATCTGCATTATGGTCTGTTTTCACCTGTTTCCATCTCCAATCACTTTCTGGGCTGAACTGAGCATGCACACACCTGGTCTGCACATTACTTCTTGCACTCTCTTGATTGGCTAATTGCCTGTCAGCTCTGCCTATTTAGAGCACCTGATTTTTTACCAAGTTGCCAGATCTTCAACTCTCTCCTCCTGGTTAGACGTGTCCCAGTACTGGCTCCTGTATCCCTGCTTATGTATTTGTGTTCCTGATTCAACGGCGCTTCCCAGCTTCACAGGATTCCACCAATAGCTGCTGCAGACCATCTTATCTATTTGTGTTCCTGATTCAGGTTCGCTAACCCAGCTCCAGAGGATTCTACCCCAGCAACAGCTGTTGCAGACTATCTTATCTATTTGTGTTCCTGATTCAACGGCGCTAACCCAGTTCCACAGGATTCTATCAGCAACAGCTGCTGCAGACTATCTTATTTACTTGCGTTCTGATTCAACAGTGCTAACCCAGCTCCACAGGAGTCCACCAACACCCACTGCTGCAGAGACTCTTATCTATCTGTATTCCTGATTCTGGGCATTACCAAGCCCTCAGATTTTTATCTGTAGTCTTTGCTTCTGGACTTCTCCTCCTGCTCCTCAGTTTCTCTCTTCTCCAGGCTCTACTTCAGGTTTCGCCTATTACCCTCTGAGAGGACCACGACATGCGGTTAGGTATCCGCCAAGTCCATGCTCCCTTGCGGGAGCCTCTGGTGATAACCTCCCTCTACATTAGACTCTGCACCTTAACGGGGGTAGTGTCAAGCCGGGCAAACACTTCAGGCTTCCCAAGACCTTTGGCTTGTGACAATACTCTAGACACCGTAGAATGTCATGTGATGACAGCTTCAGATAACAGTCAATCAATGGAGCTTTGACATAGGAGATTGGGTCATCTGGGATATGACAGCGTCCAGAAGCTCGCTGCAGGGATGGTGACAGGCATCACTGTGAACAGTTCTAAGAGACCTACATTCAAGAGCTGCATAAAGGGTAAGCAAACTCGTTGTCCCTTACCCAAGTAAACAACCAGAGCTGAAGCACCCCTAGCTCTAGTGGATACTGATGTGTGTGGTCCGATGGAGGTGAAATCAGTCAGTGGCTACAGATACTTTCTGACACTCATCGATGACGCAACTAGGATGACACATGTCTATTTCATAAGAGCTAACAGTGAAGTCGTAGAGAAAATTGCGGAATACAAGAGCCTTGTAGAGACTGAAATGGGTCTGAAACTAAAAGCCTTGAGATCCGACAATGGGGGAGAATACGACAACAGTACTTTAGCTGAACGCTTAAGAAAATAAGCCATACAGCACCAACTGGCAAGTGCCTACACACAAGAACGGTGTAAGTGAACAAGCAAACAGAACAATTGTTGAATAAGCACAGACTGTGTTGAATGATGCAGGTCTGGAGAAAATGTTTTGGGCGTAAGCAGTGTCCACTGCAGTCTACTTTGAAAACTGAGCGCCCACAGTAGCTGTAAAAGGTAAAATGGCACTGAAGGCGTGGTCTGCTACAAAATGTCAATCATCTCTGTGTATTTGTATGTAAGCCGTATACACATATTCCTAATGAAAAGCAATGTAAGTTAGATTCCAAATCAGTGGAGTGTATCATGCTCGGGTACTGCCAACAGAGTAAAGGATACGACTTTGGGACATTAGCAACAAACGTCTTATCAAATCCAAAGATGTGGTGTTTCATGAAAACACGCCACCTAGTGGATTAGTGGAGCAGCAGCCACAAGAAAAGTTAGTGACACTGAATGTTCAGGCAGCAGAAAGCGTGTCTGAGACAGAAAATATAATTACGAATACTCAACCAGAAAATGGAACTTCTATGAGAGTAACAAAGGTATTCCCCCTAGGAAATATAGCAAGGAGTTTGCTAATCAAGCCTTTTGTGAACCGCAAAACATTGAAGAGGCAAAATCAAGCGATGACTGGGAACAAAGGAAGTCGGCTAATCCATCTGTGGATAAAAGTTTAAAAATGACAAAGGCAATTCCACCAACAAGTAGTGAAGAGACAGAGGAGATGAATAAAATCCCTTACAGAAAGATGTTGGAAGTTTAATGTTTGCAAGTATTAAGACTCAACCAGACGTCACATTTGATGGGAATCGTGTGAGTCAATCTACAATCAATCTTGAGAAAAGACACTGTACTAAAATCAAAAGAATTCCAAGAATTGATGACTTGCATTGTTTATTAACTGTTGATGTCTTGCTACAGGATAAAGAGACTTTATTGAAAAATGTAATGTTTGATAAAGTTAAATTGTTTTTTCTTTGTGACAGGAGACGTTGCTAAGCGAGGGAGGTTGTTAGTATATAGGAGCGCTTACGCTCCGTTTCCCCTGGTGCATTGCTATGGCAACTGCAGCATGATCCCCAGTGGTCTAATGAGGAAACAGGACGTGGGGGTCACTTCCTGTCTGACCAGTAAAAATATTGGACGCAGTACTGTTAGCTGTGCTCTGTATATATATATATATAAAGTCCCTCAAAGTCTGGTAGAAGGTAACAGGAGGCACCGCAGTGTATACCACCATTATATCATACTTGACAGTTTTTCCTCGTTGGCTTCAGGGAGAACCCGGGGAAGGTAGGCATGCCGGGGCAGGGCTTGTCGAATTGCACCATTTTGGCCTCGCCCCCCAAACGATTGTCACAATTTTGGGCAATTACATCAGGGGGCGGGGCTAAGATGACACAATATTTGCGTCATTAAGCCCCTCCCCCAACTTATCTATATGCGGGGCCAAAAACTGGGAGGTCTCCCAGAACTGCGGGAGTCTCCCGGACATTGTGGGAGAGTAGGCAATTATACGTTAAAGAAAAGCAGCTAATTAATCTCTAGAGACTGAAGTGTCTTTTACATTTCTGTCTCCATTACTGAAGTCATGCTGTCTTACCTGTCAGTCTTTGATTAAATCTTGGTCTCCATGAAAATGGCTACCTCCCTAGGCATCAATACATGGATATAGGACACAATTTCTGAACTGTGTCATCATGCCACGTCTTGTACTGGCTCAGCAGCAGGAAAAATGCCAGACTCTTCAGGGAGTGAGGGAGAACACCCCTATTTCAGGGAGTCTCCCTGACATTCAGGGAGAGTTGGCAAGAATGCATTATATACATATACAAGTGTATCGGTGTACAAGACTGCATAATCTTGTTATTGTCTGCTGTACTACAAGTTACCAACTATTGTGAGTACCTGCATTTATCTGTTGTTATCATCTTTAATAAACAGAAACCTGTTTAACTTACAAAAGTGTTGTGGCTTAACATCCACATTAACACTGCTGAACACTTGTATTAACATCAAAAAGTATAAGCAACAAAAACACTATAGTCATTGGTACAGTTGCCATTCCAGGGGCCGCAATATTGTTAATTACCATTACACACAGGTTCTGGGGGTGGGCGGGCAGAACCCATTAATGCTCCCCTTCTTCCATAGAAATAAAAGCCCACAAGCGATGTGTTCTGATTTGCAATATTTTTTTTATGCACTTGCACCCATATGCTTGCTGGCACTTGCAGTGCTACCAGTGTGCACTATAAATGATGCCCCTATTATGAAATAATCAGTGTTGCCCCCATCATAAATAATTTATTGCCCCCATTGTAAATCAAATAGGATTGCACCCTTAATATTATTATAAATTAAATATTGCCCTCTTAATATAATTGTATATTAATATTGCCACTTAATATAATCATAAATAAATTTTGCCCCTTAATTGATACATAATTAATAAATGATTATTGACCTCATAATTAATAAGTCTATTGTGCTTCCTCTTATTTTCTGAATGGGCAGTTTTCTCAAACCACATGAGGTTTGAGTCATCTCGCCTGAACCAAAAACACCTCCCCCACCCTCCATCCTTTAGCTGGGACTTATTTACAGGCTGGTCCCTCATGCGGGACCAGACACTTTACTGCCTCCTGGGGATCTAGAGATCCATTCGGCCACTCCCCACTGTCCCATTCCTTCTTGCCCCCCCACTCTCCTGCACTGATATCTAACACATATAGGGAAGACAGCACATGACAGTGCAGTCCACATGTGAATGAAATGAGAGGCAGACAGAAGAGTCTGACTGTGAGATTGGTACTGCCCCACCAGAATCAGGACAGTTGGCTACCATTGCCTGTGTACTTGAAGGGGATCAGAAGAGTTGCACTGCCTAACACAGGCTCAAATAATAACCACATTCCTTAGATGCATTCTGGCGGTGTGCTGTGGAAATCCCCATCTTGAAATCCTGCGTTTGCCCCTGTTGGAACCATGTCTAAACGAAATAGCTTTTTTTCTGTCCTGTTCTTAAATTGTACAGTTTGTGTACTTGTCATTTGAAAAAATCAGAATGGCAATTTCAAACAGTGCAGTTTCAAGACATTCAAAATCTCACGATTCCCATATCACGCATAAAATCACCAACAAGCGCAAATTTACCCCAGATCTCATTGTAAACAGCAATCGCTGACTGACCTAGAAAAGGGTACTAGATTTAATACAATAAAGCCTCACAGAATAATAGCTATCATATGGATATAATTGATCACTTCCATTTTCTAAACTTCCAAAAGACAATGATGTTATGGAAGAAAAACTAATATATAATGAATTTTCCAATTTCTCTAAAGGACCACATTCCCTGAACGTTTAAAATTAAATTTAAAAAAAAATCATACCAGGAGTGGGGTTCGAACCCACGCGGATAAATATCCATTTGATCTTAAGTCCAACGCCTTAACCACTCGGCCATCCTGGTGTGGTCCACATGTTATGTTCATGTTGACTTCTATCTCTATGATCAACTTTTCTTAAACTTTTCATCAGCATGATCTTTTTATATTGTGTTACATGAATACTGTATTTTCTTTTTACTGAAAGTGAAATTAATTAGATGGATGATAAGTGGGTTCTAATTGTGCTAAAATGAATCCATGAAAGAAACTGATCCTAATCAATATGACACAGGAGAATCATAACTTTTAAAAATCTATCTTGTATTTTATGTCTGGATTTTCATGACTGATGTGCTAATGCTACTCTTGGGTAATAGAGTTGAAAGTATTTTCATTTGTCTATTTAGGGCTAGATTTACTAAGCTGCGGGTTTGAAAAAGTGGGGATGTTGCCTATAGCAACCAATCAGATTCTAGCTGTCATTTTGTAGAAAGCACTAAATAAATGAAAGCTAGAATCTGATTGGTTGCTATAGGCAACATCCCCACTTTTTCAAACCCGCAGCTTAGTAAATCTAGCCCTTAGAGTCTTTAGTGCACTGTATGACTTGTATATAAATGTGGTGATGATGGGACTGTGGCTGTGTTTGAGCTCTTGCATTTTCATGACTGATGTGCTAATGCTACTCTTAGGAATTAGGGTTGAGAATATTTTTGCTCTTCTATGGAATATTATGAATCACAAGAGTTTGCATTAGATGAGGAGTGGATCGAGTGAAGCACGAGCATACTTAGTTTTGCGGGTTGGAATACGTGGACAAAATAGATGAATAGAGGACAATCCCTGCTTTACAGGGCCCACAGTCTTATTATCTCTGCAAAGCAACTTGAATTCTCCACCATCTGTGAGATCCTAGAGAGCGACTTTCATTCATATACTTACAATAAGACAGACTTTGCACCTACAAGTTGCAAATTAGCAGGAGCACACAATTCTAGGTGAACTTGGACCGACACTTCAGAAACACAGAAATTCCCCCAAAATTCAGTCCATTGCACCCAGGTAGCAGCAAATTTATTGTGAGAATCATGGATGATTCTAGTATTGTAATCTGAGGATAGTCATGTTTGACTAAGAATGAAGATAAATGCTGCTATTTACCGTTTTTTTTTAAATCTTGTTTAAAATATGTTGAAAAGGTTTACAAATGTGTCTAAGAATGACTGGAATTGGGTATGTGAATGTGAGAAGCATGTTGGTAGCTGCAACCGAGTAATACTTTTAATAAGAGGACATAAAAGGCATGGGGGGTGCAACGGCCATATATGGACTTCCTGAAAAGCCTTCACCCTACAGCCTGTCAGAAGTACTGGTAACCCAACTGGACACATTAAAGTAACAATCCAATATATATTAATACCACACCAATTGGCAAACATAGAAACAGGATAACACAGTCTCACATAATGACACACATAGAAACATGGTAATGTACACACATATTAATATTCCAAATCCACACACATGAAGAATCACACTGGGTTTGCGTATGGAAATATCCCTTCTTTAGAAAGTGTCCATACAGTACATAACATGGCATCATCAAGTCCCAAGTGTTTTGTTCACTATCCTGTTAGCGAATGTTCTCTTTGATCCGTACGCGTTTAAGCCAATAGTATCCTTGCAAATAGATTGTTCAGACCTGACCTTATATGCTTTCTGGTGTACGATCAACAAAAGGAAACAACATGGTTAAAACACACATGGGAAAAGAAGACTGAACATCCCGGGCACAAAAAATTACGCATAGTACCACCTTCACTTTGCAGTTACATTAGTCAGATGTGATGTTACTGAATGGATCCGCATGGAATCATGTATTTCGCGACCAAGAGGTGATGTTCCATCTATAGGTTGGGTATAAAATGTCTACATTTATAATGTTGACATTCAAAATGTCTACACCATAATGCCAACAGTGATAATATCTACACTGTTATAATGTTGACCAACAAAATGGCTACATGTTCATAATGTCAACACCGTTATAATGTCAACATACATAATGCCCACACATTCAAAATGTCGACATGTAAAATATGTACACACTGTCAAAATATCTGCATGGTTGTATAGTCATGGCCAAAAGTTTTGAGAATGACATAAGTATTGGTTTTCACAAAGTTTGCTGCTTCAGTGTTTTTAGACCTTTTTGGCAGATCTATGGTATACTGAAGTAAAATTACAAGCATTTCATAAGTGTCAAATGCTTTTATTGACAATTACATTAAATTTACGCAAAAAGTCAATATTTGCAGTGTTGACCCTTCTTTTTGAAGACCTCTGCAATTCGCCCTGGCATGCTGTCAATCAACTTCTGCGCCACATACTGACTGATGGCCGTCCATTCCTGCCTAATTAATGCTTGGAGTTTGTCAGAAATTATGGGTTTTTGTTTGTTCACCGACCTCTTGAGGATTGACTACATGTTCTCAATAGGCTTAAGGTCTGGGAAGTTTCCTTGCCATCAACCCAAAATTTCAATGTTTTAATCCCCGAGCCACTTAGTTATCACATTTGCCTTATGGCAAGGTGCTCCATCATACTGTAAAAGGCATTGTTCATCACCAAACTGTTCTTGGATGGTTGGAAGAAGTTGCTCTTGGAGGATGTTTTGGTTCCATTCTTTATTCATGGCTGTGTTCTTAGGCAAAATTGTGAGTGAGCCCACTCCTGTGGCTGAGAAGCAACCCCACACATGAATGATCTCAGGATGCTTTACTGTTGGCACGACACAGGACTGATGGTAGCGCTCACCTTTCCTTCTCCGGACAAGCATTTTTCCATATGCTCCAAACAATCTGAAAGGGGATTCATCAGAGAATATGACTTTTCCCCAGTCCTCAGCAGTCCAATCCCTCTACCTTTTGCAGAATATCAGTATGTCCCTGATGTTTTTCCTGGAGAGAAGTGACTTCTTTGCTGGCCTTCTTAAGACCAGGCCATCCTTCAAAAGTCTTTGCCTCACTGTCTATGCAGATGCACTTACACTTGCCTGCTGCCATTTCTGAGCAAGTGGTGCCCCGATCCCGCAGCTGAATCAACTTTAGGAGATGGTCCTGGTGCTTGCTGAATGTTCTTGGCCGCCCTGAAGCTGTCTTTACAACTATTGAATCTCTCTCCTTGAAGTTCTTGATGATCCGATAAATGGTTGATTTAGGTGCAATCTTACCAGCAGCAATATCCTTGCCTGTGAAGCCCTTTCTGTGTAAAGCAATGATGATTGCATGTGTTTCCTTGCAGATAACCATGGTTAAAAGAGGAAGAGCAATGATTTCAAGCCCCAACCACCTTTTAAAGCTTCCAGTCTGTTATTCTAACTCAATCAACAATCAGCATGACAGAGTGATCTCCAGACTTGTCCTCGTCAACACTCCTGTGTTATTTTGTGACAGGGCTGAAATGCAGTGAAAATGTTGTTTTTGGGACAAAGTTCATTGTCATGGCAAAGAGGGATTTTGAAATTAATTGCCATTCATCTGATCACTCTTCATGACATTCGGGAGTATAAGCAAAATTGCCATCATAATTACTATGGCAGCAGACTTTGTGAAAAATAATTTTTTGGCCATATTGATATTTAAAATGTTGACATAAATAAATAGATGTAAACAAAAAAAATTCAATAAATGTAAAAAACCTAGCAAAATCAGGGCCAAAAAATATGTGGCGTCCCCCTTAATTTGCTATTATCAGCCTTGGAAAAGCACTAGGCTTTGCCAGCCTGGGCTGTTGGCTCAAAACCCACAGTGTAGAGTTCCCCTGCCATAATGCCAAAATAGCCCCAGGCTGCACAGCAAGGTGCTGTATTTCCTGGGTAGATCAAGGCCATAAAAAAAAAATGTGCCCCCCTACCCCTATGTTTAAGCAGCCCTGTGCTGATAGTACTAAGGCTCTTCCCACACCCCGGGTGTGGTGAGTGTGGAGTAATATTAATTATTAAAATATATATTTTGTCCCAATTGCACTACAGATCTCAGCATGCCCAGACTCCCATTAAATGCTTCGACATTACTACATGCTCTAGCACCCAGGAACAGCTGGGACCTGTAGTGCACCAAGTGTAAACATTTTAATTTAAATAAAAACACCCCAAAACATCCCTCATTCACAATCTTTAATTCTCACCTAGATCCTGGCTCTTTATATATAATAAATCCAGTAATCCTCGGCTTGGTAAAATAAAAAAAAACTCTTACACACGACGCAATACTAGGTCCTAAGAGCTCCAGATGCAAATGAGCTCTTACTGGTGGTTGACTCATATATGTAACAAGGGGATTTGCGACAAGGTCTCCAGGGAAAATAGAAGTGGAGACATGGTGGGTGGGGGTGTGTCACGACCATGGCCGTGGTGGGGTGTGGGTAAATGCTAGTGAGGATATTGCTGTGAAGGGGATCCGTAAGGGGCGCAGGCCTATGTTGCTCAAACTGCAGTGGAGGGGGTGACCTAGTATGAAATTGCAGACAGTTAGCTGTAGGAAATGAACCTTGGTGAAAATTGCCCCAATATATGCACTAGGTAGGATACATTGGAAGATATCGGCGATTTGCAAAAAAATGCTATTTGATACATTTACCCCCAAGTGTTATCAGCAAGCAACATGCAAAATTCTTCTTGCTGTTTCAAGGGTAAAAAAGTAGGTAACTCATCCGTGAATTCACATTCTTGTGACAACACTTTGCCTCTTGAAAGCCATTCTGCTTGTGTGCAAAATAAGATTCACATTCTTTGCACCAACTTCTTGACATAGTTTGCTAAACAGTCATGATTTAAGTGGCTTACTTTTTATGTAGTTCATCATTTATACAACTTTGTCTAGTACTGTCTTCAAATTATTGCATATTGTTTTTCCAACCAGCGCCTCAGGATGGAGAAAACAAAGTGCCGTTATGACAGCACAGTTTTCTTTCTTCACTAATGATACAAAGCCTTTCATTGAACCTACCATTGATGGAGCGCCATCTCTACAAATTCCAGAACAAACCAACAGTTTCCAAGTATTTACTTAATGTATTAAATATTATTATTACTAATGTAACAAATGAACGCTAATAGTTGAGTCTTCCCTCCAATATCTGTAGACTCATCTACTTGGAGTGCTGTAATGTAACTTTCTTTTACAAAAGACGCACACAGTTTCTTCTATGTCTGCTGACATGTCATGTATCTGTCTGCTAATGGTATTATCTGAGAGTGGAATCTTTTTAACTTCTTTTTCTAAGTCGCTCCCAAACAGTGTTTTTACTATGACGCTATAAGCAAAGAAAATAAGTGTCTCTGCTTCTGTATAAAGCTTCATGTTTTTAGCCACTAATTCTGCAACTAAGTAGTTGGCCTCTTGAGTTTTATTAGATATTGTGACTGTTTTAGAAAATATCAGGCTCTGTTGTTTTCTCTCATTCAGAAGTCTCTCTGGTCCAACATTTCTCTCAAAGTATGATGGAGGCTTGTTAGTAAGATGACCATGTCACATGGTGAAATGTCACTTTAATTTACTGGGCACCATGACTTCATCTGCGAAATTATCACCACAAATAGCACATTCTGGTGTAGGATTATATTCATTACCACACCAAGTAAATCCCTGATCCAAATAGAGATTATCTTTTTTTCCATCTGTTCACACCAGTTTTACTGAAAGTTAGAACTGTAATTTATTTTTCATTCTCACACAATCATCATGTTTTCTCTTGAACACAAACTTGTCAATATAAAGATCAAACTCAACTGTTTTCTAATGCTGCTGCTACAAGGAGTGCCACTTTTGTGGCTGAAGTGCTTGGTTTGTTTGGGCCCCCAAAAAACAATGTACCAATGGGCTTGAGGTAGCTAAGTTAACAGTGCTGTCAATGAACTCTAAGACTGCAACGAGCTGGCTGGTTACTAATCGACAAGGCAACGGCATAAACACACGGTAGTTCATAGCACATCTAGGAAACATTACTACACAGCAGTGGCACAAAACAGAAGTGGTGCAAGATGGAATTGTCCTTGGGCCCTCCACCCACCTTTATGTCGGATTCACATAATATGATTCATGGGTAGCAGACTAGACAAGGTTATAAACTTGACAATATATTGACAGCAACAGTATTATTAGGACAACAATTGAAATTTAGAAAGTATATATTAGGTTGACAATTCAAATGTAGACAGTGTTATCCCTAACTCTAACCCTATCCCTGTCCCTATCCCTGTCCCTATCCCTAGACATATCTTTATCCCTATCCCTGTCCCTATTCTAGACATGTCCCTAACCCTGTCCCTATCCGTGAACCTATCCCTTGCCCTTTCCCTAGACTTGTCCATATCCATAGACCTGTCCCTAGGCCTGTCATTAGCCAAATCCCTAGCCCTATAATAATACTGTCCACATTTGAATAATCTACCAAATCATACTGTCCACCATGTGAATTGGTGACCTAATAATACTGTTGACACCTGAATTCCCGACAGTTACACAAGCTGCTAGACCAAGGTTTAAATGTCAAACAGTGCAAGATGTAATTGTCCTTGGAAATATGTTAAAATGGACACGTACAGTTTAACAAACAAAGCACTTCAGCGACAAACAGTGCCACTTTTGTGGCTGAAGTGCTTGGTACCACCAAGTTGATTGTGTAAGCAAAACAGGAAATGTGATAGAATTCCCCCAGCCAATGCTTTCACAATATTGGCTGCGTTATCAGAAATCACATATCCTGAGGAGAGTCCAAGCAGGATAAGCCACGTTGTAATGATATCCCTTAGTTTTCCTAACAGGTTGTCAGCAGTATGCCTGTTAGTGAAGATGGTGATACACAGAGTAGACTGCCTTTGAAAAATCTGGAAATGTTTGGCAGATACTGCTGCTGTTCCTGCTGCTGAAGGCGATTCACCAACTCAGTGGGCAGTCACAGTCATATAATCTTTAGTTGCCCAGTTACTCTTGTCCACATATCTGTGGTTAAGTATACAGTGGGTAGAATGGCATTTCGTAGCCCAATAATTTTCATTTTTCTATCCTTCTAGTAGAGGTGAGGAAATGCTTGTCTGGTAAACTGGTGTTGAGGTAGATTTTTTTTAGTCTTATGCCCAGGCATGACAATGGGCTTCTTCTTATCACTGGCAAAAACTGCTTCCACTGGTGCAGGACTTACAAAAACAACATCCTCTTCATCATCAACATCCTCACTAGCGCCATAGTCAGCTACACAAATATCCCCCTCATCCTGTTGCAAATCCAAAGTGGCATCCTCAGTTTCTATATCACATGCTACACTTGGGCTGCTCATCCACACATTTGCAGAAATGGTGAAAGGAGGCTTCTTTATGAGTACAGTATCAGAAAGTTCAGGCTTAGACATAGCACTCGTGGATAGACTCTACTACTATTTTTTTCCAGCTCGGCTTTTACATGTGAAATTTTTCTGTGTGAGCATTGGCACTGTACAATGGCACTGGAGACTGGAGAGTGACAACAACACTGCTACTCCTTCTGTTTCTGTGTGAGCATGGCACTGGAGACTGGAGAGTGATAATAACACTACTACACTTTCTGTTTCTGTGTGAGCAATGGCACAGAGCAATGTCACTGGAGACTGACAAGAACACTGCCATCCCTCCTGTTTCTGTGTGAGCAATGGCATGGAGCAATGTCAATGGAGACTGCCACGAATGCTGCTACCCTTCCTGTGTCTGTCTGAGAAATGGCACTGGCCCTGCAGGGAGGGAGGCACTCATGGAATCTAAATCCCTGTGAGATCCAATGATGCAACAATGGCATTTTGCTTCACTTTCAGTTCCAAGGAAGCGGGAACATACTGAGCCAGCTTGACTTGGTACTTGGATTTGAAAGGTTGAAAACTGATTCCGAGCATCCCTGATGTATATATATATATATATATATATAATATATATATATATACACACACACACACACACACACACACACTGTACATTGTCGTCCTGTAATCAGCAGTGAGGCTAGTTTTGATCCTAACGACATATCATTGAATGTATCTGAATATGATAACATTTCAATGTCCTAATGCTTGTTTCAAGACAGTACTATTTATTCAGCAAAAGTATAATTTTTGACAAATTTTAATTACAGGGGAAATTCACAGGTTATAACAATCTAAATCGTGAGGTTGACAGAACTGCCCACTTCCCTACTGTTTTGTGATTAATGATCTCTGTAAGATGTTGCTGCTCTCAATTCCTCAATGGATACAGGTGCAAAGGAACAATATGCACCAATTTCAAGGGATGAGTTAGCGGGAGTGAAGTGAAATATGTACCTGGATGGAGTTTCCCTTCATGCTGTTGCCTATGTTGCTACATGTCTGAATGTTGATGGTAATATGTTGGATTTTTAAAAGAAGTTATATTGAGAAAATTTGATACATGGTCATTTAGATGGTGAATTGTCACGATTTGCCCATGGCTGTACTTCAACATCTCCTCCCAAGAGGCTGCACTGCCTTTGTCTGTTCCTGTCTGCAAGGGGTTAAGTCTTCATCATTACTCCTAGGGCCTAATCACCTGTGCTTGGCCTTTAAGAGAATGCCTTTCCCAGCAATCTGAGCCAGTTTGTCAATTGTCACTGCTGCTGGTCTCACTGTAAAAACTCCTGTGATCTGATCCCGACTTCATCCCTGGTATTGGACTCCTGCTTGTTCCTAAATTTTGCACCTCCACTTGTGACCCAGATCAGGGGCGCATGCAGGATTGTCAGGGGGGGGTTTCCGTGGTGGTGCTGTTCACAAAACAGCACCGCAGCGGACGCTTCTTTGACAGTGCCGCGGCTGCTGTATAGGACTGTGCCGCTATGGTGGGCACTGAGTTAGCGCAGGGGGGGTTTCTGGAGACTCAGAAACCCCCCCTGCGTGCGCCACTGCAGATCCCACTTTTGTTTGACCTTGCACCTGCTTACTCCCTGGTATTATTGTGGATCTCCAAATGCTGACATCTGGCTTACCTGAATCTCCTTTTGCCTAATACTCCTGTAGATCCTCCGGCGCCTCCAGACATCCATTATCTGTAGTCCATTGTCTAACTTGGAAAACCAGTGTACCAGCTTCCCGGCTTAATCTGCCAAACCAAACACCCTGCAGTTGCAGTTATTTGTCATAGTTGGAAAACCTGGGTCTCCCACAGTCATCCTGTTTTGCCTGGTCTCCAGCTTCCCAGCCAAATCTGCTTTCTCTGACTAACCTGTACCTGCAGTTGTGCCATTTATCCAGTACTTCAGTCCCCAGGTTACCTGGGTATCCTGGGATCCTGTTTCACTGTTTCTATGGACTTGTGTTAGTTGCCTTATTATTTACTGCATCTCATGTTTACCTGTGTGACCTGTGTTTACAAAACCACTTTGTTTCATTTACATTTTCTATGTGGTATTGGGAATCCTGACATGAATCTGTTGGCATAGTTCTGCAGAAAGAAGTTTTTCACACTGGTATCATCCAGATTTTCATAGTTTATATTGTATAATTTATCTATTTTGCTGTTTGAAATATTAATTTATGAATTGTTAGATTATAAACTTCTCTAGAGATCAGAAGTATATTGCCTTTTTCCAACTACATCTTAACAAATAGTTAATTTTTTTTTCTGTAAATGACCATTTATAGAAACCAGAAATACCCCCAAAATTTAGTTTATATTGACTACTTATTCTGCACATTACCTCTTACAAGAACTATGTTTCTATCAGTTCCCCTTCTCTTGCACCCATATAACTTTTGACTGATCTTGGTAAAGTTATTTATCATGTGTTAGGATATAGAATGATGAGGTTTGTTACACAAAACAGTGATCTATAATAATTTTGTTTATTTTTCAGAAAGATATTAAAAGAAAAATACAATAGTAAGAGTCAAACTTTAAGCCAACCTCAAATCCTCAAATCCCGGATTGGCAGGTGGTAAACAGCCTGTCTTGGTGGTTTGAAAATACAGGCAGGCTTGGTGGGTGGTTCACAGAACCAGGTTTGGGGATGGTGAACAGAGCCCGTATTGGAAAATGTGAAACAAAGCAAGCTTAGGGGTTTGCACACAGAGCTCTGTTAGTGAGGTTGCTCACAGAGCTTGATTTAGGGGGCTGCGCAAAGATTTCAGCTTGGTTTGTGATGCATAGTTCCCAGCTTGGGGGATGGGGCACAAGGCTTTTCTTAAAGGGTGGAGCATTGGGGGTGAAACACAAAGCATTGTATGAGGAGTGTTGCTCCGAGCCTGCCTTGGAGGATGAAGAGCAAAGCTAGGCTTGGGGGGTTGCTCACAGATCTCAGCTTTGGTGGTAGTATATAGAGCTCTGTTTGGTGGGTGGTGCACAGTCCCTGAATTGAGGGGTGGCGCACAGAGAGGGATAGGGCACAGAGCCCTTCTTAGATGGTGGTGTACAGAGCCAGGCTTTGGGGGTGAAAAAGAGAGCCTAGTATGAGGAGTGTTGCTCAAAGCCTGCCTTGGAATATGAGTTACAATGCTCAGAGACCTCAGTTTTGGCGGTGGTATACAAAGCTTGGCTTGGTGGGCGGTGCACAGACCCTGAACCTGGCTGGGGTCTGGCACAGAGAGTCCAGCTGGCGGTGTGGCAGACAGCCCAGCTTGGGGTGTGGCTCAGAGGGCCTGACAGGGGCTGTAGCACAGAGATCCTGGCTTGTGGTGCAGCAGAGGGAGCTCGTCTGGAGGTGTAGCACAGTGAGCCTAGCTGGGGGCGATGTACAGTGAGCCCAGCTGAGGGGTGACTCAAAGAGCCCAACTGAGGGTCTAGCACAGAGAGCCCAGGTGGCTGTGTGGCACAGGCAGTCCAGCTTGGGGTGTGGCTCAAAGGGCCTAGAGGGCCTTTGGCTGTGGGTGTGGCACAGAGTGTCCGACTGGTGGGATGCCACAGTCAGCCCAGCTGGATGGTGGCACAGAGAATACAGCTGGTGGGGTGGCACAGAGACCCAGGCTGGGGGGGAGTTACAGAAAGTCCACCTGGGGTTGTGGCACAGAGAGCTTGACTGAGGTAAAGGGCCATAGAGCCCAGCTCTGGCAGGTTGACAGTGGAGCTCAGTGCAGACACATTGACAGTGGAGCCCAGCTCAGACACATTGACAGTGGAGCCCAGTTCAGGCATGTTGACAATAGAGCCCAGCTCAGATATGTTGACGCTAGAGACCGGCTCAGACTTTTTTTTTTAAATTCAGTATTTTTATTGGAAATTTTCAAGGCACATACATACCAACAACAAAACAAAAAATAAACAAATACAGAAGAAAGAAAATACAGTCGCAAATATGCCAATATTAAATATAAAATATTGGTTAAATTGTAAGACACCAGTATCGCATAATGATAACATTTGTACAATACTTAATTAGGAATATACATCGTAAATACTCTTGCATACGTACTCTGCAGAGGCGGGGCTCTGCTTTTTGTTATGGACTTTATTATTGTTATTATGTAATCCAGGGGAACCAGACCCTCATGTATTCGGGACATTATGACTCGAGGATACAAATAAAATGGAGACTCCACCCACCTGTACCATATATTCTCAAACTTTGGCAATGCCTGCCTGCTCGTGTAAACAAATCTTTCATGCCCTATAGTGGCATTAACCAGGATTTTCCAACTCTTAATTGTGGGACTCGTCGAGGCTAACCATAAGCGGGCTATGCTAACCTTAGCCACCATAAACAACTGGGAAATATACATTTTTGTCAGCTTGTTGACCTTTCCCTTCAGACGGAGCTCAAATAAACAGGTGGCCGATGACCTAAGTGGGACTTCAATTCCCGTTTTTTGAACACATCGTATGACTCTTCGCCAGAAGTTTTGTATACAGGGACATTCCCAAATGAGATGCCAGAAATTGCCATTTTCCGAACTACATTTTGGACATTTAGAAGTGCTATCGGGGCGGAACTTAGCCAGCCTAATAGAAGTCAAGTAGGCACTATGCAGAATGAACACCTGTATTTGCTGGAATTTTAATGATGCTGTGTTGCCACTAGTGCTATCCATGACCATCCCCCATTCTTTGTCTGTTAAGGGACCAATATCTATTTCCCATTGATTTCTCAGGTCATTCAAGTCATTTACTGTGGATTCATACAAAAGACAGGAGTACATACATGAAATCAGACCCCTGTTGCTCAAAGCCTGTAACTTCTTTCTCAGTGGGGCTATGGCAACCACTGGTGGCTCCCCTTTGAATTATGTGTACATGGCATGTCTCAGTTGGAGGTAGGAAAAGAACATTGTTCTAGACACAGAAAATTCCCTGGACAACTGTTCAAAAGATTTAAGAACATTTACTTCATATAGTTGACCTACAGCCACCACACCATACCGGGACCACCGCCTGGACCCCACCACTGTGTCCAACTCCCTCAATCTCCTCGCCCCCCAAATAGGAGTACATGGATCTATATCTGTGAATCCCACCATTTTATTACTGACTGCCCAGATCTTAATTGCCT
The DNA here is from genome assembly GCF_038048845.1 of Mixophyes fleayi. NCBI lineage: Eukaryota > Metazoa > Chordata > Amphibia > Anura > Limnodynastidae > Mixophyes > Mixophyes fleayi. The sequence continues at coordinate 127,136,336 of NC_134402.1, read as the reverse complement.
GAATAAGGAGCGGAGAAGCCTGTGGGCCGAGCCTCCCGGACAACAGTGACTGCAAAGGCGTATGATTGGCATTGAATTGATGAACTAATATCCAGTGTAGATCCTGGTAACCCGGATCGGAAATCCATGCCTTAAGTGGGGTCAGTTGAGAAGCAATATAGTACAGTTTTAAATTTGGAAACGCAAGACCACCACTAGCCCTGGACCTGCACAACGAACTGAGCTTAACCTTGGCCCTTCCCATCTCCCCAGACCAGAGAGGTCAAATAACGGTCAACACTGCGAAAGAAAGAGGGTGGGATATATATAGGTGATTGCTGAAGTATATATAAAAACCTTGGCTGCACCACCATCTTAATTAAGTTTATCCTGCCAGACCCAGCTCAGACTTTTGACCACAGAGCACAGCTCAGGATTGCAGAGCCCATCTCAGGCATGTTGACTTTGGAGCCTAACTCAAACATGTGAGAGCCCACCACAGGTATGTTGTCCGTAGAGGTCACCTCAGGTGTGTTGACTACTGAGTTCGGCTCATGCATGTTAATTTTGGGGACCAGCTCGGGCGTATTGGCATTAGAACTATCTTCTGGCATGTGGATCATAGAGCTTGTCACAGCCATAGAATCCACCTTAGACGTATTGACCTTGGAGTCCAGCTCATGGACCCAGTTTCATACATGTGGACTCTAGTCCACATTAGTAATTGTAGTAATCTAACAATGAACGTCAGAATTGACATCCTATTACCTGTATATGACTGGGCTTTAAGTTGTCTAAAATCTCCAGCACACAACTAGCTAGTGCAGGTCAGAAGATGTCAAAACATTTTTTATTATGACATGTACTATTATGACATCACTTCTGAGCTTTAGCATTCTAGGTCAGTTGGAAACAGACTGGTCCTACAACCAGTGGATTTGGCATAACAATTTCTAAAAAGTAAGACTGGTAATATATATATATATATATATATATATATATATATATATATACGTATGAATCTGTAATCGGTTAGTACTTATAAAAAAAAATCATTTCAGTTAGTATTATAAGCAAAGTGCCCCCTCCACCATAAATTAGAGATATTAGAAGTCACCTCATATTTCTGTCACCTTTATAGTATCACTTTGGCATACTGACTGTATATGGTCTCGGTCGGCCTTGGTAACTCAATACCCTTAAATAAAGATTACATTAGCTATGAGAGCCCAGATTACTATCTTTTCGAAGTCACTTGATGCCTGACGTCTAAAATTTCTAGCACATAAATATCCTGGCTAAAATGTTAATATATGCTTGTTTTTTCACCAGAAGGGAGTAGAAATATTAATAACAATAATTTGCAAATCACCATTATGTATGGTGGGATCTAAATAATAAAAAAAGATTTTCCTTTTTAAATAAAAGAAGATATGTAGCGGGGATGGAATATGAGCTATATTTATTTTGTACAATATTTTGACATTGGTTTGTCATGGGAAATTAATTATAACAGGCATGTCAGCCGGTCACGTAGTAACCCGCTCATCCCAGTGGTATACCCACTTATTGTGGACTGTACTTCTAATATTATTTACCATTAATGGTTTATACACCACTTCCTCACCTTCTCCACATAACCAATAGAACTTAGTATTAAGCTTATCTCCTAAGTAATATAATAAAAGACACCACACTGACTTGTTGGCAAATAAACTCTTATTTATTTAAATTAAACCGAAACTGCTATGGTGACGGGAAAACACTGTACTTGACATTGCCCATCGATAAGCGCACACTATTTCTTAAACTTAATGGAACAAGTACATCCAGAGCTGAACCACAGCCCGTACCATACCATGGCTTGCTTCTTTGCTGGACCAGCATACCTCCGGGGCTGAACCAGAACACCTGTACCATACCATGGCCATATCTCCTTGTTGGACCAACATACCTTCAGGGCTGAACCACAACACTCGTACCATACCACGAGCCCGCGCTCCAGTTGGCTCCTCATACCTCTAGCCTGCACCAACACTCTACTGTAAGAACTGTCACGTGTATCCTATGACCATTTGCACATGAGCAGGAAAGCTGTATCTCGAGCAGACAGCGAACACTTGAACCAGAACTCAGGAATGGGAGTAAGGGTTTGCTTTCCTGGGCCAAGAGAGTAAGCTAACTCCACCCCACTCTTTAAACTGATCCCTTTTCCCTGCCCCTTCATGACACTTGTTTGTACATTACCACACCTACTCTCTTTGTTAACCCTTAGTAATCCAAAATGGTTATCAACAAAAACCAAAGCTTTTAATTTCCCTCAGTCTTAATACATCCCTCAGTTCTAATAAAATGCTTACGGTTGATAACATAACCAATAGACCTTAGTCTTAACCTTATCTCCTAAGTAATATAATAAAAGCCACCACACCGACTTGTTGGCAAATAAACTCTTATTTATTTTAGTTTAACCGGAACTGCTATGGTGACGGGGGAACACTGTACTCGACCTTGCCCATCGATAAGCACACACTATTTCTTAAACTTAATGGGACATCCCGGAACCCGCCCCTCCGGGATGCCTGGGGATAGATGCTAAATGTAATGCACTACAAGCCAGCCCAGATGAGCTGTACTTGCACCAAACCTAAGCTGACTCTTCGAAGGGCACGGGTTCCAAACACCTTACTTCCATGAATGTGTGCTTTAGCCACTTTGCTTATCTTGTACAGCGTTCACCAGCCATGCCAGGTTCCCTCCTGAACCTAGGCCTGCCACCATACTACCCCTTAACCAATTTGCGTAACACCCTATAAACCTCTGCTATATAGATACCTAACCCTTCATCCATTAGGTGCACCCCATCAGGCCTGGGTTCTGAAACCTAATTCCTGGGTGCTCAATTCTCCATCCACCAATTGACCGTAGATACTTGGCCATGACCGTATTCACCCTCTTACAGGCACGGTCCGCCATTATTCCATCTGGAACAAATGCCCACACAGGTCGGGGAACTATGCTGGACCAATGCAGGAACAATTCAGGTCAGGAGGCATACAATCATGCTAGGTCGGCCAATATTGCTAGGCCTAGCTCAATAGATTTGGCATTGACGTAATCCCCTCCACCCTGATGTATAACCAAAATATGGGTAACCCCCACTCTCCGCTATTTTCTGGACAGCAGTCCTTTAAAACTTGGTTGCCTCATTCCCCTCCAACCTAACCAAGATACCCCTACTGGGCAGGGGAATGCAGCTGTATTACCAGATGCATGGTGCAAAGCAGCCCAATGCACAACGAGTGACCCAGGACCCAGATCTTCAGCGGAGTTCTATGCACTGTATTGCAGCAAAAGACAACACCGTTAAAGCACCACACAGCCACATAGCATTCCCATAGGCCATTATACACGGAAGCCACTGCACATAGAGACAAATGAGACCCACTCAAAGGAGAGGAAGAAAAAATTGAGGGACATAGGGAGGAAAACGAAAAGAGAATGAGAAGAAAATTGAAAAGAAGAAGTGGTCAGGCGACACAAGCGAAGGTAAAACCTTGTGGTACCAATAGCCAATCAGGTCCACTCTTAGAGGGAAAATATGGAGAAATCCCTTTGCGCCCCTGCACCCAAGAGCAGCAAGCAAAACGCCCTGTGACAACCTATGAATAGTAGGATAAGAAGTGCAGGTCCCAATCCATCTCTAAACTGGGTATCCTGCTGGGAAAGATAGGATAGCATCATCCTCCTCATATAAACACAGCAACCTCTGACAATAATCTACAGGCGCAAAGCAAGAATAGCTACTAGCGCCCTGTGAAAACCGTGAACTCGATGCTATACTGCCAAAAATACCGGTTAAGACAAAGGGTATATGACAACAGGATTAGAAAAGGCAGACAGGACAGGGAGCAGACAATTGCTGTGAAACTTATCCTATTGCTTTTCTGGGCCAAGAGAGTGAGCTAACTCCACCCCACTCTTTAAACTGATCCCTTGTCCCTGCCCCTTCATGACACTTGTTTATATATTACCACACCTACTCACTTTGTTAACCCTTGGTAATCCAAAATGGTTATCAACACAAACCAAAGATTTAAATTTCCCTCTGGCTTAATTCATCCCTCAGATCTAATAAACTGACCAGGCCCTTCATCCAATCATCATAGCCAGAAGACTTAGAGGAAACAATTCAATATATCAGCTTTATCAGACAAAAGATTGTTATGGTTAGTTACCTTTACTTTCCTGAGTTTAGTACAGCTGCTTCAATTTCTTGTCCAGTATCATCCAGTATTGTCCTGTATCATCCGACATCTAAGACTGAGGAGCTAAGTGCTGGGAGGGGGATTTTATAGGCAGCTATTGTGATGATATGCACCATTATGCACCATTATGACATCACTCACCTTTACAATTCAGATCAGACATGGGATGAACTGTTAATATTTTCACAAAAACAGACATGTCCTTTTGCCACTTTTCAAATTGTTTATCATTAGCTTGCAAAGCATTAGTCAAAAAGCATATTTTGTAAGCATTTCTAATATAGTTTTACACATAAAAAGTAGAGATGCTCAGGCTCGGTTCTGCGAGAACCGAGCCAGCTCGGTACTGACACACGCCCTCGGAATTAAAAACTAGCCAAAACATCATTGTTACGCCATCAGATCTCGTGACTTTTGGATTCCATAAGTACCGCCCTCCATGGTGATCCAGCGCCATTTCACAGAGAGACACAGAAGGGGTAGCACGGTTCTTGGCAGTCTCTTGGGCAGCTTCATAGCTAGAAAAGAAAGAGGAGGGGTAGCAGTGTTCTTCAAATTCTCCTGTGACATTCTACTGAGTTATAGCTCACAGAGAAACAGGAGAGCTCCATTGCTCTATTGCTAATTGTCATTGCTGAAATAGTAGGACTGGCAGTCTTGTCCTAAATCTGCAGACACATTGTACTGTGTTATATAGTTAACACACAAACAAGAGAGCTCCATTGCTAATTGTCATTGCTGAAATAGAAATAATAGGGCTGGCAGTGTTGTTCTAAATCTGCAGTCACATTGTATTGTGTTATATAGCTAACTCACAAACAGGACAGCTCCATTGCTCCATTGCTAATTGTCATTGCTGAAATAGAAATAATGGGTTGGCATTGTTCTTCAAAATCTTCAGTCACATTTTACTGTGTTATCAAAATGAATTCACAGCAGCACACAGAAGACCAGGAGCACCAAGCAGCTGCTGGCTTCAGTCATGATTATAGTAATCCCTCTACGTCATGATCTGCTAAATCCCATGTTAAAGTGCATAGTGTTTTTAAGTCAAGGAAACAAAAATGTAAAAAACACCTTTTACCTTGGTAAAGAAAAAAAAACCTGTAATCCAGGCAAAGCTATCTGCAGAAAAAAATAAAATCGCCAACATACCATTCTACACACGCAGTGGCAAGGAAAGAATGAGGCCTTCGCCTTTCTCTATGAGTGCTAGTTCTGCAACTGTCACTGAGGCATCTTCTTGTAAGGTCAGTCATGACCAAGCAAGACCTTGTCATTCTGACTCCAAAAGTGATTTTTAAATACTTTTACGTGTAAAAGTCGAGCTGGAAGAAAACAGTAAGGCAAAACATCCACCTCTTATGTGTACAATTATTTTTACCCAATCCTGACAACAGTTGTCTAGCCATTTGTAGTGTTTGTAAAGCCACACCAACAACATCTTACTCATCAATATCCTCACTAGTGAGCGGAGTTAGTCTGGCATCCAAGTTGCTATGGCTAGATGACTTCTCCCCTAGCCAGGACTGCTCTGAAGAATTCTTGAGTGTTAGTCCTGCTGCTGCTGCTGCTGGAGGTCGATTTTCAACACAGAAGTAGACCAAGAAGAAGATTACTAATAGTTTACAACAATTGACTGTTAAACAATCCTTTTCAAGAGGAAACAAGTATGAAAGCTGTCACCCTGTTGCAAAGCGGATCACAGACACCACTATGCTAATATTAGATCTGCGTCCAATATCCACAATTAATGCAGCTGGTTTTAGACAGTTAATTGAGGTCCTGTGTCCCCGTTATCAAATTACATCACGACACCATTTTGTTAGAATAGCAATTCCTCACCTTCACCAGAAGGTTCCATAACATGTAATTATTGGGCTGCAAAATGCCATTCTACCCACTGTACACTTAATCACAGATATGTGGATAAGCGGATTTGGGCAAACTAAAGATTATCTGACTGTGACAGCCCACTGGGTTGGTGAATTGCCTTCAGCAGCAGCAACAGCAGCAGCATGTCGCAAACAACGCCAGATTATTCCAAGGCAGACTACTCTGTGTATCAGCGACTTCACTAAGAGGCATACCGATGACAACCTGTTTGAAAAACTAAGGAATGCCATGGTAACATGGTGTATCCTGTTTGGTCTCTCCTGAGGAAATGTCATTTATGATAAACGCTAACAATATTGTGAGAGCATTACAGCTGGGTGAAACAGAGCTTTTTGAAAAATGACAGGGGCGTGCAGGAGATGCTGTCTGTGGCCCGAAATGTTTCATAACATTTTCGGCATTGTGCAACAGCATGTAGGAAATTGCAGCACCTGCAAGAACAATTTATTTTTTCCTGCCACCAACTTAAGCAAGAGGTGGTAACAAGGTGGAATTCTACCCTGTATATGCTTGTGAGTATGGAGGAACAGCGAAAAGCTATCCACGCTTACTCCACAAGGCATGACATGAATATATTTTAGTCCAGCGCAGTGGAGAATACTTTCCGTGTTGTGCAAGGTGCTGAAACGATTCGAAGTAGTCATCTGTGAACTGAGTTCAGACACTGCTAGCTTGCGCAAAGTGATTCCATTAATTAGACTTTTGGAAAAACACCTTGAAAAATTGAAGGTGGAGATGAAACAAAGAAATTATGCTAAGTATGTCAGACTTGTAGAAAAAGTACTTTAATTGCTTCCCCAGGTTCAAAGAGTTATCAACGTCTAGAAATTGTATCACTACATTTTGGCGACTATGCTTGATCCTAGGTTTAAGAGCTATGTCTTCTCTTTATTTCCCACTGTCCCAGTTCACAAGAGATGCAATAAGCTGCTGGTGAGCAAGTTGACAGCTGAAGTGGTACCTGACATGACGGCATTCCCTCCTTCAGTTTCTCAGGCCACTGCTGCTAGGAAAAAAAATAGCTTTTATAAGAGACCCAAGGATGATGCAAATGATTCAGCAGAACATTTTGACATTTGGTCTGGTGTAAAAGAATTGCCCAAAAATCGTAACAGCTCTGTCAGAAAAATTAACTACAAATTCCACGAGCAAGACCTTTACTGGTATTTAGATCAAAGTACAGAGACTTCTGTAATGATGGATTCCAGCGGGGATGAATTAGTATTGTGTGCTGATGATGTACATACTGTTGAGGGTGAGGATGATGACAATGTAGATTGCAGGTGCTTGGATCTAGCTCAGAGAAGGAAGCTAGCTGATGCTGGAATGCTTAATATTTTGGGTAAAATGACATGTTGGCAATTTTATGTTTTTCTATAGTAAAGTTTCACCTTTATTAAAGATGTGTTTTTTTCTTTAAAAAGGTAAAAGCTTTTTTTTTACATTTTTGTTTTTGACATTTATGTTACAGAGACTTCTGTAATGCTTTTTTAAAAATGCCTAGGGCGCCGTGGACCCTAGCACCGGCCCTGGGTGACACACCCATTTGTTTTCTCAGGTGTCTTAGATGTTCTTTAAACTGGAAATAATTATCACCCTGCCTCAGGGCCTCCTCTGTATTATTCGTCTGAAGCGCAGTGTATCTCTCGTGTACAAGCTCTCTTAAATCCGGGATCTCATCTGGTGGGTCACATTTTAATTTAAGTACGGTCTCCTCAACTGCATCTATATTTTGGTTTAAATCCCTGTTTAATGCAGCGTATTCCAATATGACGGATTCCATGCTGCCCACATGTTCTGTGTCACAGTCTGTCTGAAGCAGATGTAATGCCACTCAAGTTGTAATATCCATTCCCGTGTCTACATAAGTTTGGCAGTTCTTCAGGGATGAGAGGGAGGTATCCAGAGAAGAGAAGGAGCTTAAAGATGCAGCACAAGCAGACATGGTTAAATAATGTAGAGTTCATTGACAACACTGTTGGGCTTAATGCAGCTAAGCTATTGGTAGCTTGTTTTGTGGGGGCCCAAACAAACCAAGCACTTCAGCACAAATGTGGCACTCCTTGTCGATGTGCTTGCTTGCTTTGTTAAAATGTACCTGTCCTTTTCAATATCTTACATAAGGTTGGGTGGGAGGGACCAAGGACAATTCCATCTTGCACCACTTTTCTTTTCTGCCACTGCTGTGTGGCAATGTTTCTTAGGTGTGCTATGAACTGCCGTGTGTTTGTGTCGTTGCTCTGTCGCTTAGCATCCAGCTAGGTCGCTGCAGTCTTTGTCTGAAAGTGTATGAAAATAATATTGTGTCCTGTGAGGATGTCAAAATTGACTGCAAATGACTGGAAATTAGTGTTATTGAGGTTAATAATAATGTAGGAACAAGAAAAGAGCAAAGTGATGTGATTCTAGCATATTTTAGCTATTTTTCTAAAAAATACAGATTCAAAACGAAAAACCAAACCTAAAACACACAAGGGCGGTTTTGTCATAACCAAAACCAAAACACAAACTTAATCCAGATCCAAAACCAAAACCAACACATGGGGATCAGTGAACATCTCTACAATGTATACTATGTGAAGGATTGCAGAAAAAGATGTGTAACAGCACAACTGGTGATGTTGTATCCAGCAATAAATACCTGCATTTTAAAGCAAGTGTAACCTTACACCAAAACATTGAGCTTAAATTGCATTTATATAGTTCAAGCATATAGATTTATTTACTTCTGTATTTTATGGAATGTTAGAAAGTGTTCAAACCTTATTGGCATTTTACTCGTATTGTTGTTGTAAATCATAGGTATAGTACAAAGGTTATGGTAGGTTCCAGACCCATTTACCACCCCAGCTGTGCCACATAATAGGTTGAGCAAACTGACTACACGGGCCAACAGCTGCCTATTGGTCTGCGCTGTCACACCCCTCCTAGGCCTAGCTTTCACCAGTGCTGCATGAACAGTCTAGTGGGAGGCGGATCTGCACAGTTACATACTTCCAGAGTCTGCATGCAGAGCCTGGGCTGGCCAAAATGCAACAAAACTATGGCCCAAATATACACCTGGCAGCACTGACCATGTGCTTATTCTACATGGGAGTAGGGAGTCGTTTTATTTCTTTTAAAAAAAAAATCAGTTAGGAGGAGTTCTTTTTTTACTTAAAATATTTACAATGAACCAAACTGGCAGTATTTTGGTTTTAGGATATTGTCACCATTGTTTTAATTGTCCAACAATAAAAGTCTCTTACGTATGTCTATCCTTCTACAGTGCAGCTGTAAAAGTATTCTGTATTAAAACATTTATTTTATATAAAAAAGCATGATAGACAGAATGTTGAAAGTAGGCAAACATATGCTAACAATCATCAGAGTGTTGACTCTTTAAAAGAATAGAGAAAGTGAAAGCTGGCATACTGTAAACAAGCATTTAGATGGAAAATTAAACAGTTGTAAACAAGATCAGATGGAGCAGGCAGTCAGGAAATTAATTAAAACATGCAAAATTTGGCATTAACAATTTAACAGTTTAAGTGGTTGGTTATTCACTTCTATTGAAGCCAGTAATTTAACATTCCGATGCAACATTCCAATGCAATGTTTGATTATAAGCCATCCATTCTAACTATTTTCAATTAGCATTTTTTTTTCAATAACATATTGAGACATAATATCTCTCATTCCAAACTGTCAAGTGTCCAAATATTAGATGCATGTCATTATAAAAGATTCAGAGTGAAAGGAAGAGTAAGAAAGAGAAACGGAATGAAAAACAAGAGAGAGGGAGAGAGAGAGAAAGAGAGAGAGAGAGAGAGGGAGGGAGGGAGAGAGAAAGAGAGAGAGAGAGGGAGGGAGAGAGAGAGAGAGAAAGAGAGAGAGAGAGAGAGAGAGAGGTCTATTTATCACTAGAAAGCGATATCAAAGATTTTCTAGATAGACAATTCTTACCACACTTCAATATCTTACATAAGGGTTGGTGGGAGGAACCAAGGACATTTCCATCATGCACCACTTTACTTTTCTGCCACTGGCAGCGTTAAGAGGATTCTTCTGAACGTCTGCGCATGTGTGACCATGGCAGGCTTTGCCAGTTCACACATGCGTAACTGGAAGCTCTGACTTGATCTTCCAGTTCCATTTTTTTACTAAAAGAAAAAAATATTTGAATAAGAGAGAGAGACAGAGAAAATGAGAATGGTTCCTATAATAGAGCAGATTACGTTAGACATTTACACAAGTACTAGACTTAGAAAGTAAAAACGTTTGACACTTAACATTTTAAAGTTCAATAGCACATGACTAAAATAATACACATACATTTGGACATTGGAGTTTGGTTATTCCACTTACATTCATAGCTGATGATATTTTGCTTTCCTGTATAAAAACGCAGCAACCTGCTCCATTTTGCTTGTAAATCTCTTTCCCACTTTATTATGTTTGTTGCATTAGAGCCATGACATATTTTCACCTCAGAAGCCCAACACATTTTCCCCTGTTTGTGCTCCATTGCTTTTGCTGGGAAGATCTTTATTTACTCTACTAAGCAAAATTTATAAAAAAAAATGTTGAGGACTGATTGGGCTTTCTTTTGAGTCAGGTAAATAATATATTTGCACTTTATGAGGAAAAAACAGGAACAAATAAACAGACCGTTTGTTTATGATTTTTCTCTTAGTGACATTCATAAAATGAATTCATGCTATGAATTACATCACATATTTTTTTCATCGAATTCTAGTGTTTACAGGGATATCAAACCAGTATTTTATGAAAGATATATGCACTCAATTTTAACAGGTGTTTTTTAAGTGGTTTTTTTATGTTTATTTTATATAATATTTATGTATAATTGATGAAGTGAACAAGGAGGAATTACAGTTATAAGGATTTACCCATAACATAACTGCAATCATAAGGGACTGTGTTGCAAATACTGTGGGATGATGCCGGGTTTAATGTAAGCCTCTGCGTCACACAGCTGGCCTGCCCGGTACCTATCCAAGGTTCAAAATCACCCAGGCAAATATCCAAAATAAAATAAATAAGTTTATTTAACAAAATGGTAGCACCAAACAGCAATAAACATCTTTAAATAATAACCTGCAACAAATAACACTACAGTCTGGCACAGACAACATACAGGCAGGGCCGGTGCTAGGGTCCACGGCGCCCTAGGCATTTTTAAAAAAGCGGCGCCCCCCCCCCCCGCAAAAATCGCCGCCCCCCCCGCAAAGATTGCCGCCCCTGCCCCCCCGCAAAAATCGCCGCCCTCCTCCCTCCTCTCCTTACCTTGTCTCACCACCGCCGCCTCTCTGCTCCGTCTCCTCCCCTCCACTCACTGACACTAGTAAGTGGAGGGGAGGAGACGGAGCAGAGAGGCGGCGGTGGTGACAAAATAGCCTCTTCCCCCCTCCCCGTCCATCTGAATGCTGTGCGGCGGCCGTGACAGGTATGGTCAGCGGTCGCCGCACAGTTTTAAAGTATTTTAGAATACTGTGGCGCCCTCCAGGCGCCCTCCAGAGCCCGGCGCCCTAGGCAAGTGCCTAACCTTGCCTAATGGGAGCACCGGGCCTGCATACAGGGTATAATGGAAACACCTCACCAGTATCCTAGTCACTCTCAGGTACTGCTGTCTATTCATTCAAGCTTCTTCCCCTCTCTCCTTGGAGGCTACCAGCAAGGCAGGGGTCCTGAGTCACTGTCACTCCACTTTTGGCGTATACACAGCTCCCCAATACCTGGAGAGGTAGATCAGGGTAAAGGCCGTACACCAGAGACCGATTGTCCCTTTCCTGTCAAGGCAGAGATCTGGATCTCAACGCCAGCCTGACCTCAGCTATCACTGGGTAGTGAATTCCAATTTGCTGTTCTCTGGAGCTCCTTTTTGAAGTCATAAATGACCTCATCATCAATTTCAGGACCTGCCTGATTGGTTCTTTTCTGTGTTTACCTTTTCACAGGTAAACATACAGACAAAGGGATAGCAGATGAGCCACTCTTGATATAATTAGGGATATGTATTGTTCTGTGGCTATACAGCAGAGTTTGTTTGAACAGGAGAGATCAAAATCGAGACAGATAACATGTAAATTCACAATGCAGTCCTCCTTAATTAAACATAGAGCTCTATCTGTGGACCTTTTCCTTATCTTAACACATGATTTGATGCACATTCCTACAGGACTGGTGGACAATAATCCTTTTACCTAGGCTGAAACAATGGACTAGTGTGCAAAATAAGAAAACCATGATGGCAGACATTTTTACTACTTACAAATAGAATATATACAAGTTTAAATATGACTGACAAATATGTGCAACCAGAAAGCTAGAAAAAGTATATGTTTTTATAGTCCACTTGTGAGAAACGAGGTGCAGACTGGTTGAGGTGATATTAATACCTTGTTTTCCCACATACTGTATATTAAATTAATCCATTTATAATTATTTTCTGTGTAAGCTAGGGGGGAGTGCAAATGCAAAGCTCTGCTCTCACAGGGTTACTGACCTAACACAATTGGGCTCTGCAGATTGCCATCTTATAGGAATCGAAGCAGCTTTAAAAACTCCCTAAAGTGTACTATGTTCTGGTGTAAGAGTGGGTTTTGGCACCTGAACAGGCGTTATGGAGCCGTTTCTAACAGGAGTATTGTATATAGACAAATATAACTCCATTTCCAAAATACCACTTACAATCATTATAATTAGTGATCAAACACATATTTATAAGTAGGATGAGGAAGGACAGCACATACATCGAAAGAAGCAGTCTGTCATGCAGAGAATGTGATCAAATCAGTATCAGCTCAACTAACCCACTGGACCTATGCATGTTTGGTATCAGCAGATTGGTTATTTTGAATTGGATGTATTAATATTTGGGTCTGTGTGACACTCCCCAGGAAAGTTATGTTATACTTTAGCATTGGGAATAAAGGTGATGTAAACTGTGGCTGTAAACTGTGTGTGTGTCACAGGCCTCCCCTGGAGACCAAACCCCCGGAGCAGGTGAAAGGTGACAAAGTATCTTTAAAAAGATGAAACCACTTGCAAGTAATTGTAACTCTTTTGGGAAATCAATCAACATTGATAAATTGTCCGTTTTCTAAGCCAATTTCCTTCAGCCCAGAATATACAACTCGTATGTAAGATTATACTCTGAACTTTCTCCTTTTATTTTACCTGTTTGCCATATATTTTGTCATCTTTTATTAATTGATTTTATTACCTGTAAGCATCGTACATTTTGTATATTAAATCTAACATGTAATAAGTGCTGTACTTATTGCTTCTCACACGCCGTTCACCCACGGCTGCCACCCGGTAACCTGAGCATCATTCATTCCTCATTCCCTGCTTTTTCCCCGGCTGTCAGGCTGGCAATCGACTCTGCACATGCGCAGGTGATCATCTCACCTGTGTTCACCTGTCCCGTTCATCCATTGGTTACCTCTCATTTATAAGGCTCCTCCCAGCTCCTCTTAGTGCTGGTTCTCCTCATTAGACTCCTGGCCTGGAAGCAGCTCATGCACTCTGCTGCGTATCACCTATTACCTGCTCCACTCGTTAGTGGTAACTACTGCAGATCATCGCTATCATCTGTCTACGTGCATTGCTGCAAGACACCTATTACCTGCTCCACTCGTTAGTGGTCACTACTGCAGATTATCGCTACCATCTCTCCAAGTGTGCTGCTGCAAATCATCTATTATCTCTCTGTGGATTAACGCTGAGCATCACTCAGTACTCCTACTCATTTGTGGCTATCTAGTGCCTACATCTTTCTGCGTACTCGGTTCTCTATCACTGCTCACTGGGTACTCCCCTAGAGGGCCGTGACCTGCAGGGTGCAAGCTGCCAAGCCCAAATTCCCTTGCAGGAACCTCTGGTGAAAGCCTTCCACTTTGTTAGATTCCGCGCCTCTGGGTGAAGTACCAACAATCCTAGGCAGAACAGAAGGATCCCACTCACCCTAGTGAAACCTGTCATTGTTCTAAACAAATTCACTGCTTGTTAGAAGAGGTTGATTGCTTGGCTATGTTAACCCTTTAAATACCAGTGTGGGAAGTATTGACTATTTTAGCTATCAAAGCACAGAGTGTGCGCAATTGGGTAATTAAGTCATAGGTTTGCAACGGCTTTATATGTAGCTGGTGGTAGTTGCGGAGAGATGTGCAAGTGTGTGCCTGTGTTGGGAAAGAGACCAGTTAAATCTGTAGCCTAAGGGATAGGTGAGAGTGAGATTGACACTGGAATCCTGTGTTTTCCCTTACGGTAAGCTTCAAAGTAACAAGTGCGGTTCGTGAAAGGTAAAGTGGTCAAGAACAGTTTCCTGACAAAAAAGAGGTGATATACTATGTGACTGTTTAATTATATGATAAGATATTAAATCAGGGAGCCAACAGAGGCGACTATCCCTGACAATTGATATAATACCTTATACTATTTGCACTAAAAGAATAGTGGTTAATGCCACCACCAAGCTGAGTTTAAGAGTGACTAGGCCTTAAAATCAGGTAACTCAATATCTCCAAGGCCTCTTGTGACAGTTTTTTTTTTTTATAAATACAGGCTATAAGAGAGTTTTATCAGTGAGATAAGTGGCAATAAATAATCCTACTTATCACAGCAATCAGAGACATATTGCATGCATCCATCTCTCTTCACTTAGCTGTTTTAAGATCAGTACATAAAGAGGCATAGGAGTGTTATGTGCCGATATATGAAATTAAGCTTGTAGGAACAACATGTTACAGCTGCCTGTTGAGACACTGTAGTAAAGTTCATCCATTGCTTTACTATACATGCTAACCAGATGATAAACTGGAAATCTGGAATTGGCAGTACGGAATTTTAGAAATGGTAGTATGAAAAATGTAAGTGAGTGGAATTTTATAATTATACAATGAAAGCAGTAGAAGTGGCGATATGGCGTACCACTGTATAACTGTCACTGATGTTAACTTGATCCAATGTGGATCATACTGATGTGAGTTCAGAGGGCGCACTGTAAATAGATTGTGTGTTCAAGATGCTGTTTATAAAAGAAATACAACATTATAATAGGTGATGTCAATATACATATAAACTCCAGAATCTAATTGAATAATGTACCCCCTAGTGTAAATTATTATGGATATCAGAAGTCACTTCAGATTTCTATAAGCTGTATAAAACCTCTCAGCCTACAACCTTGTGCTTTTATATGGACACAGATGTCCTTGGAGACTCTTAATATCCATATAATTTACAGTAGGGATTATTGTGCACATGTGATGTACAGTAAATACATGCAAAATAACCTGTAAAAGTCATCCTTATAGTTGATGGGCAGTGGTGTCACTTCTCACATGTGGTTTATTTTAGGTGTTCAACGATGGATGTATAATTGTGAGTGAATGTAAAACACACCTTTATATGGGGATCATCTCATACAAGTAACATGCTATGTTTCAAACCGAGAGTTGTGTATTATAAGGAATAACATTCAGGCATTCTGAAATAAAATTAAATATAAGAAGTCACCATAGATTTTCTGTATAAAAGCATTCAGGGCTGTGTGTACTAACTTACATAGAGTCCATTGTTTTTGAAGCAGAGCAACACCATATCTAATATCGAGTTACAACTTTTCATTGTACCAGGGGATTCTGCTGCTGTATCTATCCTGCTCTAATGTTACAACAGAATATTTTGGTGTGTTCTCAAGTCTAGAAGTATTAAACACATTTACAGCCGATTTTGCCTAGGGCGCCATGGACCCTAGCACCTGCTCTGCATGTATTCTATACCTAAAATCACCTTTTAAAGATGGGCCGCTGCTCATGGGCTAGTGCTTCCCCCCTTGACTCAAGTTTTTCAGCCAGCCCCTCAGCAGAGCTGACAACTGGTTATTATCATTACAATGCATGCTTGCACTTGTAAAGCCCGACTCCTCTCTGGATGCACTCCTGGCAGATGGCCATGTGAAGCTGCCAAGAGGAGGCAAATACACCACTCTTTAATCCATATTTGCCTTAACACATAGAAGTGTGCTCCCTTTACGTTTATATGATCATGAAACTGACTTCTAATAACCTTTAGATCTTATTGTTGGTGGTCCATTATTAGAAACATAAAAAACACCTTATCTGCGTTCCCTTGTCTGTGAGATAAAGGTGAAAATGATTCTCCAGCCCAATAGTGGTGAACAGGAAAACCTCTAGTCCTATCAGTACAGTTACATATACGTGGATAAACTCCATGACGCAATATGCAACAGATAGGGAGAGATAAGTAAACGAGAATAAGATAAGATATGTGTGTACAGATAATATGATCCCATCTAGATTTTGAGGATAATTTATTTAGACCTAAAACACACTTCAAATATGTAAACAAGTATACATGAAAGTAAGTATTAAGCTGACCTAAATATACAGTATATACAGAAATAATCAGTGAAGTTTGCAGAATTCCCAGATAAAAGTTATTAAAATAGTCAGTAGTAAATGCTAATGAGACTGCCACAGTCAGGTAATAATGTAGGCAAAACATAATGCCAAAACTAGTGTGAAAGCTGTTTTAATATTCAGGCCCATTATGAAAAAAAGTCACAGAAAGATGCCAACTGTAAGAACAGGGGTGTCCTGAGATCTAAAGAAACAAATTTCCAACAGCAGGGTAAGTGCAGATCACAAATATCAATCCATTTATTCAATCCAATGTGCTAGATAACAGTGTGTATAGTTATATAGTATAGTATAGTATATGGCGGCAGAGTGAGAATACTGCTGGATTGAGGCAGGCAATGGTAAAGCGGCAGAGGCAAAGTCTATAATAAACAAAAGCTTACATTAAGATGACCTTTTCTGGAGTGTTACTTCCGATTTAGTCGGGCCATCGTTACCTCCAGGGTTGCCAACTCTGAAATGAAAAACAAGCAACCGCTAAGTGAAAAACAAGCCCAAACAATCCTAAAAAGAGCCCAAAAAAGTCAAAAATGTATTATTTTTTTATTTATGATACAAATATCAAGATAATATAAATAGTAATGGGATCTGCAGAAGTTTCTGCCGTTATAGTAACTAAAGATGAAGACTCAGGAGTTATAGCTACACTTTAGGGGTTTGTTTTCCCTGTACACTACAATATATCCCTAGCTTTACACTATAATTACACACATCAGTTTCTGTCTGGTTGCAAATATACTCTCCATATATACTGCATACAACACAGACAGGCTCCCCCAAGATCAGCCAACGCTGAAGTTTACCTATCAACACCTGAGATCACGCCCACATAAGAGACCAGCAGCGTCCTTACACTGACTAAAGCGTTATTATACACAAGGCAATAAAGTTTTTTTAAAAAAAAATAAAAAATGTTGTGAAGCCCAAAAACCGCAATCCGACCACCAGAAAAACCCTGCAACTCTGAAAAAAAACAAGCCCAATTCCGCTTGTTATAAGCAGAAGCCCAATTCCGCTTGTTATAAGCAGAATTGCCAACTATGGTTACCTCCCCTAGGTGATCGGGAGGCGGTGCCATGCACTTAAACCTTCAGTCTGATGCTAGGAGATCTTTAGATGTTCAGATAGGTAATAGGGTGTTCAGTCCGGACTGTTAACACATGGCTGTCTCTGCTTCCCCGGCAGGCGGGAATATAGCAGTCTTTCTCCAGAGTGTAATTCGTGAATCCACAAAAGTGATTTGGTATAAAAAGCACACTATTTTGTAGGAAAAAGTCAGTTGTAGGCCAACACATTTCACCCGTTGCTGATTGCGGGCTTCATCAGGGATCTACATTATTACCATTTTATATATTTTTTATATTTCCCAATGCAATAAAGAATAAATAACTGTAGATCTAAAGTAGCACAGAGTGAATTCACCCAATTAGGTGAATTTTGACCATTATATTATTAATACTAATATTAAACATTGTTATAATACCAAAATTAAACATTGTTATAGAACAATTGATTTGGATTGATTTGCAAAAAGAATGAACAGGGAATAACTATTATTCCCTACATGAAGTAACAAAACAAAATAAATTGAGGAGAAAAGGAAAAAAAAAAAATGGGAAAAAAAAAAGGGGGGATATATTCACCCTTCCTTTCTATTTCTATTTCTATTTATCTCTTGCCTGGAACTTAGAGGCTGATGTACCTCTCAACTGATTACATATGAGATTTTACAGATTTTCATATTCCCTGGAGGTTTAGCAGAGGATGACCTGAAGAGTTTCTCATACTCTTCCCCCTTTTCCCGGTCCTTACTCACCTTTCCTCATGTTTTGTCCCTATTCTTTCATTCTTTCTGCCCCCTATTTTCTGCCCCCTCTGTGTCTTGTTGTATGTATTTGGATGTAAAAAAAAACAAAACAAAAGAGCTCAGTTAGGGCAGGACTACTTGAACCTGAACCTCCATACCCCCCATCTCTATTTCCTTGTGGTGTCTCACACACACCAGCAGAGACCTCTCCATCTCTACCTCCCAGGACGTCGGGGTATTTGGCCTCACAATTCCCCAAGAGAATGGATCAGGCCATTTTTAATATCTCTAAACCTGCCCGTAATACCAATAACCTGAATTACTATAAATCCACATGACTATTGGCCACAAACCAGTAAATGGTGCTTAGCTTATGGTGTATTACAATTATATTGGCTAAGTGACACAATACTGTGAAGCATGATGTGATACATTAAAGACAATTTTAGGAATAGCATTTTTCACTTCATGGTGTGTTTTTTTCACCCCAACTAAAGGGCATTTGGTTTATCATGGTTTAAACAATAGCAGTTCCTTTAAGGAATGCAACTGAATTGAAGTTTTGTTTATATTTTCAGGGTTGTATGCATGTAGTAGAGCAAGGTGAAGGATGAAAACTCAGTGAAAGTATACATTGTTTGAAGTCAAAGGTATACAATTCAAATACAGCTAGACTACACAGTATCAACTAATCCATCCTTTAGGCATGAAATCTTAACAGGATAAAGATTTACAAACTAACTTTAGAGTTTTACCCTGATTATTTTGAGTTTTTAGCTTGAAGTTTATTAATGGTTTTCGTGGTGCATTGTGAGTTGGCTTTACAGTAGAGGGGTATAACTTTGTTGAATCCAGAAATAAAACACACCCTCTTTTGTAAATATTTCCTCAATAAAAAAATGTATATTTGAACTTGTCTAGAAATGTCAGTATATTTATAAATAAGAAAAAATATTTTACCGGTCATGAAACATATATAAAAATACAAACAAAATTAGCTGAGGTGTTTATCTAATTAATAGCTCAATGTTATTTATTCTATTAAAACACTTATGCTAATATATGGTAAGATCCAAACAAGTTGGATGTATGTTTCTTGTACAGATCTCTCCTCATTACACAACCACACAAGAGGACGGTTCACTACCTCCTACAAGATAAGCACACTTGCCCACTTTACAACCGGATACAACAAAATATTAACAAAATAAATGATATTCTATGTTCCAATACCAGCTATTGCATATGTAATCTGAACCATGAAAATTCAGGCTAATTAAATTGTAGGAGCCAATCAGAATGCAGGAAAACCACACTTGCAGGTCTTACAATGCTCCTCCTATACAAAGTGTATATTGCCATTTCAGTGCACTGTTAGACTGATGGCACTGAAGCATCACCACTTTAGTTTGAGATAGTGATAATGAACTGACACCATCAAGTTGTCAACTAATTTCAATCTGCAGGATAATGAGTGAATCCTAAGACGAACCAGTGTCCGTGGTTTAGAATTATGTTCTACAGTCACCAGAACTCATCACATGGTGAACAATAATCACTGTTTTTTTTGTGCTGCTCATTGTATCTCCATATATCACCTGCTCTATAATAAATGGTCAGAACTGTTAATGGAAGGACAGGGATATAAGGAGGAATGGTGGAGTCCACTTGTGGACATTATCTGACTAATGAGGGTTGAGTATTCTAGGGCATGGGTGTAGAAGAAGGGATGGATGTATGGATGTATGGATGGATGGATGGATGAATGAACTTGAGGCTATGTCATTTAGCCTCATATGCATCTGTATACTATATGGGAGCTTAGGAATTTATATGGGCATACTGGCTTCCTAGTGACTCGAAAGGGATATTGGCTATGTAGTAACATGTTAGGATACATGGGCACATAAATTAGTGTCATGCGTGGTATAGCTTTATTGTTTAATGAATTTAGGGATCTATTTACCGTTGGTGGCTAGTGGGCAGCGGTAACTATCATTTGTATCACTGTACACTGCAGCTTATACAAAATGTACTACCGCAGCTATTTAATTGCCAGGGTTCATTGTCAAGCGCAGGCAAAATCCCCCCTCCTAAATAAGCAAAAAACCCTGTCACCATGCATCTGCATACACATGGAACCCAGAGATTGATTCAGAGCAACCTCCCCAGTTGCGATGGACCCCATTAAAAAGTAAGCTTGCTTCATCTAGAGATGGCGTTATTTTTTTAAGACTTGGTTTATGCATTGAATTTGAGAGAGGTAAGTTCACACACTTAAACACATGAACACGCAGAGCTTGATCCCCAGTTTAATGCTAGGGGGTCCTATCCATCATTAGTCTGGGAGCCATCTTTGTCTCACCACATTGAATGGCTCATGGAGGGACTAATAGGGAACACAGCTTTAAGTTACAGAAAATTACATAGCCCCAACACCACACTACACCAGATGAGCCTGGAAAGAGCCACCCCAAGTCCTGGAGGAATGATTGTATTATACCACAGCTCCATAACACACCAGTACCCTAGGCTTGAGGGTTGTTTTATTATTGTGGTGTTTGTAGTTTTGAATAAATACGCCTACCACTCGGATATATTAGGAACAGCAGTCGCTGAACCATTACTTCTGACCTTATGAGCATAATACAAAATATGACAGTTGGATGCATGATATAAATACATTTCTTAGAACACACTCCTAATGTCAACCTCCCCAGCAATATAAGGTAGCTCACATATACTACACCATATTGCACCAGGGTCTATGAATAATTTCCTGGATCCACATGCCCACAGGTGGCCCAAGATTAGAAGACTCGTGCTAACTTTTTTAATATTGTTTAAAATTATAGTGTAATGTCTTCCCCTTTCTTGCACTTTACCACATTCATATGTATACATGTAAACATACACAAACCTGAAATAAGACACAGACACTCATAGTACTTTGGAAAAATAAGGTTGCAGTTTATTTTAGTTATATTAATCTCCTATATTATTCTGATGGCAGCGAGAGCAGGGCAGTTGGCTAATAACCATTGTTTAAACCAAAACTGTGGGAGACCACGCTCGTACCACTAAACCAAGGCTCACAACTTTATCATTGGCCGGTGCTAAGTCTGGCGTCATCATGACTGCTCCCCTTCTGGACTCAACAATGGCTTGTCCACGCAAAGCATGCCAAGGAGACCTCCATGCAAAATGACCAAGAGTCATGTTCTTCGAAAGGGGCAGTGAAGTGCGGCCAATCAGGGAAACATCTTTGATTAGTCACCGATTGCCAACTGCTCCTCCCTTGTAAAAGAAAAACATTGTTAAACGTAACACTTATCACCAACTAATGTAGGGCGGGGGGGTCTCACATATAATCATTTATAATTTATTGCAGCTTAATAAAAGACTCAGCTTCTCTGGGTTTCCATAGCAACGTTCTGTTTTCTGCTGTTACTCCTACTTACATCTGACAGGTTTTACCTCCTCTTCACCACTTTATGCAGGCCTGTCATTTATTTAGTAAAATTCCTCCTGAGTGATGAGTGATATTGGTCACTATCGCTTTTGGCAAGAAGATACTATATCAGATAACTAACCTGTAATACAGTGGATCTTTTACTATACCACAGCAAAAACCTATTTTCCTTTTCATTGGAAAACAGACCATGCACCATTTATTATGCAATGTAAATTCGATTTCCAAGTGCTAACCTCCTTCTATCTTTCTTTGACCTAAATAGGAAACAAAATTCAAACATCAAACTTGTTCATATAATAGAGATGCTCAGGCTCGGTTCCCCGAGAACCGAACACACCCGAATTTAGCAGATCTGAGTACCGAGCCGACTTTCGCGCGCCCTTGGAATTGAAAAGGAGGCAAAACGTCATTGTTATGGCGTCAGATCTCGGATCTCGTGAGTTTTGGATTCTATAAGTATCGCCCTCCACGACGATCCAGCAACATTTCACAGAGGGACACAGAAAGGGTAGCACAGTTCTTGGCAGTCTCTAGTTTAGTTGGGCAGCGTAGAAAAGGAAGAGGTGGGGTAGCAGTGTTCTTCAAAGTCTCCAATGACATTCAGGAGAGCTCCATTGCTCCATTGTTAATTGTCATTGCTGAATTACAAATAAAAGGTCTGGCAGGCTTGGTCTTCTAAATCTGGAGTCACATTGTACTGTGTTATATAGGTAAAACACAAAGAGGAGTGCTCCATTGCTAATTGTCATTGCTGAAATATAAATAATATGGCTGGCAGGCTTGCTCTTCTAAATCTGCAGTCACATTGTACTGTGTTATATAGGTAAAACACAAAGAGAAGAGCTCCATTGCTCCATTGCTAATTGTCATTGCTGAAATACAAATAATAGGGCTGGCAGGCTTGGTCTTCTAAATCTGCAGTCACATTGTACTATGTTATATAGGTAAAACACAAAGAGGAGAGCTCCATTGCTTCATTGCTAATTGTCATTGCTGAAATAGAAATAATAGGGCTGGCAGTGTTGTTCTTAATCTGCAGTCACATTGTAGTGTGTTATCAAAATGGATTCACAGCAGTACACAGAAGACCAGGAGCACCAAGCAGCTCCTGGCACCAAGAAAATGTATGAGAGTGTACCTTATAGAGCTAATTGCTCAAGAAACTGACAGGCGGTAATTCACTCTTTGTGAAGATAACAGTCTTCAATCCGACAAAAGTGCTATAACGGGGACTAAGAGAAAGCTGACATACGGAAATATTGCATAGAATGGTACACCACACATGAAGGAGAGTCACACAGGAATAAACCCCTATCCAAGTGCATAACATTCATAGGCAATTCCTTCCAATGCATCCACCACGTGGGAAAATCTCCCTCAGTGTTTTATGCTTACAGAATAACTCTGTTAAACAGGCACATCAATCAGAAGCTGGAACAATCTCCACTTTAGATCCCCTCTTCATAAAATCTCCAGAAGACTCCCCACATGAATTAAAAATGAATAAAATGGACATAGTATAACACCATTTTATTAAAACAACAGCACAGACATTGCCTGTATTAAAAACAAAATCCAAGAGTGCAAAGCCCTCTATATGAGTACCAGAAGGGTCTGAGTGTCAGCACATCACACGGGGAAAAGGGTGATGAGTTCCCGGGTACAGCTCTGCCCGAAGATCCATGACCGCTCAGTCCTGAATGGTAATTGAAATGAACTCCAATTAACCAACGCGTTTCAATTCCTAGAACCAGAATTTGTCAACGTAGTGGATCCTCAAAGTATAGCGTAGTTTTAAAGTCTTTAAATGTCCAACAGCTGTGTAGCAATCAGCTGGATACGAGGCTTGGTACAAGTCAGGTGTCACCCGATCCAGGCTATAGGACGATGCTTATCCTCATCGAGGCTTGATCAGCATTGCTTTGCACATGGGCAGTGGATACACAGCAGCTCTTAGCTTGACATCCACGGAGGTTTGCAAATCATGAGTGACAGCAGAGTTCACTGACCCTATGTAGCGATACATCTCCAAATGGATAATAACATGTAATAAAAAGACATATTATAAATTGTTTCCACAAATTCCAGTTATTTTATATTTATCAAACACTAATAAGTATATCATGGTAATAATAACTGAATAAATTAAAATAAATACATAGGTACAAAAAATGTAAAAAAAAAGAAAAAGGGGGATCAATGACCTTAGCTTCCTGACGATTCCCCAATACAGTCATAGTTTAATCTAATCACAAAAAATATTTTAGTTCAAAATCTGTATTGAGACCCCTAGGAGTTAAAGTGAAGTTGTTTGTTAAAGTGTGCATGTCCTTTTTAAGATCCAACATAAGGGTGGGAGGGAGGGCCCAAGGACAATTCCATCTTGCACCACTTTTCCTTTCAGCTACCGATGTGTGCCACTGTTACCTACATGTGCTATATACTGTTATGTACTTCGCAACATCGCCCGCATCCGTCCCTTTCTCTCTCAGGATGCTGCCAAGACTATCATCCATGCACTCATCATCTCCTGCCTGGATTACTGCAACCTCCTACTCACTGGCCTCCCCCACTCACATCTCTCCCCCCTCCGCTCTGTACTCAATGCGGCCGCAAGACTCATCTTCCTCTCACGCCGCTCCTCATCTGCCTCCCCTCTCTGCCTCACCTTACACTGGCTTCCCTTCCCCTACAGAATCCTTTTCAAACTCCTCACCACCACTTACAAGGCTCTCTCCCACTCTACAGCCCCCTACATCTCTAACCTCCTCTCCATTCACACTCCTGCCCGCTCCCTGTGCTCAGCCAATGATCGACGCCTCTCCTCCACTCTTATCACCTCTTCCCACTCCAGAATCCAAGATTTTTCCCGTGCTGCCCCCCTTCACTGGAATGACCTCCCTCGTTCCATCCGCTTCTCTCCTACTCTGTGCTCCTTCAAACGTGTACTGAAAACCCACCTCTTCCTTAAAGCCTAACCAACCATCAGCATAACCCCTTCATCTCCTCCACTCGCTCTCTCCCTTGCCTCATCTGGCTCACCTTGTGCCTGTTCTGTTTTCCTCCCTTAGGATGTAAGCTCACTTGAGCAGGGCCCTCTTTCCTCCTGTCTCCTCACCTGTTCTTCTGCTCCGGGTTTATTGCTTTAACCTGCCTGGAGCTCCTGAAGTACTGGTATCTCTGTTTATTGTTTTGTACTGTTTCACCCTGTATAGTGTACTGTTTGTATGGTGTACGGCGCTGCGGAAATCTTGTGGTGCCTAACAAATAAAGGATAATAAAGGATAATAATAATAATCTTAGACATCCATTGATGATGCAGATGACTCAGCACAACATTTTGATCTGGTCTTCTGTACTGTAGCTCCACCTGATCCTACTATCACCTATCAACATCTAAAGAATGGTGGAGGATTATTTTAAATTTTTTTGAACGGTATAAAGACAACAGTTTTATTAACAAAGAACAATGTTGCTTGCAGAAGTAATGTAAGCATGGATGTCTAAATAGGCGTGTATATGTATTTAGAGATGCTCACTGTTTTGGGGGTTTTTTTGGATCTGGATTACCTTCGTGTTTTGGTTTTGGTTTTGCCAAAACCGCCCTTGCGTGTTTTGGTGTTGGTTTTGGTTTTGGTTGGTTTTGCTTTGCAATTTTTTTAAAAATTTCATTTTTTGGACTAAAATAACATAATTTAGGTATTATTTGGTACCTACAATATTATTAACCTCACTAACACTAATTTCCAGTCATTTTCATTCAATTTTGACCACCTCATAGGTCACAATATTATTTTCATACACTTTCAAACAAAGATTGCAGCAGTTCTTGCCAGTGATAAGAAAAAAGGACATTGTCATGCCAGGGCATAAGACCAAAAATCCACCTCTTAAGTGTGGAATTATTTTTACACAAATCCTGACAACAGTTGTCTAGCCATTTGTAGCCTTTTTAAAGCCACACTCAGTAGAGGTAGGGACCTTAACCATCTCGGCTCCTCATCCATGTTACGGCATTTAAAGTGAGTTAATGGAAAGCTGTTGGGAAAATCAGAAACTTATGTTAAAAAATAACAGCAAGCAGTCCAGCATCATCTACCTCCCTTCTCTCACCTAGATCCCAGCACCTGTAATCTACACCCCCAACACCTTCATCATCAATATCCGCAGAAGCAACAATTAACTGTTAAACAATCCTTTGCAAGAGGAAGCAAGTATAAAAGCTGTCACCCAGTCGCAAAGCGGATCACAGACGCCATAGGGACTATATATATATTATAATATATATATATTAGATCTGCGTCCAATGTCCACTATTAATGCAGCTGGTTTTAAACAGTTACTTGAGGTCTTCTGTCCATATTACCAAATTCCATCACGACACCATTTTACTAGAAAAGCTATTCCTCACCTCTACCAGAAGGTTCTTAAAAATGTAATTATTTGGATACAAAATGCCATTCTACCCACTGTACACTTAACCACAGATATGGGGACAAGCGGAACTGGGCAAACTAAAGATTATATGAGTGATAGCCCACTGGGTTGGTGATTCGCCTTCACCAGCAGGAACAGCAGCAGCATGTACCCAAGTACGTCACATTTTTCAGAAGTAGGCTACTCTGTGTATCACCGGCTTCAGTAAGAGGCATACAGCTGACAATCTGTTACAAAAAGTAAGGGATGTCATTGCAACATGGCTAATCCTGCTTGGACTCTCCTGAGGATATGTCATTTCTGATAACGACACCAATATTGTTCAAGCATTACAGCGGGGGAGAATTCCATCACATTTCCTGTTTTGCTCACATAATCAACTTGGTGTTACAGAACTTTTAAAAAATGACAATGACATGCAGGAGATGCTGTTTGTGTCCCGAAAAATTTAGGGTCATTTTCGGGATTCTGCAACAGCATGTAGGAGAATGCAGCAGCTGCAAGAAGACTAGCATTTGAGGGGAATGTACTTTAGTCCAGCGAAGTAGTCATCTGTGAAGAGAGTGCAGACACGCTTAGCTTCAGTCAAGTGATTGCCTTAATTATACATTTTGAGAAGGAGCTACAGAAATTTAACGGATGAAATAAAACAAAGAAAATCTGCTAACTCTATTTTAATTGTAGATTAAGTACTTAATTCGCTTCGCCAGGATCCAAGAGTTATCAACATCTTGTAATGACGTCTACTCTTTCAGTTTCTCTGGTAACTGCTTGTCGGAAAAAACTTAGTTTTCCCAAGACACCCAGTGGTGATGCAGATGAGTCAGCACAACATTTTGATATTTGCTCTGCTCAAAAAGAATTGCCCAAAAATCGTAACAGCTCTGCCCTAAAATGAACTACTAATTCCATTCGAAAGGCCATTATCGACAATTACATCATAGTACACAGACTTCTATGATGGTGGATTCCAGCGGGGATGAACTAGTATTATTTGAGGAAGATTAACACTGAATCCTGCCACCTCTCCTGTTTCTGAGTGAGCTATGGTACAATAAAATGTAACTGCAGATTTAGCCCAAGCCAGGCAGGCCTATAATTTCTATTTCAGCAATTACAATTAGCAATGGAGCAATGGAGCTCTTCTCTTTTGGTGTTACCTATATAATGCAGTAGAATTTGCCTGCAAATTCTACAGACAAGCCTGCTTGTCTTCCTCTTCATCAATGACTCTTAGCAATTGAGCACTCGTCTTTCAGTGTATATTACACCCAAACCTTATTAGTGCAAATTAGGAAAAATACAGTATAATCCCTGCTAGGCCCTCCACCATCCTTTTGCATGTTAATAGTAGGATTGGATGGAGTTAGGGGCAAGTTCACACCTTTTTTGCTAAAATCTTTTAAACCAGCCCAGATGTCAAACTGTTGTGGTCTGCCACCTGCGTCATCCCCGCTTCTGTTTGGAAAGTGCAGATTTGGTGCCAGTACCTCACGTGCCAGAACTGCTGCCACTGGTGCCACATTGCTGTCACTGGTGCAGGACTTACACAAACAACCTCATTCTCATCAGCGCCCTCGTCGGCTACACAAATCTCCCCCTCATCCTCTTCTAATTCCAAAGTGTCATCCTCACTTGGTGTATCACCAGCTACACTCGGGCTGTTCAGGCACACATCAGCAGAAATGCCGAAAGGGCCCATGTTTATGGGTACACTATCAGAATGCTCACGATTACACATATCACTCGTGGATGAACTCTCCTCAGGGATTGGTGTCATGTCTGATTCTGAGCATACATTTTTCTCTAATGCCTTACTGTTTTCTTGCAGCTCGGCTTTCACACATAACAGGAGTTGTGCACCACTTTTGGACTCCAAATTACTTGGTCTTGCTTGGTCACGAGTGACCTTACAAGAAGAAGGCTCAGTAACATTTTTAGATCTCTCTCTAATAGAGAAAGGCAAAGGCCTCATTCTTTCTTTGCCACTGCGTGTGTAGAATGGCATGTTGCAATTTTTTTTTCCCTGACAGTTAACTTTTCATCAGTTACAGCTCTTTTTCTCTTCACCAGATGACGTACAGGGAAGACTACCATCAGG
This sequence comes from Mixophyes fleayi, assembly GCF_038048845.1. Taxonomy (NCBI): domain Eukaryota; kingdom Metazoa; phylum Chordata; class Amphibia; order Anura; family Limnodynastidae; genus Mixophyes; species Mixophyes fleayi. The sequence continues at coordinate 127,107,922 of NC_134402.1, read as the reverse complement.
ACTGGTGCCAGCAGCTGCTTGCTGATCCTGCTCATATGTGGACTGCTGTGAATTCATTTTAATGAGACCCCAAACACTTTTAGTGCAAATTCAGAAATATATAGTACTGGTATATAATAATTTCAGTACCAGAAAATAGATTTCTTAGAACAGGGGAATATCTGACACCCCAAACACTTGTAGTGCAATTTCAGAAATATATAGTGCTGGTATCTAATAATTTCAGCACCAGAAAATAGATTTTTTTGGAACAGGGCAATATGTCACACACCAAGCACTTGTAGTGCAAATTCAGAAATAAATTGTGCTGGTATATTACAATTTCTGCAGACAGAAAATAGTTTCTTTAGGAGGGAATATGACACCCCAAACAGTTTGTAATGTTTGCAAAAATGCTCCTCTACACTCCTCTCTTCCTGCTCTAATAACTGCTCTCTTCCTGCTGTAATAACTGCTTTAATAACTGCTGTAATAACTGTTCTCTCCCTGCTCTAATCCTGCGACCTAACCCTTCTCTCTCCCTCTGTCAAATGGCAATGGATTGCTGTGGAGGCGGATATTTATGCATTTGAAACATTGCGAGAACCGAGATCCGACGACGTCACAATGACGTTTTGCCTCATTTTCAATTCAGAATAGGCGGGCTCGGCTCGGTACTCGGATACCTGACGTTCGGGCGGGTTCGGTTCTCGGGGAACCGAGCCCGCCCATCTCTATATGTATTACCTTCCACATTGCGTTTGTAATCTGCACTTTACGTCAACGGTACCTAACTATATTATAATTTTTTTGGAATTGGGGCTGATTCGAAGCTCAGTGATGAACTTGTCTTTTGCTGTGAATTACAATGGCTCTTTTTAGTGAATTGTCTGGCACCCTGAAATGGTCTGGGTCTGATAAAAGCACACAACCCGGGGGGGGGGGGGGGGGGGGCTGTCATCGCTCGTCGCCATGTATTAGCTATAGAATTACCACAGTTATCCAAGGAACAGGTGGATCGATCAAATGAACCATAACTGATCTCATGATCCAAGGACAATTCCATTCTTTACTGTCACTGCAGTGTGGCAATGTTTTCAAGATGTGCTAGGAACTGCCGTGTTTCTGAGTCATTGCTCTGTAGCTTAGCATCCAGCCAGGTCGCTGCAGTCTTTGTTTGAAAGGGTATGAAAATAATATAGTGACCTGTGAGGTGGTCAAAATTGACTGCAATTGACTTAAAATTGAAATTAGTGTTATTGAGGTTAATAATAATGGTGGGGGGGGGAGTAAAAATTTGTGATTTTAGCAAAATAAAATAAAATAGGGATTTTAGCAAAAAATCAGGATCCAAAACCAAAACACGCAAGGACGGTTTTGCCAAAACCAAAACACAAAACACAAAGTTAATCCAGATCCAGAACCAAAACCAAAACCAGAACATGGGGGTCAGTGAATATTTCTATCATATACACATATAACTGTCAATCACTCAGAGCAAATGTACAGTATAGAATTAAGTGCTAGAAGAGCAGCATGTCCAAAGTAAATTTGCAAAGGAAGAATGAGATGATGTATAGTAAGTAACCTTCTGAATAAAAGCTCTTTTCCAGCATATACAGAGATTTTCTTTTTCCAATATATCAGACAGCATTACTTAGCTAGAGGAATTTCAGACACATGGTGGAAAATTTATCAAGCTTCGGGTTTGAAAAAGTGGAAATGTTGCCTATAGCAACCAATCGGATTCTAGCTGTCATTTTGTAGAATATACTGAATAAATGATAACTAGAATCTGATTGGTTGCTATAGGCAACAACTACACTTTTTCAAACCTGCATCTTAATAAATTTACCCCCTGCAATCCCCTCAAAAAATCTATGATTTTTATTATCCAACGATCATCCCAAGCAAGAAAAAAGGCCTTTCAGAAAAGACACAATATTGCTGTGAAAATACATACACAGTGGTATAATGCCAGATGCATTGTTCACAGAAGCAGTCCAAGGATAGCACGGGGGTTGCAAACTGGGTCATTGCGGGTGTCCCAAACCACAGGGGAACCCTTAAGTTTTATTTATTTTTTATTACTTAAAAGATAAAGCAATATATCCTGGTAGATCTACTATTAACATGTTGATTGTTTATTTTAGAACTTCTATCTGGTTTGGCAGGTCTTCCGTGTTTTTCCCAAAAGGACAAAAATGCCTTTCCATACTTTGGATTAGGAACCAACGTTCAGAGCTTTGTTCCCTGGCAACCTTGACTGACCCTTTGAGCACATACTACACACTTGACAGCTGCCATGTTATCCATGTAAAAATTTCAGATTTTTCAGCTTGTCAAGGCTAGTGGCCTTTTCTATAGTGTATGGCTTGTATTTGTTGAATTGGGAACTTTCTTGAAAGGTTGTAGCGACGGAGAACTAGCAGCTGCCTGGCTTTGCATTATTGTTTGTTTCTTAGATAAATGTCCTTCACAATGCAATGTTTTTGTAAGAGTCATAATGTAGCAAATTGTGCCTCATAGGTGTGATTGGTGGGGCAGACATATTTTATTTCGCTTTTATCATGTGTCATGCTATGCAACATCTAGATATTTGACTGCTTCCTCTTCATCATCGCTGCTTCATACAACTTTGGAGGCAGTTTTGAAAAATAGGTTGCTTAATTCAGAAATTGTTCAAGGCTGCACACAGGCACCAATTAGTAGTTCTTTCCCATGGGGGTATGTTTACTGATGAAAGTGGTGGTAGTCACTTTACCAAAGCAGTAAAAGTCGACCTTGGCATGAAGCCGAAGACCTCATCGCCAACTGCCTGAAAACAGTGACACCTTCAAACATAGACTTTCTTCAATTGCGGCACCTGAACAAGCCAGCAGCGGGCGATGACATCACCTTCAAGAGTCTGAATGTGATCCGAGTTCTTAAGGTAGTAATTTAAGGAGGCGCCACCTGTACAATGTTCATTACTAAAGCATGTATCTTGTACAAGTGGCGCCTCCTTAAATTACAACCTTAACAACTCGGATCACATTCAGACTCTTGAAGGTGACGTCATCGCCCGCTGCTGGCTTGTTCTGGTGCCGCAATTGATGAAAGTCTACGTTTGAAGGTGTCAGTGTTTTCAGTCAGTCGGCGATGAGGTCTTCGGGTTCATCCTGCTGGGGTAAGTACTGTCGGCTTTTACAGCTTCGTAAAATAGTACCCAACCTGATGAAAGCATAGACAACAAGGCAACACTTCAGGGGTGGTTCCCATATTTAGTTGTTAACAATTGGTATAAATTAGACAGTATTTCAATGCTGACAACATGACATTCCAGAAATCATCATTGCCAAAATCTTCACAAAAATATGTAGAAAATACATATAAAAAGAATTAGAATATTGTTAACACATCAAACCCATGTCAATGTTTTCTTTCTTTAAAAACTTAAAATATATATGTGATATATAAAAAAGAAATATGCTGATAAAAATGAGAAGCCTTTGCACTCTCTTTCCTGGGATCATGTATTCTGGCACAAATGTCAAATGAGGTTTGCTCTTTAAAAAAAGGTATTTTGCCCAGAATCAAAACACTAGCACAGTTTTAACAGTTTCCTTCCGGAGTCTGATTAAAGCTTTTATGCAGGATTACTTAGTTTATTGTGAAATGTGTTAACTACAGTAAAGTTTAAACTTGCACTATACTTTACATTCCTATAGGTACTGTATGTTTAAGAAAAGCCATCCGGTCTTATGTATTTAGTTTAAAAATTCAGAGATTATGTTAAAAGATAAAACAGTTTACCCAAACGCACCAAGCATGCTAAGAGCAGAGTTATCTTGTTTGAAAAGAAAGAATTGGAAATGTAAATTTTCCAACATCCTGAACCCCCTTCACTACGTCTTTAAGTTAACATAAGAAGACATGACATTTGCAGCGCTGATGTTTATATGACCAGATTCAGCTTGCATTCATGTTCTTCAAAAAAAAGATAAACAGGTTGCTATATATAATCCATGTAATATATAACAGGGAATATACAACAAACTTTCTCTATGCTCTAAATTATGCTGGGTACCCAATGTGTTTTCTATAATGATTTTATCAACGATTGGAAAAATAATAAAAAGTCCCAATCATTCATGTGTACAGGGCCACACTGGCCATCTGGCAATTCTGGCATTTGTAATGTGTGTGGGGGGACAGTATATGACTGTAATGTGTGTGGGGGACAGTATATGACTGTAGTGTGTGTGGGGGGACAGTATATGACTGTAATGTGTGTGTGGGGCAGTATATGGCTATAATGTGTGCTATTAAGTGAATGTGGAGCTGTTTGGGGAAAATTAGGTATATTTATTAAATGAAATTAATAATTATTTAATGCCTGAGATGGTTGTGGGAAATGGTTATTTTTATTAAATATAAATGCTATTTAATTTCTTGCTGGGGTTGTTTGGAGGGAGGGAAAGCAGTTTATTTATTAAATGGGAATACTATTAATTTAATGTTGGGGCTGGTTGTAGGGAAATAGGTCTATTTATTAAATGCATATACTATTTAATGTCAGGGCTAGTTGGAGGGCAATAGATGTATTTATCAAATGTGAATACTATCATTTTAATGTTGGGGCTGGAGTAAGGCCTAATTTTAAAACGTGGGTGTTATATTGATTTAACACCGCTGCTGGTTGGAGTTTTCTAAACTTCATGTAACCATTTTTTTTTCAAAATAGGGCGCCCAACATTCCAGGATCCAGACAAGCAGCAACTGATCTAAAGACACCAGCAGCAACAAGTGGAGACAATGACAAGACAGGTAAGAGAGACCAAGACATTCTGCCAACTGTCCTGAATTTGGTGGGTGACTGTCCCGCTTAGTCAGTATTTGATCTGACTACAAGGACAGTTGGGAGGTATGTACTGCTTCACATTGTACTGCAGAACTGTGTGCACCTAATAGTAGTGCTCACAGTATTGCCTATGTATTTGTTGAAAATGTGTCTAATAACCATATAACATCATAGGAGCCCCCCTGTCTTAAGTGCCCTGGGCCCCCCGAGCCTTAATCCAGCTCTGGTTAGCAGGAGGGAGCAGGTAGCTACTCCCAGTTCCTGGATAAGACACAGCCTGCAGAGCAAGCCGAGGAGCTCTAAGTCTCATGAGATTTATTAATCTTGTGAGACTAAGAGCTTCCCTGCTCACTCTACAGGAAGATAAGTGCAGTGGGCTGGGGGTGTTGTAATGTGTTTCTGGGGTGGGGGGTGGAATGATAGTGAGGGCCTGATAAATGTAATTTTTTATTATAATGTATGTATCAATGCCCCATGTTGACCACGCCCCCAACATAATGTGGGCACGCCCCTGGCAGAGCCGCTGCTGCGCAGCGGCACACAGTTTTGTCCAGTTCATCAACAGAGATGGGCCTGTATGCTTGAAATGCCAGGGCTGATTTTTAGTCCCAGTCCGGCCCTGCATGTGTACACACGATTTACCTTCAGATCTGTGCTCTTCATCTGTCATAACCATCAGATAAAAAGATTTTGACTCTGTAAACTATAGAGCAATGGTTCTTAACCTGTGTTCGATCGAACCCCAGGGTTAGTTAGTTGGTGAGTTAGTCTCAGTGGTTTGGCAGAGATGTATGTCCGTTCGCCAGGGTTGCCAGATGCATTCATATACTTTTTGCATTCAAATAATACTTTTATCTGTGCTGAAGGGAACGCATTGGATCAAGACCTTTGAAATCATATCGAAGTTTTATAAATGGCAAACTAGAAGCACAATATAGAATATACTGAATGTATTGAATTCCCAATGCATAAAACATGAAAAATGATTATTGTTGGTGAGCTAGCCTTGTTTTAGCCTTGTGGGATTGAAGAATTACACTGCAGAAAACTTTTCCCCTCGTCGGGATCCATCTACTTCCGGTTTGCGCTTCACGTGCATTCCAGCATCGGAAGTTGTGGAAGATGCTGACTGCAGGGAGAACGCAGCCAGAATTGGACAAAAACTGGACAAAAGCTTAGGGTCAGTGATAGGGTAAGTTACCATCCTTCACTCAGTGGTTACTGAGGTTGTATGCCTCCACAACAATATAACAATTTCTCACCAACAGAGCTATGATCATTTTTCATGTTTTATGTATTGGGAATTCAATACATTCAGTATATTCTATTTTGCGCTTTTATTTTGCCATTTATATTGTATTTATTCTTTAGGAAGCTGCATTTATATTTATCCAACACTTGGATAGCGCTCACTAATTCATTTTAATTCATATTGAAGTTTTACTGGAAATTTTTTTGACTCACTCAGGCTTCCGTACACAGGAAGTTTCATGCGCTCCACTTGCGTTCCAGAAGTCTCCAGTCAAAAGAAAATACTGCGACTGAGAGTTCAGTTGGTATTGAACACATCTATCCTTCTCAGAAGTTTCCAACCACGGATGAAAAGAGCTGAGAGGAACCAGGAGGATCAGCGCATATTTAGGGAAAGAGTAGGGTAAGAACACATATTTCAACCATCCGAAAGAGCTATAACATTTATTCATCTGTGTTTTGTATGTGCACAACATTCATCAGTATCCCATGTGATGTACTTCCTTTTTAATATTCCAATCCAATCCCTTCGTACTATGTCAAGCAAAATAAGAAAATGGTTGAACGAATACGTATAATATGGATTCACGTGTATAACAGAATGTGATGGAAGTCAGCGTCCTCAATGCATGATTTGCAATGCCAATTTGAGTAATTCTAGTCTAGTACCGGCAAAACTAAGGAAACAATTTCTAAAGCTGCATGTGGATGGGAAATACAAGAACACAATGCTTGCTAAATTCAAGGTAAAGAGAGCCAGATCCGATGAAAGGGCCACTCTGCCTGTTTTCGGCTTTGTACCCATCAACAAACTGATCTTAACAGCATCATACGAAGTTGCGTACCTGATCGCAATGCAGGGAAAACCACACACCATTGGTGAAATACTCATAAAACCAGCTGCATTGAAGATGGCGAATATCATGCTGGGAAAAACTGCTGAAAATAAGTTGTCCCAAATTCCTCTTTCAAATGACACCATCAGCAACAGAATAGATGACATGAGCAATGACATCTTGGCTCAAGTAGTTGCAGATCTGATTTCAAGCCAAGCTAAATTCAGACTCCAATTCGATGTTTCCAATCAAAGCCAGATTGTTGTATTTGTGCGCTATGTGAAAGACGACATGATAAAGGAAGATTTTTTATTTTGTAAGCCTCTTACAACAACAACTAAGGCAGTCGATGTGAAGAAACTTGTGAATGACTTCTTCAGAGACAACGATCTTTCGTGGGATATGGTTTCTGAAAATTGTGCGGACGGAGTTCCAGCCAACTCTGGTTTTGGTGCGCCAGTGAGAGTCGCTGCACCACACATCATTGTTACGCACTGTGTTCTGCACAGGCATGCGCTGACAACAAAAACCTTGCCTCCAAAACTGGCAGAAGTATTAAATATTGTAGTGGAATGTGTTAACTATGTGCGAAATAGTGCTCTGAAGCACCGCATCTTCAAAGAGCTGTGTAATGAAATGGGCTCTGAATTCGAGGTACTTCTGTACCATTCTAACATTCAGTGGTTATCCCAGGGAAAGGTGCTGAATAGTGATTTTGCCATGCATATGGAATTAGCCCTGTTTTTGCGAGAGCACCAACATTGTCATGCAGATTGCAGTTCATTCTCATTTTAGCGTACATGGCCGATATCTTTGATGCTCTCAATCATCTCAATCAAAAGATGCAGGGGGTGGAGTCAACATCATCGAAGCGGAAGAAAAGCTGAAGGCCTTTCAAAAAAAGCTACCTTTTGGAAACGACGAACAGAGAATCATAACTTCGCAAACTTTCCCCTGCTGGACGACTGTGTAAGTAAGATCGAAGATGAGTTTGGAATCAGAGACATTTCTGTACCCAGGGAAATAAAGCAAGCAATTGCCATGCACTTAGATGAGCTTGCAAAGTCTCTCGACGGACACTTCCCCACCCGAGAGTCATATCCAGCATGGGTGAGACAGCCGTTCACATTTAGTGTTGCGACAGCAGATGTCAATGATGAGTACCTCGACAAAATCATTGAACTTCAGCAGAGCCAGGTTCAACAGCAACTCTTCAGAACAACAACGCTTTTAACGATTTGGTGTCAACAAATCCTACCGTAACCTCTTATTGCTAAAAAAGCCCTTGAGATACTCATACCGTTTCTTACACCGTATCTTTGTGAGCAATCCTTTTCGAGGATGGTAGACATAAAAACGAAGAAAAGGAACAGACTTTGTTGCGAAAATTATATGAGAGGGGCACTAGCCAAGGTGAAGCCGCGCATTTCTGAACTTTTCCCTAAAAGGCAACAGCAAAAGTCACATTGATTTGCAGTAAATATTTATTGAGTTATGTTGTTGTGGGACATTCATGTTTTGTTAGTTTTGTTCTTTGAACACAGTGATTGTATGTGCAACTGATGCATGGTTCATGTTGTGCACTAATAAAATATATATCTCTATGCTTTGAACTTGAAATTTATTTATTTTTTATTTTTCCAACTATAAAGGCTTCGGTGAATGCACATATGAAACTTGTGGGGTTCAGTGCCTCCAAAAAGGTTAAGAACCACTGCTATGGAGATCCTGATCCTGAGTGCATATGCAACATTGTTCCATCGATGAAAAAGATTTTTAGTTTGGTTTAAAAATCAAATAAAACAATTCAATTTGCTTTGGAATGATCCTTGATCATCGTTGGAACATACACACTAATGTGATACAGGGCCAAACACTTGTTTATCAGGTGATTGACTCGATAATTGGCTGAAAACAGTGTAGTGTAAACCCAGCCTTAGAAGTAGTCAACAAGAAGTATTTGAACAAGACCATCTTACATATGGACTGCTGCCTTTCCAATGCACCTTTGTCACAATGGAAGAAGCCATTATGTAGGCTTTACTAAATAAAAATGAGGCCATACCCCCTAGTCTGTCCAAAACATGTCCGGATCCGGCAAATCATGCCTGTTTTGGATAAGGCCACATCCATTTTAGATGCTTTAAATCAGCTTCCCCTATAGAATATGGACTGGTGGTGAGGTGTATGAATATGTGACAGTCCTCATTGCCATGTCACTGATTACCAGGGAATTAATAGGCTGCATTTTCATAAATATTGGTGCAGCCAATTAAATGTCTGCCTCCACTGTGCATTGGTAACAGTATTTTTTATATAGTATATTCTGTAAGAGAAGAATCCCTGAGCCATCCAGCTATATTATAAAATAATAAATGAGAATTGTCATAGCTAATTTTACCCAAAAAGGCTATTTTGCTGATTACATTGTGGATTTTTGAAAAGCCTAATAATACAAATAAACAAACTCACAAAAAAGAAATAATTCAAAAAGAAAGGTGAAACGATCCCAAAATTTGCAGACAAGAAGGACAAGGTTTTTCTTTTCTGTCATCAAACTCTGTTCCATGAGGAAATGGAAGATGCTCATGAAAAGTGGCTTGGAAAAAAAGCATAAATAATGTTCAGAAATAAAATGTTTGGAAATACCAATCTCTGCTGCAGATTATATCTGCTGTACAGAGCGGTGGTGAATGGGATATACTTCCCAGCTTCCTGATCCAACTGGATAAAGTTGTCTCGTTGACAGAGCCCTCAAATTGGTTCTGTCCTGGCAAAATTCTATGCCCCCCTAACATCTATGAGTGACATCTCCACATGTCCTGAAGCTTGCTCACCCTATGCTTTTGTGGGTCAAACAGGGAGAAATGCAGGATTCTTAGAGGGAGATTCCACACCACACTGCCAAGGCAGGTATGACCAGCATGCAAGGGGAGTGGTTATCATTTTAGACATACACAGGCAATGCTACTGTTACGTGCAGGCAGATCCCCTTTTTGAACAAAGCAGTGTGAAGAAGGATACATCTCCAGACTATCCCTGATTTAGCGGCATAGTCACCTAAATCGGGACTGTAACACCAGAATCAGGACAAGTAGCAGACTGTCCTGATCTCTGCTACATGTTCTTGCAACTTTCACTACTGCTGTTGGTGTCTTAAATTCAGTTGCTGCTTGTCTGATCCTGGAATGTTGGGGTCCTGTATTAAAGAAAGACAGGTACATGAGGTGTAATGAGCCTCAACCAGCACTGACATTAAATCATATTTTTTCCTCCTAAACAGCCCTGACATTAAATTAATAGTATTCACATTTAATAAATAGAGTTATCCCCCACCCTCAGTCCAGCATTAAATTAACAGCCCCCTTCCATTTGGTGTTAGAGAGGCATACTTTTCTATCAGCACACATGGAACAGCGTGCCTATCATGTGGTATGAATCCCATGGGAGCCTTTTATCTGTGTCAGCGAGGGGACCATCCCCATTCCTGGTCCACGACCCCCGGAACTCCCCACTCCTAAGTGCGTGCCTGCTACATATATTAAAAGAGTTTGGGTAACCTTTTACTGTTGATTCAGTGCATCTGAATTCAGAGAACACACTAAAAAGAGACATGTACAAAAAACAAGCCCTTCTTAAGTCCTGCAATTAGAGTGCTAGGCCATCCCTAAAACTTCTGCCTGCCCCTCCCCTAAAATATCACATGCATTGCCATGTGCACCAGAGGCAGGTGCGCACTACACTCATTCACCGCTGCTCTGCTCAGACATATAAATATGAAGATATAGACAATAGTGGCTGCACTTCAAGGGTGTGCATACTAAACATATCTGCTAAAATGCACCATTAATTTATTATAGTTAATAACTCCACAGAATGTTACAAACCGCAGCAATGCAGAGCTGGATGTACATCTACAAAGATGTTATTACTGGGCCAGATATTTTTACATTTCCATTCAACTAACTGCTAATGGTAGTTAAATGTATTTTTTCATGATGAATGTTTCCTTCCTATGTCTGGATTGGAATTAAAAAAACAGGCTTTTGGAATGCTCAGATATGACCTAATGCTATAATAAAACAATGTCTTTCCTTTTGCAAGTCTTCTTATTTTTATGTTTATATATACTTTATGAAATCTTGCATAGTATGATTTTGAACTGTATCTTAATTCTTTACTTATTTAATAAATAAACCATTGTGTACTAGGTAACCTCAACTGCTTCATTGATGTTCTAGCTTTCCGCTGGGCCATTATTTTCTCATTTAAAACACATTCATTACTACATTTTGCCTTGCTCTGAATATACCTTGTGCACTTTTTCCACTTGCAAGGAGGAAGTGATTTTTGGGGATATTTGATGTAAAGAGAATGAATGGTATTATACATAATGCACACTTCAGCTCCATTTTAGTCCTGTCCACTTTTAACACCACAATGCAAACTTCAGCATAATCATCCGAAACTAAGGAAAAAAGCATTTTGTTTTTTTGTTTTTTTTTAAATAAATGTCCTTCACTGTGTGGATTCTTAGAAATGGCTTAGGTCATTGACCATTGGATTGATACCACAATCACATGGAGAGCTGGTACTCCAGGGTGTAGGCAGCACCCTCTGCCACCATCTGTTGGCCTCTGACTGTCTATGACAGTCCAGTTTTACAGCAAAGAACTATGCTACAGTGTTAATGGCCATGAGATATTTCACACAATGTTCATGTTTTGTTCAAAAGAGGAAGGGCTAGATTTACTAAGCTGCGGGTTTGAAAAAGTGGGGATGTTGCCTATAGCAACCAATCAGATTCTAGCTGTCATTTTGTAGAAGGTACAAAATAAATGAAAGCTATAATCTGATTGGTTGCTATAGGCAACATCCCCACTTTTTCAAACCCGCAGCTTAGTAAACCTAGCCCAAAGTGTCTAAACGCTTCCATATACACATAACCATGGCTCTGTTATACAGATATGGTTTTCATAATGTGATATATGGTGGTGCTCTGAGCAATGATTTCAGTGACATTTCATGTACCTCTGAGGCCACATAGGGAGGGTTTAATCTCTGCAACAGGGGAAATAATAGAGGAATAATAGAGGAATTCCAGACAGAACAAAAAATGATAGGGGGAAGTTTCCCTAGTAGAGATCAGATTTTTGCAGTCGTTGGACAAGTTTATCATATTGCGGTTTGAGTTGGCTTCTATCTACTGTGAATGTAATACCACTTTCATACTGCCGCCCCTGCAATATCCCGTGTTTTTGAAGCCGAGTTTTTTGCCGGGGCTCGGAGCGTCCCAGCTCAGAAACACCATTCATACTGCACCTCGGACCCGGGAATTTCTCGGGTTGACCCCATTCATACTGCACATGTCTGTGCCCTGGCAATTTGTGGGAGTCATCACCAGAGCAGTTTTCATTGGCTGAAAAATGAAGACTGGATGCTGCTCCAGTGTTTAAATTACCCCTCGATAAATCCCGGGTTGAAGACCCGGGTTTTTAGACCCGGGATTTTTGACTTGTACCATTCATACTGCACCAAGACCCGGGTCGTTTTAGCTCGACCCGGGAAAAACACGGGATTTTGGTGCAGTATGAATGGCGTATAAGATGCATTCTACTAAATTTTATAACAGTCTACAAGAGAGTGTTGCTAACTGACAATATCAGCTTGGTAGAGGTTTTATGTATGAACAATGGCCTTTATAGGCTTTTAAATTAATAATTAGCTAACCCTTTTCTGTAATTAACAGGTTGCTGGGGACAATCCAATATCTAATCCATTATTTGTTACATTGGGGAAGGACCTCTCCTACTTTACACACTGTGATGAAGCCATAAATGCTGTATATACAAATGTGGTGATCTATTAATGGGTATATAAATATAATAATATAAAGATGTCACGTTAACTGCAAATTACATGTCATTCTTGTATTGAGTTATACAGTTACACATTTTCATAATATACCACCAATAAACTACATTAGTAAGTTTTATTGTACATTAGTATAGTTTTCCTTTTCCTTCCTAAAATGGCTAATTTATAACCCCATGTGTGCAGAGTAGGAATTTTTGTAATGTTAGACCATCAGTCATTGTTTGTGTTTCTTGTCTTAATATAGTGTGCTGTAATACATTGCAGACATTCTAATGTTTATAGATTCCCATCCCTGAGAAAACCTATCTCTCTGTCACTAGAGACTACAATGACGTACTTTCAGCCACAGAGAAATAATCCTGGACTGACCAAAACCGAATATAGTGTATCTAAAAATACAGAACGACCAGCAATTATTTACAAACTTTTTCTCCAAGAAAAACATGTTATGATTACTTACATAAATGGCTTTATATTTGCTTTCAGATTAGTATAAAAAAGATTCATTAAATTACACTAATTGACATTTATTTTATTTTCAGTGACTTTAAGGAACCAATTTTCATGTATCTGCCCAAAATAATTTACTAACCAAAGGTGCAATGCAAAGCCATTTGTGACATAACACGGTTACTTGTGTGCATGTTTTTTAAGCCAAAGTGCCTGAAATGATATTTAAATGGTTTGTTGCCAAACTGAGAAGTTAACCCTTTATTCGGTGGCATTTTTGAAGAATATAGCACTTTTTGGAAGCTGCTAATTAATACATATAATTGTTAAGAACTCCTATCTGTAACAGCTCAAATTTTTAGTATAAACCTGAATCTTTCGTGAAACCATTATTTCTACTAGCCATAAAAATTCAAGTTCAGTTTTCAATGGGCTCAAAGAGGTGCGTCATGTGAAATATCTTCTGATTTGTTTGCACTTTTTTCTAAGCACAAAACTCTGGTTACCCAATTCCATGGGTGTTAACAAGTCGTTTATTAAAAATATAAGAATCATTAATCATTCTAGTGGTCTATCATGCTTAAGAACACATGAAGGGATCCCTTCATAATATAAATACTTTCAACCATATCAATAAGGGTTTAATATCCTTTAAGTTCTGAGGGGAATAACAACAGTGTGGATGTAAAAGCTTCTTAAATTCCATATGAGTGTATTTCTTATGGCAATAATTAACAATTATGAACAAAACACACACACAGCTGATGAATATCTTTATTTTAGGTGGAATGATGATCAATGAAGAGTAAACAATAACTTCTTATCAAAAAGAAGATGACAATAATTATGGCGCTCAATTCAGGATTGTATGGGTATTAGTCCAATATAAGTTCATACCCGGACACCTTTATATCAAAGTGGCAGCCTCCCTTCAGCATTCGGATGGTACACCGATGAAGTTCTATGAAAGTCAATAAGAGGACATGTGGCACCTATGGTGTAGTATTAAGGGTAGTGTAGTCCCAAAAGCCAGAGTGTGTGTACATGTGTACCAGATAAATACTTGAGAGTAGCTCATCAATACACAAAGTAGAGTGCTTCACCGTAGTCATGTAGATCCGCTGTAATCTTGTGTACTCATATCAAGAGAGAAGACCAAATAGTGTAATGCTGTTATACAGGTAGAGTCAATATATCCCAGCCACCCAAGAATAGGCGTACCAGAAAAATGTAATATTGTGCTTATCTGTGAGGTATCTTTAAACAGCTGGAGCTCTCCCTTGTATGCTTCACTCCATCACAGGTTCATGACAGGCAGATATAGAATGAAAAAAGGTCCCATATCTCCTGAGGAAGTCCTTTTGAGGATGAAATGCGTTGAGGTTATGTAATGTGCATTGATACCCTATACCTGGCAATTTGTTCCATCTTACCAGTAATTGAATCCTATGAATATCCACATCTATTGTTATTGACACATGTAAGCTTAATTTTATTATTCTATTGTGAGTGTGATTCTTATATAATAAATGGTTTTTTTTTTTTAACATGCTACATTGTATGGGACCTTTTTTAAAACAATAGTGCCACAGTTTTTATTTAAATAGCATGTTAAGTACCATGTAAGCATGCATATGCCATTTTTCTTAGATATCATTCCATAAATAATTATCTCTTTTTTTAAATATTTATTGTTCCAAAATATACCTTCCATTTATACAGATACAGGCTCACAGCTCTCAGCATGTCACGTAGCAACATGGGAGGAGGAGGAAGGGGAGGATTTTACAGTACACAGAGCAGACAAAGCTCAGAAGATTCCAAAGATTCTGCTCACTACATCATGGACCGTTTGACTGTAGTTGACATGTGACTTTGCAGAATTATAAAGCATTACTAACAGCCTGAAGAAACAAACCAAGGACAATGGTAAATACCAACATTCTTCCGTGGTTTATGGGTTTTTTTAAAAAAAAAAACCTTAATTGGGATTGCAGCTTTAATATGTTGACATTCCTTTTTTTTTTTTTAAAGATTTTATTTTTGCAAAGGTCAATAATAAGCATCAGTCCAAGACATGCTATGATACAGTCAAACTATGCGTATTCAGGGACTGATACATTCAATATATATCATAAAGAGACGAATTAAGGCATTGACCAAATTTTTACTTTGAAGAAAGAAGAAGAAACAGAAAAGAGAAGTTAGTCTGCAGAAGGTGGGCACGATAGAATAGGTGGTGGTGTGGCAAGCCGCCAATAGAAGAAAAGATGAAGAAAGCAGGGCAAAAGATCGAAGAGAGAAGGGAGAGGTAGAGGGGGAAAGAGGTAAAGGCTTGAGAAGGGGCATCAAGTGGAATGTTGTAGAGAAATCATAGGACAAAAGGAGTTTGAATTTGAAAAAATGATATCCATGGCACCCAGACTTTATTAGATTATTTAGAGGTATTACGCAATATGAATGGCATAAACTCCATTCTGTATGAGTGCCAAACCCTATTAATAAGTGTCTGCATAGTAGGCGCGGTGGGTTGTTTCCAATTAGTGGCAATTTGACACAATGCAGTAGAAACTATGTGACGAAACATTTTCATTTGGTGTTTGGTAGCTGATGGAATTCCAAGTGGGAGAAGGAAAAATCTGGGAGAGATTGGGATGTCAATCTGTAGAATCTGAGATGCAAAGTTCCGTAGTTCCAACCAGAATGGGTCAAGCTTGGGGCATTGCCAACAGATATGGAGGAAGGACCCTTCCCACGAACATCCTCACCAACAAGAGATGGATGAGTCCAGATATATTTTTTGTTATTTGGTTGGGACCAAGTACCATCGATAAAGAAGTTTATAGGCGTTTTCTTTCAGCTTCACACAGATTGAGCTAGAGGCAGTGTTGAATTTTATTTAATCCCAATCGTCTCTATCTAAGGGAACTCCCAGATCCTCCTCCCTCATCTCCCCGTATAGCAAAGATATAAGGCCATTGATAGAAGAACGCCGGAGGAAAAGTGACTCGAAAGAGGTCAACGGCCTGATTGTTAAAGATAATTTAGTGGTGGGGTGAAAATTTCTTAGTTGTAAATATTGAAAAAAAAAAGTGTTGGGGATATTGAACTTAGTTTTAAGGTCTTCAAATGAGGGAAAAGAAGTATCTTTTGTGATATCATTAAGATAGCAAACATCGTTCTTTTTCCAATAATCAAAGGACGAGATTATACGACCTGGTGGAAAATGAGGGTTATCAAAGAGAGGAACGATTGGACTAGGAGATGGGGCGAGATTAAATTTTGTGTTTGCTCTGTCCCTTTTTCATTTAAAGTTTAACCTCCACTTTTCTTTATAAACTACTCACTTACAATATAGTTGTTTTACCAATGCAGTTTTTGGTGGCAATGTTAAAACATCCTGTACAATCTCTTATCATATTGTAGGACTTCAAGAACAAAAGCAACACCTTGACAAGACCCTCAACAAGTAGCAAATGTACTCAAACAACACACATTGCAATCAGGATAACATGAAGATTTACAGCAAAATGTTTATATTCTATTCTCCTTTGTATACAATACTTGACTTGTTTGAATGTCTTTGAATGTTATGAAGCCCAGTAGTACACGGTCCCATTCCTGTCCACATTACAACTGTCCATCCCACAATCTTACTTGATTATGGTTCAGGTTGTCGCTATTTTACATTTGGAGAGCACTTTTCGTTATATAAACATTTTATGGGGTGATATTGCATCCTACATAAGTGTGTAATACAGAAACATACTCTACAATTTTTACTTCATTTAAATGCACTACTAGATATTATTCTTTCCATCTGTTACATCTAAACATCTAAACTTGCATAATCTGATGATATCATATTTTATATATACACATTGCAGACATAAATGTTTTCTTATTCTACACCTAATATTATTTTATTGCAGTTTACATAATGCATATTGTTCTTATGCATTTTACATAGCATTTTGCTTATTGCTTATTGCAACTTAATCTGACTTATATACTTTAATACCTTTTTTTAGAAATATACAATGACAGTTAAAATATAACAGAACAGCATCAGAAGTTACCCTAATGTTGCTATTAAAGAAATGTAATTACAAAACATTGTAAACATTTAATTATTATAAATTTGCAAAAATAAATAAGAATGGACTAGCAGTGCTAACAAGCAGAGCTAGACATACAGTACATACTGCAATATTGTAGTCTATATCTATATAGATTGATAGGATCGTTGCCAGGAATAAATGTGGTCAGAAGGCCCCCACAGTTCAGCCTTTGTGTGGGGCCAAGCTGAATAATGTGTTTTTTCCAAACTATTGAATCGAAAAAAGGTTGTGTGAAATGATATAGGAATGAATTGCCAATGGTCTAAAACTATATATTTTTTAGAGGCAGCACCATGTGGTCAGGATTACTGTATTTACTAACATTGCTCAAAGATGCAAATCAGCACTAAACCATGCCAACTAGACATCAGTATTGAATAACCTGCACTAGACTTATAAAAGCTTATTGCTAATGACAGCTATGGCTTTCTTTCATAGTTGCACCGTTGAGCAATGCTAGTACAAATACATCAGTATATATGAAGAAATAATAAAACAGATGATTACTGTCTTGCTTGGGCCAAATAGAAATATAATTCACTGAGCTGTGGTAAATATCTGGAGCAGGAACTTCTGCATCTCAAAGTCCTGAAAATTAAATAGCTGAACACCTGTAAACAGATAGGTTAAGAAACAAATGGAGCCAGTACTGCAAAAAGACATTTCAGGGCTCAAGAACTGGAAGAGGGCACGCAACAATAAGATTTTTCAAAGAGTAATGATATACTACAAACTAGAGGTACCCACACTCAGACAGACAGAACAGACTGGAGTATGCGCACAAGCATCTGTTTACTGACCTGTCACATCAGAGCACATAAAAAAATTGAAATGATAAAATAAATGAACAGCTCTTAATAGTATAATCATTAATAATCATTTGAGGCCTGCTTCATTAAGGAAAGTAAGGCAAAAAAAGTTGGAATTAAGGATACATGAATAATACATAACCTTTTATATCTAAACCCTATTTTCTTTTAGAAATAACACGCTAACTTCAGTTCCTAGTTAAGCAGATGCAAGTAATAAAGATATTTCAAAAACGGCAAAATCTAAAATGACATATGAAGAGTGTACAAACTAACATAATGTTAAATTCATTTGCCAATGAAACAAAAATTACATTAATACTACCTAGTGAATATAAGACATCAAGAGAAAGACGGGAAACCCAGTAAAATCTTTCATACACACCATTAAGACCAAACTCCCATTTATAACAAAATAATAATGAAAAATGTAACATTCAAAATGGGAATTTATCAATAGACAGATATATTTCATATTCAGATGTTATACCTTACTTAAAAAGGCATAATCCACCTAGAGAGTATATCCCCTAAAACGTTAAAGGGTAAACGTGAATAATACAATCGGGACCCACATTAAGCTGCTTAATATGCAAAATCCTAATGGGAATAGAGGAAGATCTAACTAATCCAGTAAACTACAGAATGCTAAATGTCCGCAGCAAGTATGGCATATAACGATACCATACAGCCAGTCGCTGTCGGACACAAATATACGAACAAAAAAGTAATATATACCATAGTTATTAATCAATATGCCAAAGGACAAAAGTAACTTTCTCTAAGTTGTAGATACAGTACAGTAAGCATTTTGAATAGGGAACATAAATGAAAGGACAAAAAGACCACATACTCTCTGTCGCGTATAACTTCAAAATACAACTTCCATTTCTAACAAAAATAATACTAATACCTTTAGATCGGAAGTATAAGTATAAATGTATAAATGTGTAAATTATACATCTCTTTTCTTTATCTAAATATGAACCCTTACGAAAATTATACTATATTTTCATTTCTGACAGAGCGGGCAAAATTAAAGTGCTGCACTTTTAATCTATGTGGTGTTGATGATAACACCATAAAAACGTAAAACCTAAATTGCCATGGGATATAGAATAATATAAAAATTCCTGAAAGTAAGCTCTTAATATTTTAAGAATCAACACAATATAAAAACTGAATGGGAAAATTCTACCTGATGGAATAATAAATTGCAGCAAAAACGATGTAACATATTTGTTGCAAATAGGGATACATGACAAGAGAAGCAATACGCTCCAATGTAAATGCATAAATTTAAAATCACAACACTAAGATTCTCCAAATCTATTGTACTGATGTTCATAAGACAGTTGTAGTAAACAATATATAACCCTCTAATAGAGAATGCTTTATGAATCAATATAGAATACTAATTTATAACTGAGCAAAGATAAAACCGACTAACAGATAAAATAATATTCTATGGAGAACATTAATTATCATTGAGGAGCCATTTTAGTTCAAAATCCACATTTAACCCTCCAGGGGTCAAGATTTTTAAACGATGTATCCACTGCATCTCACACTGCGCTAAAGCAGTGGAGATGTCCCTATTTCTCCAATGATTCTCAACTCTATCAATGGCTAAAAAATTCTTAATATAATTAGGTGAACAGCTATGACACTCTTTAAAATGCAATGATACTGAATGGTTGACAAAGCATTTCTTTATATTCCGTAGATGTTCTGCCATTCTACCTTTTAAAGGAGGAGAGGTACAGCCTATATAAATAAGATTGCAGGTACACTGTATAAGATATACCAAATTTGTGGTGTTACAACCAGTAAAATGATTAATATTATACGTCTTTCCTTTAACTTCAAAATTTGGAATTTTATTTTTCTGATTTGTATATGTGATACGACAGATTGAGCACAATCCACATCTGAAGAAGTCTTTTGAAGTGACACCCGTTCTCTTATTATCACCCAAGGCACTTCTAACCAATTTGTCATGTAGATTAGGTGCCCGTCTATATATGAAACGTGGTTTTTCTGTCAGAAAGCTCTTCAAAATGGGATCACTCATTAGGATATTCCAATGTTTATTGATTACATTTTCAATAGATTTATGCCTGGAATTATATCTTCTAATGAAGGCCAAATTATTATGTTCTTTTTTCTTGGACTTTTTATTTAAAATCGTTTCTCTTTCAATAAGATCAACCTTAGCCATAGCTTTATCCAATGTTTGTTTCTTATATCCTTTAGCTAGAAAATGATTTTTCATTTCTATTGTCTGTTCTTTTAAAACCTCAGGTGCTGTACAGTTTTGTTTTAGTCTTAGAAACTGACCTGTGGGTACATTATCCAACCATCTTTTGTGATGTGTACTAGACATCAAAATATATGAGTTGGAATCAGTAGGTTTCTTAAAGGTCTTAGTGCAAATACTATGGTCAACAATATATATGGTTAAATCTAAGAAGTCAATCGAACTTTGACTACGGTGAAAGCTAAACTATACATTAATGTTGTTCCCGTTAAGAAATTCACAAAAAGAATCCAGGCTAGAAAAATCCCCTCGCCATATAAACATGACATCATCAATGTAGCGCATCCAGGACACCAAGTTCGCCCCAAACTGATTTTCTGACCAAATAAACTGTTTCTCCCAATGGGCAAGGAACAAATTGGCGTAACTTGGGGCGAACTTGGTGCCCATAGCTGTTCCGATGCGCTGTAAATAATACTGCCCCTCAAAATAAAAATAGTTATTACTAAGGATAAAGTCCATCCCTTCCAAAAAAAACTTCTCAATGATGGAGACATATCGGCTTTTCCAAGATAAAAATCTGCAGCCTTAAGACCATCTTTATGATCAATGCACGTGTACAGCGATTTTACATCAGCTGTTACCAAAATTAAGTTATCCTCCCACTCTGTATTAGCAAATTTCTTTATTACATCTGTTGTATCTTTCAAGTATGATTAATTTTGAATCACAAGGGGCTGTAAATGGTAATCAATAAACTCAGACAAGTTGGAAGTCAGGGACTAATATGAAACTGGCTGTAAGAAACAGATATTTATAGAAATTCCAAATTTACCAAAATACTCATCTGCTACACAGTTTTATTTTCAAATTCACACATTTAAATAGATTGGGGTAATTTGTATTGCCTAAGGAGCCTTGATGAGGATTTGCATTTATTTTGTGTCACTTTGGACTTTACAGGGCACTTTCCTGCATTGTAAATTATCCACGCAATAGAAATTGCATAGAATTTTCATAGAAATATTAGTTCATTACCACACACCAGCAACGTACCAGCAAAAATACCACCATGGCAGATCACTGATTATCCGAAATATTTATGCAAATAGTGTAGCAAATTATCGCCAGATTAATATCGCAATGGGAAAAATGGAAAAAATATAACCTCTGAGAAATATAAAAATATACAAATTTGTTCTAATCTAGAAAAGATTTCCAAGAAGTATCCATAAATCAATTTTATTAACTGATTTTCAACCACTTAGTTTAAAATAGACTTAGATATAATCAGACAGGTCACAATTTCTAGATTTTGCATTTTACATCCTGGACTTGGTTTATTAATGGCACATAGAAATAATATGCTGTCATTTTACTTTGCCAGGATGATATCTCCCATGCTGAAGACATTGAAGAACAGCCAACATGGAAATACGAGAGTAGTCGTGTTTTCCAGATTTATTTTTAGAATAGAAGCTTAATATGCCAGTTAAAGAAAGGAATACAATAAAATAATCAAAACATTTTACTCAAAGTGTAATGATGCAAAGGGCCCGATTCATCTTCGGACGTAACCTGCACGCAACTTGCGTTTCAAAAACAAGCACGGAATCTGAGCGTATTTCTGACCGTGTTCAAATACAAACACATCTCAAGATATGTTTCCATTTGAATGTGGGTATAAATACGCTCTTCTTGAACGTTACTTGCTATATGTAAACAATTGGAACACAGTACAGGATATACACATGCATATGTATAATATAAAGTCCATTCAGAATGCATGCAAAACAAATGTTATAAAATAAATAAACAGCTGTTAATACTAAATTCATTAATAAAATATTCATAAAACATTTTTTTCATTTATATTAAGTAAATGCATAAATCGGGATGTTCTTAATGCGCTCTGTACACACAATGTGTTTATATAGTCAATATTCTTTGCATAGACATTATCTTAGCCAGCTAGTGGCACACATACGTGTAGTTTTTAATACAAAGACTATGCCGGGACAGTCATCACCATCAGTTGGCACTTACACTTGCCCTTGAGTAGGTGCAAATGATACCGTTAAAAAACCTGTACTTTAGAGGAACCCAGTACTTGAATTGGCCACACCTACATTGACACGCCCTAGACATGCCCTTACTGTATATTGCATACGTTTGACCACCCTATCCCTTCCCTGCTCCGCCCTTGAAGTTATAGGCAGTAGTAAGTGTCATTTGCCTTCAGACATGAATTGCATGTGCAGAACTAGTTTAGGCAAGATACGGCACGCAGAGGCACTTACTGTCCAAGATGAATCAGGCCTTAAGTCTTTTGTATGGATCAAACTGGTGTTCTTTACTAATGGCACCTTAAACCATCATACAGGTTCGTTTTCTGAAATGCACATATACGTTTCCATCCACAATGTCCATCTGTCCATTTGATGTGCATGATCATTGCGGTTTGAAGGGGAGACTCCACAGCTACCTTTATTATAGCTGACACAAATGTTATTCCTTTCTTAAATACAGTGATTTTCATAATTTTGCTGTACTCAAACATACATGGCACAAAAGGTTTAGTGAAAAATTTAAGAATTTTGCACTGAGCTGCCAACAAATAAGCAAACATGGCAATTTTTCTGTATGTACCTATTTTTTGTGCAAATGCTACCCGTTTCTGGGAAGTGCCTGAATCTGAACAACACAAGGGTGGCGTCAGTGGAGGTGCACAATTTGCCATTTTCTGATATGATCAAGGGAGCTGATCAGGGATTTCTTGACTAAATACACCCGAAATGCTAAAGCAAGATTTCATTTTATGCAACAAGATACTTATATGAGATTGAAGTGGTGGAGAAGGCATATTTACCATTATCATTTCATGATTCACAGGTAGTCGAAGCCTCTTTCTCCCCCTATTGCAGGTGCTCAGGTTGTCGTGGCAGTTAGTTGCATCACAGTTTCAGTACAGATTAATTTGATGAAGGTAGGTGCATCTCTAAGCATACAAATATCCAAGTCATAAAAAGTCCCAATGTCCCATAACTAATTTAAACATAAATGAGATTGAAACTAGCTGTACTTGGACTTATAAAACTGCAAAATATCACACAGAGCATTTTGCAGGGGTTGCTCCAAATGGTGGAATGTTATTATGCACCTATGTTTGCCTAGAGAAATGTATAAAGGAATATAGTCAGTTGTGGTACTGAACAGCTCATGTGCCACCTTTCTAATAAGTAAGTTCATCGAATTTCTACCCTGCTAGTGCTGCCATGGTTAACTGTAATTGATCTTATTGTGAAGTATAAACATAAACAACAGCTCAGCTGAGAAGTGTTAGGCCGGACTGTATAGAAGATGTAGTGTGCAAAATTCGTCAGTCATCGGTTGTTCAAATCTGCCGCTTGAAGCAACATTAGCACAAGAACTGTTCATCAGAAGCTTCACAGATTGGGTTTCAATGGCTGAACAGCTGCACATTAACCTCACCATACACAATGCCAACGTCAACTGGACTGGTGCAAAGCACATCACCATTGGGCTGTGGAACAGTTGAGAATGCTTCTTATTTGAATGTGTGCTGCCAACTGTAAAGTTTGATGGAGGATAGATGGATGGACTGGAGCTGATTTTCATGACTTTGCCTGGGCCCTTTAGTTCCAGTGAATGGAAATCTTAATGCTACAGCATGCAAGGACAGAGAATTGTGTTCTTTCAACTTTGTGGCATCAGTTTGGCAAAGCCCTTTCCTGTATCAGCATGACAAAGCTCCCATGCAAGGAAAGGGACATCAAAAAATGGTTTCCCAAGTTTGGTTGGAACAACTTGACTGGCCTTAATAGAGACCTGACTTCAACCTTTTAAAATACCTTACGGATGAATTAAAAGGCCAAGTGCGAGCCATCCAACATTAGTGCCTGACCTCACTAATGCTCTTGTGGGTGAATAAATGCGAAATCCCAGTAGCCATGTTCTAAAATCTAATGGAAAGCCTTTCCAGAAGAGTGGAGCCTGTTATCGCAGCAAAGGAGGGGGGCGAAGCAAACTCTATATAAATACACATGGTTTGGGAATAAGATGTTGAGCAAGCACACATAGATGTGATGTTCGGGTGTCCACATATTTTTGGCTTTGTAGTGTGTGTGAGTTACTGAAATAACAATTATAGCTGTTGGTGGAGATACATATTCATGGATACAGCCACTGCGCTAATTCCTGGTTTCGGGCAGTTGATAACCACAGGCAGAGTGCCAGTTCCCAGCAGTTGGCATTTACAGGTACAGTGAAAGCTTATTGCTTCGAACAGTTGGCAATTGCAGATACAGCACTAGTTCATGGCTCCAAGCAGTTATTAATTGTAAGTATAGCACATGTCTTGGTTCAGGGCAGTATGTAATCAGAGGTACAGTCCTACTATCCGCCTCTGGATAGTTGGTAATTGTAGGTACAGTGCTACTTTCTGGCAGTGGGTAGTTGGTAATTGCAGGTCAGTGCTACTTTCTGGCTCTGGGCAGTTGCTAATTGCAGGTACATCGCTAGTTCTTGGCTCTGGCCAATTGGTGATTACAGGCACTGTGCTAGTGTCTGGTTTAAGCCATTCAGTAATTACAAGCAGAGCAATAGTACCTGGCTTTGGGCAGCTGGCAACCACAGCCACTGTGTTGGCTTCTTGCTCCAGGAGGTTGGTAACCACAGATACAGCACTATTTCTTTCCTCTGGGCAGTTGATGACAGTAGCGACATAAGATATTGACATTTTCAATTTATAGGAGGTATCACTTAAGGTTTGACAGGGTGTCACAAAGTGTAGAAATGTTTTTTTAAACTGTTGCATACAGAAGTAAGAAAAATCCATTATTCTAAGGTTTAAAGTAAATTTAAAGATTCTATTGTAGGTTTGTTTTCAGTGAGGTTACATTTTGAAAGATAGAAATAATGAACAAAAGTTCTATTTTAATAGTTGATAAAGTATTTTAATTTGCTTATATTAAGTTGAATGGAAGTATCATATAAACCTACGAAATATTGCAAAAGCAGGAAAACATCTGTTGAGATGCTCAAAAAAACATACATTCTGGTCTTCTTCCAAATTCTGACCTCAGTGAGTTGCATGGATAATAGACTCCATTTGATCCTCTGTTCTGACTTTGTGCCTAAGTGTTGTCTGTTCTACTACATTTAACCTTTTATTTGTCTGTTACTCGAATGATTGGGAGAGTAACAATTTGAATGAATTGAAGAGTTCTACTTTAAATTTGTTGACTTAAATGATGAAGAGAGATTTACTGAAAAACTTTATTCAAGCCCAGTGTCAATTGCTTGTGAACACTGACAAGTTATTTTGTTTTAAAAGTCACAATAACTCAAAATAGATTGTAAGTCCAAATATGCTAGAGAGTATGAGCTTGAAAAAAACTGAATATTCTGTTTGTGTACTGTTTAAGTTAAACAATTGGATGAAGGTGGTAATCAATGATTTAGGTACATTAATATCGGTTGAGATGTGATTAACACTCAACTGAACAATAAACATTTAAATGCATGTGATGCAGTGAGGAACCTAATTAATGTTTCCAATATATGAAGTACATTGAGTTTGGTCTCATTCTGTTCCCAATCGCATGAGAACATTTCTGGTATTATTTCTGTATTACAACTAATATTACTTTTTCATATAACAACTAGCAACTCCAGAGATGTCATAAAAGATCCAGCTTATACAGGTCCTGAGGAAAGGACACCTGGCCACACATGGAAACATGACTCCACCTCATGGAACAATGGCCAGAGAAATCAACCAATGGGGCGTTGAGTTCTTGGGAGGTAATCAACCATTGACCTATGAATGCGGACCTTAATACTATAACTGGGTATCTTTGTGATGTCACTGCTTTTTATGATTTTACAGTGTATAAATTGTTCATCTCTGGCTTTGGAAACCAGCTTCTGATAGAAGCTTGTCGTCGGTTGCGGCCGCACAGGCGTATAGATGGCATAATATGCCCTCTAATTTATTTTGCGAATAAAACTCTTGTGCTTTGGAAGCACAGCGATCACATTGGATAATTATAATTTATTCATTTTATATGATACATACGAGTATAACAGTACTATGTGTATACAGGCAATAATAATAATAATAATAATAATAATAATAATAATAATAAAAAACAGGGCTTACTCATGATATACTGATCTCATATACTCCAATTCTGATAGATTACACATTTGACTCATATTGCTATTTGTATCCAAACTTGTATCTTACATACTGCTCCATTGTGTTTTTAACCACCTATGTGTAGAGAAACATAACACATAGTTACAAAGTTGTTTGGGATGAAAAATACATGTCTATCAACCTTAACCTTCAGTCCCTCAAAAACACTGGTTGATTTAGAAGATGGCCAAACCCTAATAAAACATAGTCATAGGGGAAACATTCATTATGGACTCCATACTGTGTATCTGGATCAACATACTATTTTATGTCTTGTAATCACTGTAGCCCTCTGTTTTGTTTTGCTAAGATGATGGCCAAACCTTTCTTTGAGTCTCTATAGTGTTTGCCAATGCCATATTATTGCACAGTTCCAGTGATTTTACAGTAAAGAACACTATTTACATATATTACATCTTATTTCTTACCTTGTGTCTATTGTGGATCTCACTAAGCAGTTTATGGCTGGCAGGGTATGCTAAGATCAGTAGTGCCACATAAAAACATTTACCTATTTGCCAGGCATCGATGGTGGATAATAAATACTGTAGTTAAATGTTAGCATTTAGCATTCAGCCATAGTGCTTCACAATGGGGCTGTTTTCTTTCTAAGGGGAGACCCACATTTTTTTTCACAGGCTCCGCTGCCCTAAGGAATTCAGCCCCATGCTGAAGTGGCTGGGTCTGTATGACATGATAACAGATGGGTCTGTATAACATGATAACAGATGGGTCTGTATAACATGATAACAGATGGGTCTGTATAACATGATAACAGATGCGTCTGTATAACATGATAACAGATGGGTCTGTAT
Organism: Mixophyes fleayi; assembly: GCF_038048845.1. Lineage (NCBI taxonomy): Eukaryota > Metazoa > Chordata > Amphibia > Anura > Limnodynastidae > Mixophyes > Mixophyes fleayi. The sequence goes on along the minus strand of NC_134402.1, from coordinate 127,080,458 downwards.
AACATGATAACAGGTGGGTCTGTATGACATGATAACAGGTGGGTTTGTATAACATGATAACAGATGGGTCTGTATAACATGATAACAGGTGGGTCTGTATGACATGATAACAGATGGGTCTGTATAACATGATAACAGATGGGTCTGTATGACATGATAACAGATATGTCTGTATAACATGATAACATGTGGGTCTGTATGACATGATAACAGGGGGAGCACACACTGTGGGTTTCCTTGCTATAGCTTCACCAGCCAAGCCAGTTATAGCTGAGTGCTCGTTGTAGCTTTTACTGGTTGCGGCTTTTGTGGGGAGAGGGGGCACACTGTTCACCCCACCACCAACACTAGTTCACTTTGGGGGAGTGGGATGTAGTTTTTTTAATTTTATTATTATTCTACATTAAATTGTCAGTCATCATCATCAAGTTGTTAATGATGACTGGTGTGTCAACAGCATCACGATACACTTAAAGCGTATACCACGCACATGCTTCAGTCTTTTCAGATGCTTTTAATGAACTTATCTTAAGATAAGTACAACAAATAAGCATCAGGCCCTATGTGCTTTACACTGGAGATTTGGAGCAACAGTGGCAAACACTTGTTTTACAAGTTCCAATTTACCTTGGGTGTCTTTGATATCCAGTAAATTACTCCTAGGTTTCCTATGGAGTGAAAACTTAGGGCACATCTTTGCTTTTGAAGCTTGGGCCTCCTTTTTCCCAGTGTCCCCAGATATTACTGCACAAATTGTCACTTCAGAAATTAATGCTGCTAAATAATGGCTAAGATTCATCAATATTTTACTTTTGGTGCTCAATGCAGTGAAAAAGTCATTAGGAATAGTAATAAAGTAGAAAGTGAGCAATATAACTTATAATTTTCTGCAAATACTTTGGAAAGCCCCAGGAGCAACTGATGAAAAGAGAAATGTCAATATTAGTTGTTTTCTTGGTCCAATAAAAGTTGGTTTTCGATTATCAATGTATATCTTGATTCGATAAGATGTCTTTAAATGTTGTGGGAGTTCATACAAAAGATAGAGTATAATTAAGAGTCCCCTACATGTGCAACAAGAACTTAAGATGAAACGTAAGAGCAAGATTTTGTGCACTATATGATTTGTTTTGTATTGATTCACGATACAATGTAGTTTCCTTAACATTTACCATGCAAATCCCAACAATGGGGCATTATAACATTGCTTAATACAGTCAAGGCCAAAAGTTGTGAGAATGACACAAGTATTGGTTTTCACAAAGTTTGCTGTTTCAGTGTTTTTAGACCCTTTTAGTCAGATGTTGCTATAGTATACTGAAGTAAAATTACAAGCATTTCATAAGTGTCAAAAGCTTTTATTGACAATTATATTAAGTTTATGCAAAGAGTCAATATTTGCAGTGTTTAACCTTCTTTTTGAAAACCTCTGCAACTCGCCCTGGCATGCTGTCAATCAACTTCTGGGCCACATACTGACTGATGGCCGTCCATTCTTGTCTAATCAATGCTTGGAGTTTGTAAGAATTTGTGGGTTTTTGCTTGTCTACCCACCTCTTGAGGATTGACCACAAGTTCTCAATGGGATTAAGGCTAGGGAGTTTCCTGGCCATGGACCCAAAATTTTGATGTTTTGATCCCCAAGCCACTTAGTTATTACTTTTATATTATGGCAAGGTGCTCCATTATGCTGGAAAAGGCATTGTTTGTCACCAAACTGTTCCTGGATAGTTGGGAAAAGTTGCACTTGGAGGATGTTTTGATATAATTCTTTATTCATGGATGTGTTCTTAAGCAAAATTGTGAGTGAGCCACTCCTTTGGCTGAGAAGCAAACCCACAAATAAATGGTCTCAGGATGCTTTACTGTTGGCATGACACATGACTGATGGTAACGCTCACCTTTCCTTCTCCGGACAAGCGTTTTTCCAGATGCCCCAAACAATTTGAAAGGGGATTCATCAGAGAAAATTACTTTACCCCAGTCCCCAGCAGTCCAATCCCTGTACCTTATGCAGAATATCAGTCTGTCCCTGATGTTTTTCCTGGAGAGAAGTGGCTTCTTTTCTGGCCTCCTTGACACCAGGCCATCTTCCAAAACTCTTCGCCTCACTATGCGTGCTGATGCACTGACACCTGCCTGCTACCATTCCTGAGCAAGCTTTGCACTGGTGGTTCCCCGATCCCACAGCTGAATCAACTTTAGGAGATGGTCCTGGCACTTGCTGGATGTTCTTGGGCGCCCTGAAGCCTTCTTCACAACTATTGAACCTCGCTCCTTGAAGTTTTTAATGACCCAATAAATGGTTGATTTAGGTGCAATCTTACTAGCAGCATTATCCTTGTCTGTGAAGCTCTTTTTGTGCAAAGCAATGATGACTGCACGTGTTTCCTTGCAGAAAACCATGGTTAACAGAGGAAGAGCAATGATTTCAAGCGCCATCCTCCTTTTAAAGCTTCCAGTCTTTTATTCTAACTCAATCAGCATGACAGAGTAATCTACAGCCTTGTTCTCTTCACCAATGTTAACAAGAGAATCACTGACCTGATGTCAGCTGGTCCTTTTATGGCAGGGCTGAAATGCAGTGGAAATGCTGTTTTTATGATAAAGTTCATTGTCATAGCAAAGAGGGACTTTAAAATTAATTGCAATTCATCTGATCACTCTTCATGACATTCTGGAGTATATGCAAATTGCCATCATAAAAACTGAGGCAACAGACTTTGTGAAAAATAATATTTGTGTCATTCTTAAAACTTTTGGCCAATACTGTACACAATAATTACACCAGTATGACAGTATAACATTTGTTGGTGTTCTGTGTCCATTGAAGACAAGCAAGTAATGATACTAAAACACAAGATATAATTGCATTTAGAGGGGGGGTATATTGTTTAGTAAATCTACAGCTATGCAGAAACTCCGAGGGCCTGAGTCATTAAGGAAAGTAAGGCAAAAAAGGTAGTAAATGTTCTCTGGGACAAACCATGTTACAATGCAAGGGGTGCAAATTAGTTTATTATTTTGCACATAAGTTAAAAACTGGCTTTTTTTCAACAAGCACACCAATACTTGATAGATTTATTTTTACACTGAAATTTAAAGTTGATCTAGGACATGTCCTACCCCAACTATAAATCTGTCCCCACATTTTAAATTTACCTCATCCCTCCAATGAAACATGGTTTTGCCCAGATGCAAAGTTACTCCTTTTTTATGCTTTGCTCTCCTTAATGACTCAGGCCCTCAGTGTTTTTTCCCTCTTCATATTAGTACACACCTTTATGAATGAATATAAAGGGCAATTTATCTAAAAAGAGATTATTTATATTTCACATTAAAATAAATTAAAACGATTACATAAAAATGATATATATCAGCAGTTGTATTGTTTGGTTATTACTTTATTTTCCTGTGCCATGTTACCTGTGTTGATGTGACAGAATAAGCTCTGTTATCCAATAAAGTAGGTTTAATGAGTCCAGAGTAAACGGGAAATTGTTTTGCCCATAATAAATTGTAGTTTATGACTTGTTACATTATAAAATCTTTTAATAGAATGATTTTCCTTTTCTTGCTTAATAAAAAATATTTTCACAGTGTGTTCAGTGGAATGTAGCCTTCACATCTGCAGGCAGTTTATAAAATCATATTTATATTCATATTTTACGGTATTACCGTTAAAATAAACTGTCTGATCATGAAATGTGCTTGCAAGTTAAACAAGAACTCACTGACAAAGTGAATGTGACATTGTATGTTCAGGGACTCACATTTTCCTATTGTTCTGCCAGCTCTAGTTAAGTTTTTTGCCTTGACAACACCTTCATAAGCACCAAAGTGTCTCTAGAGATCTTATTGTTAACAAACATGAAAAAAAATAATTAACATACTGTCATTTATTTTAAAAAGCAATGGTGATGGTATACAAGACTTTAAACTATATAAAGCATCCTTATTCAATATAAGGTAGTTTGATGCAAATTATACACCATATGGAAAATAGTAAATAACATTTAGTATATTTCAGAATGCAGTGGAATGTCTCACACAAAACTGTATATAAAATGTTGTGTACTTACTTAAGTGTAGTGTCACAGCAGAATAAGAACTGAGGGATGAAATAAGCCTGAAGGCAATTTAAAGCTGAGGTTGTATCTTCCAACTGGATTATTCTCTGGAGTTTAATAGTTAACTATGAGAGTAGGCCCATCTGGTGTCATAGGGGAGGGGTAGTGGGAGGGGAGAGCTATATATATATAAAATGTACTACAATTTTATTCAATATTTAATCAAGAAATAAACATGCTATGAAAGGTTTTCTATATATATTTATTTATGTATCATTTTTTTGTTCCACTCACCTCTCTTCATGCCGAGGAGGAGCTGTTCCAGCTGCACATGCGCAGCAACTCCATTTTGGCTATTTTAGATATTACAGCAGCCGCGGTGCTGCTGACACAGAGTGGGCGCATCGCGCATGCGTCAGTAGGGACCCCGCCATAGAGAAAATGGGGCCCATTGCACGGGGAACTAGCGAGCTGTGGGCCCCAGTTCCCTCCTCCTGCATTTCCCAGCACCGAGCCCCACAGCTCGCTAGTTCCGCCTCTGATGTCAGAAATGGGAACGAGTAGAGAGGATACATATCTTTGCCACTCTCTGATAACAAGGATTTGAATACTTATAAATGCCTTTCTATTGTCTTGCATGATTTATGTTGCTCTGTTCCAAGCAAGGTTGAGTATGATAAAAGTTTATTATCATAGAATACTATTAATGTAATTGTGCATATTTTGACAGGTTTATAGATAAGTGGGTCAGAGGTATCTCTTAGTCCGATAGAGTATAGAAAGTGGGAAAATGTACACATTTTGTTTACGTATTCATATATATTTTGCTGCTGTCTTAGATTATTGCTCTGATAATTCTTGCTCAAGGTTTACAGTGTTTTCATCGTTACATATCTACCTCTAAATTAACGTTTTCTACAGTGAATAATCATTTTTAATAACAAAATAAAATCTTTAGTAATCCATGGCTCAGCAAATAAAAGTGACGGCGTGGCTTCTAAACAGCAGTTTGGAGTATTGAGATTTCATTTGTGTGTCTGACGTCGTAAGTAGGTGGGCAGAGGGCTACATAGTCTGCCTCTGGTGTTGCAGATTCACTCAACGAAGATACTATCGAGTCCTGACTAAGGTGGAGGCACTACGCTTAAAATATTAACGTGAAGATTGATATTTGGTAAATATAAAGTACACACACTTCTTACAGACACACAGGGGAAGGGGTGTTACACATATAAAGAGATTGGATATATTATTCTGAGTATCACTTTTATTTTTTTTTATCTATGAACAGTTGCAGAGTACTGATTCTATAATTATTTATACACATACAGAATGAAGATCTTAAAAGTTAAATACTTAATATTTGAAAATGTTACATCCTACTAGCTTGTACATCTGACACTTCACCTTCATTAGCTTTCATACCTCTTGAAAGTTGTACAACTAAGTGAACTGCATTGATAAATCAAATAAACATCCCATTTTCAATACATTCTAACCAGCTACATAACTAGAACCTTATTCATTAAGGATTGTAAATGTCGATACCTGCCATATTTGCGTTCGCATGCTCAGAAAAACACCAGACACCTGGGAACACAAGTGTGTCCAATTCATCTTCGAACGCAAAGAACACTTCCGTCAGCCTACGATTTCATGGGCAGAACGGGGTGGGGAAGCAGCGTATGCCCGTCGTCAATGTACAGTAAGGGCGTGTCAAGGGCACTCACATCCGTCCAATGCAAGCTCTGGGTATCTCTCAGGTATGTGATTTACAGCTGCATCACTTGTACCAGCTACAGGTCTGGTGTAAGTACCAATTAATAGTGATGCATATGCATAGTAGAACATGTGTTTACAATTAAGTGCAACTTTAAAAATGCATTTTATGTACAGTAGACATTAATAACATCTTGATAAATGTATTTCTTGTAAAAAAAAAAAAGAAAATAAAAAAAAACATTTTTCTAAAAAAAAAATTCACTAATCACTATATTATTTACAGGTGTTAATGTATATAATAATATTTTTATAATCTGTGCATTCTGATGGAACTTTATATATACATACGCATTGTGCAGTGTGTTGTGTCTGTCTGCATATGGCAGATGTCGTATAGACAAAGCGTACATTTACCTGTATTCAACTAGAAACATTTCTTGAGAGCCTATTCTTGTAGAATACGGGTGCACCTGTTTACATGTCTGTCCATTTTTAAAAAGACAAATTTCATTCACTTTGGGTTCCTTATTGAATCAGACCCTAATTATTAAAATAATTGCATTAACTATGGGGCAACTGAAAGGCTGTGCTCACCCTTTTATACAACTTAAAGTGTTATAAGTAACGTACATCATAAAAGATCTACTAAAATTATAGAAACCACGGATGTGGATGTTTGCATCAATGAAATGAGCATTTTTTTAGATTAATTCCCTACATTTTGATGTCCCCTAAACCTGCAGAGACAACTACCTTTATACCTTATTATACAGGCACATCACTGTTTGCATTTATGATAAAACAGCTTTAGTGATAGTTGTTTCCATGAGGACTCGTTTAGACCCTTCGGCCTGATTCATTCAGGAACGTAAAGTGATCACAATTTGCGTTTTTTTTAAATTGCACGTAATTATGCCCATACTCAAGTGTAAGCGGGTCTCAAGAAATGTTTCAAGTTGAATACGGGTATAAGTATACTGCAGGATACACACAATGCATATGTATATATAACGTTCAATCTGTCACATGCTGGACCCCGCAGCCGGGACCCTGCATCCTTACCTGCTCCCTGCCATGGTTCTCTTCGGCGCTGAGTGCATGATCCCCTTGGATTTCTTTTATAAACTCCTCCCAGTCATTGGCCTGTCAGTCACCTCCAACAAGATATTTAAAGTACCTGCAGCAGCATTATGGTGCCTGTTCTTTGTGTCAGCTTTCCAGCTAGTGCTTAAACGTGGCTGCTAATATTCTGGTGTCTATTCTGCAGCTATTCATTACTTTGTTTTCTATTACTGGGTTGTTATCTGCTCCGTATTCCTGTGGTATCCTCAGGTCCACAGACTATCACTTCCTAGTTCCAGCTCACTGTTCCATTGGTATCCTCAAGTCCGCAGACTATCACTTCCTAGTTCCAGCTCACTGTTTCATTGGTATCATCAAGTCCGCAGACTATCACTTTCTAGTTCCAGCTCACTGTTCCATTGGTATCATCAAGTCCGCAGACTATCACTTTCTAGTTCCAGCTCACTGCTCCATTGGTATCCTCAAGTCCGCAGACTATCACTTCCTAGTTCCAGCTCACTGTTCCAGTAGTATCCTTAAATCCGCGGCTAAAAATCATGGACCTGAGAGGCACCCAGAGCTTGAATCGGATGGATGTGCTTGTGCTCGCCCTTGGCCCATCCTTACTGTACCTTGACTACATGCATACACCCTTTCTCCCTTCCCTTCTTCTAATGAAATCGAAGGCTGTCAGAAGTTTCCTTTGCATTTGAAGGTGAATTGCATGCAAATGCGTTCACTGGCGTAGAGTCCGGTTCTGAGCATGCACAGAGCAATTTTACGCAAAGTACAGCACTTATCGGGATTTACTTTCCTTAATGAATCAAGGCCATCAAGTTTATTTTACTATGTACAGTTTTATTTTATACATTTAAGTGAAAAACTCCCATGTAAAATTAATGTGACTTACTAATCAGAAAAATATTTTTTGTTACAAATCTCCTGTTAGTCTCCATAGACCTACTGAAAAACACTCTGCCTTAGCTAGCATGATTATAATCCAGTTTAAAAATGGACTTAATATATTTCTATCCCAATACACGGGTCATTCTTTTTAGTGCTTGTATAGAATTACTGTTCATTGGTTTGTAACAATCTTCACATAGTTGCTGATTTTATGTAAAATATTCTCAAAAAAATTGATTGTTTTGATCAGCTGTTTAATTGGCAGAAACACAAATCTATTTCATGGTTATGGGACCACAACTATATTGTCAAGAACACTATATCCTTCGCCAGTGTCTGACTTGTGACCTTTAAACATAAAGTCCATTACACATAAAAATCAATGGACTTTGTCCAATTTCATTTAACATTTCATTCAAGCATCTAACACTCACATGTAGACATTATTAGTGAAAATTATTATAGATCTTACCTCACTAATTATTTGTTGTAAAAATATAGATACATTCTTAAACTTACACAAATAAATTAAAATTACTTATTTATAAAGGTGAATTCAATGCAAATGTGTTTAAAACATGTTCTACATTATTATTTAGGGGAAAAAACATTTCCTTTTACTATTCCTATCCACTCTTGTATACCTGGTTCCCAAATAGGCAGTAGATGCTGACACTGAACCCACCAATCAGAGTCACCACCATTTACTGTATCATTAACATTAAAACTATTAGTAAAAATTAGACTCCCTCCTGACACTACAATAATATACCCAAAAATGTCACACCAATGATTTTGAGATCCATGAACCCTTTTCTTGAAGATGGTGATATTACTTTCAGTTTTGAATATTTTTCGTTACAACATAATAATAAAACAAAACCTACGAAAAAGTATAAATTAATGTATTCAAAAATAATTGTAAGCTTTTATTATAAAGGTCAAGTAAAGTGATAGTCATAAAAAACACATAAGGATAATAGCAAAAAAAATATAAATCGAATAACACAATATGCACAATATCTAATCTCATGCACGCCTGATACATTGTGTTCTAACAGCGTTCCTCAATATACAAGAAATAGTATTTATATGAACTCCTAAAAGAGCTACATCATTCAAGAATAGCAAAAAAGATTCAATATATAGTACACACATCAAAGCACTACTTATTGCACACATCAGTACAGTACTGTATATTACCAAGTGTGAGAAATGCAAAACTTCACTAATTTCAGTGTCTTACAAATTATGGTTTAATCAGAACATTTTCTTATGTGTTTTACTTGGTAGAGATTAAAGGACAGAGAATCACACATATTTGTTCAATAGCACTACTGAACACCCCAATTAGAATCCTCTCTCCTTTAATACCAGTAGGCTGGTGTACAATTTGCAGCCAGGATACGGAGGTCATTGGAATTAAAGGGTTTATATAGAAAATATAGACATGACATTCTGACATTTGACATGGTTAGTATAAGCTGTGGTCTTGATTTAAGGGATTTTATTGGATAATTGCAAACTTAACATCTAAAGCTATACATTTTCAGTGGTGAAAACTGAGAATTTAGAGCCTTGGGGGTATATTTACTGCGGATTTGAAAAAAGTGGAGATGTTGCCTATAGCAACCAATCAGATTCTAGTTATCATTTATTTAGTACATTCTACAAAATGATAGCTAGAATCTGATTGGTTACTATAGGCAACATCTCCACATTTTTAAACCTGCGGTATATATACCCCTTGATGTTAACTGCTCACCCTTCAGTGATCAGTCAGGAGTTAAAAATCAGGAAACTCTCATTTTTATTTTATTTTTTTGCATGCAACTTTTCACATATGGAATACCTACAAGTGCTTGGCAATCATAGCTGGTGCCTGCCTCCATTCTAATAAATACATAAATAATAAAGCAATTCTCTGATATTTGCCCTATACTAAGTTAACTTTCCATTGTATCTACAATGTTCTCTATATTTTAATAAGTACATGTCAATGCACTGTAGCATGAACAAGATTCTCATGTGTCCCAGCTTTTCCAAGACAACCTTATGGTTTTGCCACTAGATGCAGCTTTTCCAATGATTATGACTCCTGGTGATTTATATTAGCTGGATTAGTAGTAGCAGACACCTTTAGCAATTTGTTGTAACTTGGCATCAAAAGAAAAACAAGATCTAACTTTTAATGCATGAAAAAAGTGTGTCTTATACGTGTCAATGTTTCATGTTTTCTGTTTCCCAAAAAATGTGTGAAACTTAAGATCAAACATGCACATTATAGTAATTTAGTGATGCTAATTTAAATGCTTTTGAAATATACTTTATAAATCAATGATAATAATACTACAGTAATGGAAGATATAGGATATAGAAAGTATATTTTAGCACTTGCAACAACTTATCATTAATAAAAAGAGGTGCTATAAGTTCTGCATTCCATGGAATGTCGTTGGCCCAAAAGTTGAAATGAAAGATATGACAAGTCTTCTTGAACTGTTTGACGTTCATAATCTCAACTAGTGTTTACCACAAGGAAACGTAATGATTTTTTCACCGTTTACAAATCGACCCAGCTTTGGCTTTTCAATTTAAAAAAAAAATCAATGCGCCTTTGTGCATTTTAAATGGCCTCATTTTTTCCACTTAACTTGTCCTTGTTTTTCTCATTATAAAATATTTTTTTCATTCTCTTTGTTTGTACTGGCTCCATGAATAGGAGCTTGGCTCTCTGGACGACAGTAACAGGTTCAAACTCAGCTGGGGAACCTGGAAATACTCCATCTTTCAGCAGGCCGGCTCAAGATGACAGCGCAAAGTAGAATGTTCTGGAGTCAATGTTGTAGAACATCAAACCAGTATCTGCGTATTTCCATCTTGACCAGGTGGAAGTGAAATATCCTGTGGTAACTTTCCTAACAGAAGGATGATTGTGTCACAGCCAAAATTCTGTCTTTGCGCATTAACGCAACGGACCGGAAAATGTTTCCTGTAACAATCATATTGGTAGTAAAGCATCAGTTTAAAAATCAACTTCTCTCTTTGCTGTTCTACTGTTATGTTATTTTAATATTTTTGTGCTCCTGCTTCAACTTTATAAATATGATCTAAAGAAAAACGGATATGTACGTTGGAATTATACACTAACATCAACATTCATTTTAAATGAATAGATTGTCTGGGATGTACGTTTATTTTACATTTTCTTGTAAGAGAAGCTAAACTGTGTGCAACTTTGTTAATTAATATCTCGTGTAATGTTTTATGGTAATTTCTATTAGTTGTGATTTATTTAATTCCTTGCTATAGTTTGTGTATTGTGTTTTTAGTGTTTGGTGTGCTTGCCGTTGCTCTTGCTGGAGTGTTTTAGGAGAGTAGCTATTTTCTATTGATTACGATTTTTACAGAAAGAGAAAAGTACAGGTCATGGGATACTGAAACAAGATAAATAAGTCAAGTTTTAGAAATGGTTCTTTATGTAATAAGTGAGATAATTAGCGTGACATTTTCATTTGACATTGCCAGCTTTTCACAGACTATTTAGTAAACGCGAAGAACTCTTCAGAAAAACAAATGCCCTATTTCACGAGTGTTAAGTACTTTTCCGTAGTGTAATGTTATTTTTTGCCAGTGAAGAATCCTTTGCCCTGGCAAAAAAAATCAGTTTCCCCCAGAGTGAAATCAAAACTTCACAGATTGTAAAGTAGCTTCATTGAAAATCATGGTTTCTCCAGAAGTCATCATTTTTTCAGCCAAATTTTCATCCTTATATTTTGCAAAATGAAATTTCTGATCTTTAAAAATAGGTGTAGTATATATTTTGTATTGGCTTTTATGTATTCTCCATTTGAATAGTAAGAGGAGTTTAAAACAAAATATGCCCAGGGGAAAGTACAACTGTACAGCGATATAAATAGGGAAAGTGCACAAAAAAGTAATTTTGGGGGGAAAAGGGGAAAACCACAGAGATTTATACAGTAACACCACTCTAAATAGAGTGTAGTCCTCCCTCTCTGCTTAGCAGGTATAAAGTAGTAGTAAGACAAATCAGTCTATCTTAGCATTTGAACACTTTAAGAAATCAAAGAAGTATATCCGTAATAGTATTCATCTAGATCTCACAAGTATAGGGATTGTGTCATTGCGCAGAAGAGGGCAGAGCCATAATGGAGCAAATCACATTGCCACGCCCCCACACTTGCCCTTTGGACTTCCTCCCAGAAGGGAGGTCCAAAAAGTAGTCAAGTATGTTTCAAAGCCAATCAGGAGCTTTTAAAGTTGAAATCCTTCCTCTCTAGTTGGTGATGTCACAGAATGTTTCTCAGGAGAAGAATGAGCATTACTTTTGCCAGTACATGGGCTATATACAGTATCTGCTCAGAAGATTGCTGACTTCATGCAAAGTTGAATTTAGTAGAAACTACACTGCTTAACCTTCATGTACTTTGTTTATTTTAATGTTTTCTGTTCAGATGTCTGATGCGTAGCTGTGTGTATGTGACAAGTCTGCTTTAACTGCATGTCTTAACCCATACCTTCCAACATTTCAAAACACAAAACTGGGACAAAAATAAACCCCTCCCATGATCCACCAAAACATTGCCCAGATTCGCCCATACATTGTCCACAGTATCATGAGGTCATACCCCTTTCAAGGCTCGCCAATCACGACATTCCCCCAAAATAGGGACTGTTTGGAGGTATGTCCTTACCATCCAGTGTTTTCTCCCCAAGATAGCAATAGATCATCTGACTTTTTGTTGTCTGTAATTGTAAAATCATCACCATATCAGACTAATCTATCAAAATTGACCCTAGTCTCACTGTCTGTGTGTGTGTATGTTAGGGAATTTAGACTATAAGCTTCAATGGAGCAGGGACTGATGGGAATGAGTTCTCTGTACAGTGCTGCGGAATTAGTGGCGCTATAAAAATAACTGATGATGATGATGATGATGATGAAAGGGTCTTTTTTATTTAAACCGTGCAGTGACAATGATTATGCATTGCTGCAAATGATTGCAAAGCTTAATAAATTGCAGAACTTTGCAGTCCCCATACTGATATAAGGAGACTGCGATAATAAATGTTAAATGGGTTATAGCAGGAGAAATCTTTCTCTCTCTTGCCATAAGCCCTTTATAATTTGTGTGATGACCATATTACAGAGAAAACTGTTGCTTTCTCCATTTAATTGGCTGATTGTAGTCCTAAGTGTAAGCATAAAGTATAACGTCTTATTGTTAAAGCTGTGGTTCCGGTAATTTTTTACATTTTCACTGGCCTGCTCCTTTTACTTAGTAAAGCCCCATGTACTGATTTTTTGATCTAAAATGGACACAGCTGAGATTGTGAGCAGGAGGCTTAATGGCAATCTCCATGTTTGTGGCTGCCTGTTGATCCATGCAGTCATTCCCACCCATAGGCTGTACACATATTGTCATCGCTGTACAAGAGAAATAGAAGCACACTGGGTAAAACGGTTTCAATGTGCAGTTCCTGGGGTTCCACTATTGGGAAGCAACAGGTCAGTTAGAACTTAGCGAGTAACCTGGAATGATATTTTAAATTGAAAGTATCAATGTTATTCTTGTTTTCTAAGGAGTGTAATGTCCAAAAACTGTTGTCTTAGCGATGTAAGCCTTTCTTTTGAAGAGATCCAAGTTATATTAAGCTCACCAAATTAAATAACACGTTCTACATTTAAATTGGTGTTTAGCTGAAATGTTTCTAAAATAGTAAAAAGAAAATTGCAGGAACAATACAGAGCATTATTGGTCTCTGTGCAATGTGCAAGTTACATTATTTGAGTAATTTTTTTATCAATTACATTTTGAAAATATTTTTGTTGTTTTATAGTGCATGTCAGAGTATTCATTTTACAGCTGTGCTTCTGAAATACATTCTCAGTCAGTCTCATTCATTTTCATCGTTAAAAATATAATTGACATTGTTGTATTTTCACTATATGCTGTACATATATTTCATATTTGTATTATTATTAAGATTGTCTAAAGTCACGTCTTATCATTTTTTAAGAACATCATGATATTTATATAAGATTCAGGGTTGGACTGGCTAGCTGGGGTTCCAGAGAAATCCAGGGCCCCCATCACTACTGCCGCTCCCTGGAAACAGAGTCTGTTACAGTGCAGCTGGGGCGGTGCATGCTCTGCAATCAGGGCTCAGCATATATTCCTCTGACACTCAGCATCTGACACGTGGGGCTGAGTGTTATAGGTAGAGATGGTCACTGACCCCCGTGTTTTGGTTTTGTATTCTGTTTTGGATTTAGATTACCGTCGTGTTTTGGTTTTGCAAAACCGCTATTGCGTGTTTTGGTTTTGGTTTTGGTTTTGTTTGGTTTTGTTTTGCTACTTTGTTGGAAAATCAATGTTTTTGGGCCTAAAATAACCCAATTTAGTGCTCCACCTGTTTCATAGATAAGTAATCTAATTGTAAAGCTAATAAATTATCAAAAAAACAGTTTAATTCCTGGTAGGTAGACCTTCATTTATTCTACACACAAAACAGATTGTCTTCCTCTCCATCTATGCATATTGGCAATGCAGCCTTTGTCTTTGGATGTATATTACACCCTACACTTATAGTTAAATATGTAAAGAAATGGAAAAAGCCAGTTTGCTTTCTGTCTCTAGAGGCCCCCCTCCACTTGTTGAAAAAAACAAAAAAATTCAGCCGTTATAGACTGTACAATATTAATTGAAATGGACAAAGCCAGTTTGGTTTCTGGCTCTCTAGGCCCCCCTCCACTTGTTGAAAATACAAAAAAATTCAGCCGTTATAGACTGTACAATATTAATTGAAATGGACAAAGCCAGTTTGGTTTCTGGCTCTCTAGACCCCCCTCCACTTGTCGAAAATACAAAAAAATTCAGCCGTTATAGACTGTACAATATTAATTGAAATGGACAAAGCCAGTTTGGTTTCTGGCTCTTTATGCCCCCCTCCACTTGTCGAAAATACAAAAAAATTAAGCCGTTATAGACTGTACAATATTAATTGAAATGGACAAAGCCAGTTTGGTTTCTGGCTCTCTAGACCCCCCTCCACTTGTCGAAAATACAAAAAAATTCAGCCGGTATAGACTGTACAATATTAATTGAAATGGACAAAGCCAGTTTGGTTTCTGGCTCTCTAGGCCCCCCTCCACTTGTCGAAAATACAAAAAAATTCAGCCGTTATAGACTGTACAATATTAAGAGATATGGACAAAGCCAGTTTGGGGTCACTCTGTCTATGACACCCTACCCTTAAGGATAAATTGCCCAAACAGCAGCCTTTCAAGATGGTACGTGATATGGAAATGCCACAAGTCCCTTTCCTCTTTGGGGGTAGATTGCACCCTACACTTACATAGAAAGTTTTAAAAAGATGTTATCGTCATCATCTGGAGCTTCATCCTCACCCTTATCAGTGTGTACGTCATCATCACAGACTATCAATTCATCGCCGCTTGAATCCGCCATTAGAGAACAGTCAGTGCTTGGATGTCTTGGATGGTGAAGGCCTTCCTCGTGGAAGATGTAGTTCATTTTTATAAACATCATTTTCTCCACATTTTTGGGAAGTAACCTTCTACGGCGATCACTGACTAAGTTCCCTGCTGTGCTGAACACTCGTTCAGAGTACACACTGGAGGGTGGGCAGCTTAAGTATTGCAAAGCAAGTTTGTACATGGGTTTCCAAATGGCCTGCTTTTCTTCCCAGTAAGGAAAGGGACTGTCTGACATTTCCATATCAACTACCTCTTGAAAGTAATCCACCACCATCCTTTGCATGTTTATACTCGTAATGGATGAAGTTATGGGCAAAGTGACACATTTTTTTGAAAAATCCTTCAAACCAGCCCAGATGTTAAATTGTTCTGGTCTGCCCCCTGCGTCTTCCCTGCTTCTTTTTGGGAAATTAAATTTTTTACGAGCAGCAGCAGCTTGAGAAAGTGAAGGAGGACACGTCGTCAAGACGAGGCCCAGTTCAGCGGCCAACTTGCTGAGCAATAGCTCCTTGCAGAAGTTCACATCTCGCTCATTTACAAGTAAAGACTCAATGTAGGTCTTAAACCTTGGATCAAGCACAGTGGCCAAAACGTACTGATCGGAGTTCAAGATCTTAATAACTCGAGGATCATTGTGAAGCGAATGAAGTACTTGATTGACAAGGCCAACATACTTTGCTGAATTGCCTGCTTTCAGCTCCTCCTTCATTTTCTCAAGCTGCTTTTCCAATAGTCTAATTAAAGGAATGACTTGGCTCAAACTAGCAGAATCTGCACTCACCTCACACGTCACAACTTCAAATGGTTTCAGCACCTTGCACAGCACTGAAAGGATTCCCCACTGTGCAAGAGTAAAATACATCCCCCCTCCTTTCCCAATGTCATGGCTTGTGCAATACGCTTGGATGGCTTTGCGCTGTTCCTCCATCCTCTGAAGCATGTACAGGGTGGAATTCCACCTAGTTACCACCTCTTGCTTAAGTTGGTGGCAGGGCAAGTTAAACTGCTCTTGGAGCTGCTGTAATCTCCTACATGCTGTGGCTGAATGCCTGAAATGGCCTGAAATTTTACGGGCCACCAAAAGCATCTCCTGCACCTCACGGTTATTTCGTAGGAAGCTCTGCACCACCAAGTTGATGGTGTGAGCAAAACAGGGAATGTGTTGGAAATCACCCAGCTGTAATGCTCACACTATATTGTTGGCGTTATCAGAAATGACATACCCTGGGGAGAGTCCAAGTGGTATAAGCCATGTATCAATCACATCTCTCAGTTTGCGTAACAAATTGTCAGCTGTATGCTTGTTAGTGAAGCCGGTGATACAAAGAGTGACCTGCCTGTGACAAATGTTACGTAGTGGTGTAAATGCTGCTGCTGTTCCTGCTGGTGAAGGTGAATAACCAACCCAGTGGGCTGTCACAGTCATAAAGTCTTTGGTTTGGCCCCTTCCACTTGTCCACATATCTGTGGTTAAGTGGACAGTGGGCAGAATCGCATTTTTCAGCGCAATCTCTACATTTTTACACACTTTTTGGTATAGTAGTGGAATAGCTTTACGGGAGAAATGGTGTTGCGATGGAATTCTGTAACACGGACACAAAACCTCAATTAACTGTGAAAAACCAGCTGCATTTATTGTGGAGATTGGACGCAGATCTAACACTAACAATGCAGCCATGGCGTCTGTGATTCGCTTGGCGACTGGGTGACTGCTGTCATATTTGCTTCCCCAAGCAAATGATTGTTTCACAGTTAATTGCTGAAATGTAGGACTGCTCATTTTCTTGACCTGCCTCTGGGCTGACGATTCACCCCCAGCAGCAGCAGCAGTGGGACTAACCCTTTCTTCAGAGGAATCAATAATAGTGCAGGAGTCATCCAACCTTAATAAGTGGGATGCCGGGCTAACTCCGAGCGCTACTGAGGATATTGATGAGGATGGTGTGGTGGGTGTATTTTGTAGCCGTCGGGATGTCGGTGAGCGGAGGGTCATAGCTGATGATGGAGTGCTTGTAATTTTTTGGGAAGAACTTTAAGCTTTTCCCAACACTTTGCCATGAACTCTCGTTAAATGGCATAACATAGACGAGGTTCCAAGATGGTTAAGGTCCCTCCCTCGACTGACTGTGGCTTGACATACACTACAAATGGCTATACAATTGGGTAGAAATAATTCCACACATAAGAAGTGGATTTTTTTGTTTTATGCCCAGGCATGATAATGGCCTTTTTCTTGTCACGTGCCAGAACTGCTGCCACTGGTGCAGGACTTACACAAACAACCTCATCTTCATCAACATCCTCATTAGCGCCCTCGTCGCCTACACAAATCTCCCCCTCATCATCTTCTAATTCCAAAGTGGCATCCTCAATTTGTGTATCACCGGCTACACTCGGGCTATTAAGGCACACATCAGCAGAATGCTCATGATTAGACATCCCACTGTTGGATGGACTCTCCACAGGGATTGGTGTCATTTGTGAATCAAAGCAAACATTATCATCTAATGCCTTACTGTTATCTTGCAGCTCAGCTTTGACGCATAACAGTAGTTGTGCACCAATTGTAGGCTCGGTAACTTTTTGGGATCTGCCACTAATAGCCAAAGGTGAAGGCCTCATTCTCTCTTTTGCCACTGGGTGTGTAGAATGGCATGTTGGCAATTTTTTTTTATCGGAACTTAACTTTTGCTCAGTAACACTTCTTTTTCGCTTCAACACAGTAAAAAAAATTGTAGTTTTTGTTTTTTGGACTGATTTTGAAACACTGTGTAGTTTGACATCGCCTTGCCCAGATGACGTACTGGGAACACGAACATCAGGACTGGTGACAGAACCTGGTTGCTCATTCTGATCATATGTGGACTGCTTTGAATCCATTCTGAGCCCAAAGCACTTGTGGTGCTAAAAATTATTTGGTAAGATACTGCTGACAGATAGTAATTTTAACAGCCAGAAATATTTATGCACAATTATGGGGGACACCCCAAAAGCACTGGGGAGTGCTAAAAAATATTTGGTAGATACTGCTGACAGATAGTAATTTTGACAGCCAGAAACATTTATGCACAATTATGGGGGACACCCCAAAAGCACTTTGAGTGCCAAATATTGAAAAAAACAATACTCCTCTATCCTCCTCTCTTCTCTAGCTATTTTTGTTAGCACAATTGGAATCAGAAAATTGTATTCTCTGTCCCTGCTCTAATCAGCCTGTGACTACACCCTGCTCTCTCCCTCTGTCAAATGCTGATGGATTGCTGTGGAGGCGTGTATTTATAATCTTCAAGTATCGCGAGAACGAGCCCCGAGATCCGACGACGTCACGATGATGTTCGGCCTCGATTTGGATTCCTACTCGGCTCGGTACTCGGATGCCCAAAGTTCGGGTGGGTTCGGTTCTCGGGGAACCAAGCCCGCTCATCTCTAGTTATAGGTGTATGTGCTGAGCCTCGATGGAAGGAGATCAGGACATGGTGCTGAGTGCTGGGCGTGCAGTGTCTGCACCCCCAGCTACAATGTTATTCGGGATGAAGAAGGAAAGAGGAGGAAGAAGGATGAAAGAGGAGGATAGAGGAAGCGGAGGATGAAAGCGGATCAGTGAGAAGGAAGAAGGATGATAAAGGAGGATGATAAAGGAGGAGGAAGGAGGAGAAGGATGAACGAGGAGGAAGAAGGAAGAGTGTGAAGAAGGAGGATGAAAGAGGAGTGTAATGAAGGATGAAGTGGAAGGAAAAGGAAGAAGAAGGAGGGGGAGGGTAACCTGGCCTTGGTGAGAGCCTTCTACTGCGCTGATGGTGAGGCCTACAGACTGATCCATTGTAGTGAAGAGTAGAGGGAGGTGATGACATTGGGTTTAAGCAGAGAAAAAAGATGGCTGATATAGGTACTGCAGGCAGGTTAGTAGCCAGATGAATGTGTAAACCACTTTCAGGTGTGTATTCTGTGTATCCCTCACATGGTGGAGAGGTTGGAGGAAACCTGTGTGAAATGCAGTCTAAGCATAGGCTGCAGAGCATTGGTCTCTGCATTATATGGCCATCACTTGGATTATCTTTGCATTGTATACTGGTCTCTTGGATGCTGTCTGTACTGTATATAGATCCCTAGACTGCTCTGTGTATTATATGGTGGTAACTAAGATGCTCTCTGTGTTATAAATATGCATTGGATTAAAAGTAATAATTAATAATAATCAGTGCTGTATATATATATATATATCATCGCCATCATCAGTTATTTATATAGCGCCACTAATTCTGCAGCGCTGTACAGAGAACTCACACCAGTCCCTGCCACATTGGAGCTTACAATCTGAATTCCCTAACATACACACACAGATAGACAGAGAGAGACTAGGGTCAATTTTGATAGAAGGCAATTAGCCTACTAGTATGTTTTTAAAGTGTGGGAGGGAACCGAAGCACCTGGAGGAAACCCACGCAAACACAGGGAGAACATACAAACTCCACACAGATAAGGCCATGGTCGGGAATCGAACTCATGACCCCAGTGCTGTGAGGCAGAAGTGCTAACCACACACACATATATATATATATTATATTGTCATGGCTGAATGGCTGACAACCATAAGGAAAACAGTGCTGCAAATATATATAAATAATTTATATATACACACTCCGCTACCCTGCTTCCAAACACACCATTGCTCTGCCCTTTTCTGCTTACAGATACCGCATCTGATACACCCCATCCTGCTGAAACACTGTTCCTAGCTGCCATTCAACCCATGCTTCATAGCTCCACTGAAGCAATCAGAAGAGAGAAGACAGGAGAGAATTAACTAATATTATAAATATGTTAGTGTTTTTATTCTTCAGTATTAAAAAATAGTAGCGTTTTAAGTGTAAATACAGATCATATATGTTATAATCAACCCCGTGTTCTGACTTTGGTTTTGGTTTTGGATCTGGATTAACTTTGTGTTTTGGTTTTGGTTTTAGTTTTGGCAAAACTGCCCTTGTGTGTTTTGGCTTTGGTTTTGGTTTTGGATCCCTATTTTTTCCTAAAATCCCTATTTTTTTGCTAAAATCACATAATTTTTCTCCCTAAATTATTATTAACCTCAATAACATTAATTTAAAGTTATTTGCAGTCAATTTTGACCATCTCACAGGTCACAATATTATTTTCATACACTTTCGGACAAAGACTGCAGCGACCTGGCTGGATGCTAAGCGACAGAGCAATGGCACAAACAAATGGCAGTTCATAGCACACCCTTTGCACACGGCTCGGTTCTGTTCTCGGATCTGCTAAGTTCGGTGTGTTCTGCTCTCTGGGAACCAAGTCTGAGCATCTCTATTTGAAACCAGTTTTGTAGAGATCAATCAGCTAGAATAGTTTGTATAAACTGATTCATTATCTTTGGAATTGAATGGGAGAAAGCAAATGCAACGATGGCAAAATTACAAAACCCTCCATTAAGATAGATCTTTGCAGAATTTGGCGAAAATTGGCAACAATTGGGACAATTGTGAAGGAATTGTTAGAAAATAGACTGGAAATGACTTGAAAAGAATGTTAATGCATTCTATATAATGGACATATAGGAGCAAAAGCAGCTCAAAATTACATTATGTTACCTATTTTTCACAATTTTTAATGAAATCCAGACCCAAAACCAAAACCTTTCACAATTTTTAGCCATAACCAGTTACAAAACCAAAATATGAACACATTTCAGAACCAAAACCACATCTAAAACCAAAACACAGGGTCAGGGCATATCTCTATTGTAAACTCTAGGTTCTAGATAAGCTCAATAAATACTGTGAACATCGTTCATTGATATTATCAGGCTAGTATGGTAGAATCCCAGCAATTACACTGCCTGCTATGTGCTAGCACAAGAGGAAGGTAGATGTAAGCTCCTGTAGCTGATGTACCCTACCACTCCAGGCGCAGAAAGTACCCTGTGCCACTAACATTTGAATACTCTAGAAATTATAAAGTACAAATTTGTTTACTATTATATTTACACTTGAATTTTTTTTGTCTAGATTAAAGTACCATTGACACGAGGCAGGATGGATCCATGGATTCATGTTGTTTACACCACTTCTGACCCTACTATCTGCATGTCGCAGCTGATAATGAGATTTATCAGACTAGGCAACATTTTTTTCTCAATATTCAACTGTCCTTTTTTGAGCAGCCTGTTTGGATTTCTGCTGATGTAGCGCATCCACTTCAAAATTCAATGTGCTGTGCGTTTCTTTGAGCTACTGTCGCCTTCCTGTCAGCTTGAACCAGTCTGGCCATTCTCCTCTGAACCCTCTCATTAACAAGGCATTCTCGCCCACAGAACCGCCACTCACTGGATGTTTTTCAGAGATCGTTGTGCGTGAAAATCCGAGGAGACATTTTGAGATACTCAAATCAATAGTGTATTGTACTCACATTCATTACCGAATATCAATGTTTTACACTCTTCCACTGTTATATATATTACATATATTTTAATGTATAAATATATATTACCAATGGTCAAAGTGGAAATCTTGAAGTTGTGTTATGGAAAATGTAAGAGAATGACTGGGAACTCCTATAGGGAATACATGCCCTGCAGTTAATAGAAACCAAATAATTATGTAAAATGATCTGACGCATGTTGCACAAAAGAATAGTGAATAAGCCGAGACGTCATCCCATCATTCGTTTTCAGCTGCAAAAGGAGTCTGTATAGTGACCCCTAAGTCACTGTGCAGCCTTGCTGTTGATTTGACTCCCTCTTATCTGAGTCATGGAGTGGAGAGCTCTGGGGAAGTCTACAGGATTTATTACACTTTCTGTTCAATGTCCCCCTCTGCAGTCACATCATCATCATTTATTTATATAGCGCCACTAATTCCGTAGCGCTGTACAGAGAACTCACTCACATCAGTCCCTGCCCCAATGGAGCTTACAGTCTAAATTCCCTAATATAGACACACACACACACAGACACAGACACAGAAGGAGAGGGAGACGGACAGACTAGGGTCAATTTTGATAGCAGCCAATTAACCTACCAGTATGTTTTTGTGGGAGGAAACCGGAGTACCCGGAGGAAAACCCATGCAAACTCAGGGAGAACATACAAACTCCACACAGATAAGGCCATGGTCAGGAATCGAACTCATGACCCCAGTGCTGTGAGGCAGAAGTTCTAACCACTAGGCCCATGTGCTGCCCATTTATGATGTAAACACTACGGGGACCACAGCAACTGTAGAACTTTGGAAGGAAACACTGGAGATCTACTTTAATGTGCAACTATGCTGCCAATTTGTTCACCTTGCTCGGACACAGGATGAGCTGGAGTTTCTATTATGGCACAACATTTCAGAATAACGTTATGGACTCTCTCAAATTCACCAACGGAGTCTTGCAAATCAGTCATATTTGCCATAGCACCCGACACAATTAAAGCAGTGAATAACAGTGCCACTATACTGGCACACATCTGTAAATAAAAAAAATATATATATATACATTGTGACAGAAATGCTGGAAGACCCAAGTTTCTGACTTATGTGTTTTGAACTTCAGGGAAGATAGTTGGTATTGGAATGCTCTGGGCTCAAGTAAGAGCTGGAACAAGGGTTTCCTGGAGTGAATGGTAGGAGGGGTAAGGTCTCAATTCATTAGGCCTATTTTGGATCTTCTGACCTGCCAGACAGACAGCAAGCTAATTTATAGTTGCAACTGCAAGGTGTTATTTAAAAAAGGATTTGGTCAGTCAGTCTCTATACCTGGGGAATGAGTAGGGGCTGGTTGGCAAATATTAGCCCTGCAGTGGGAACATTTTAAAGGAAGAAAATGCAGTTAGTCCAGTGCCCCAGACCAAGCTTGCCCACTATGAGACCGGCACAGCCAACCCCTGGGAAAGAGGCTGGAATCATCCATAGAGAGAGAAAAAACGGCCCAACATTAGGTCCTTTCACACAGAGGGATTGTCAAATGTATTAGAGCCGGACAGGCCAGGACTTATTTTCTTTATCAACCTCTCAATAATATGAGTGTATTCCAAATCTTTACAACACCTTACTGGGTGTACTGCTTTTATTTGTTCCATCAGAGCATTATTTTTCTTATTCATTATTGTTCAGATGCCAAAACTGCATTAAATGATATCTATAAAGGTCTCACACCAGAAAGCAAATTGTCTTGAAAAGTTTGAGCACAAGTTTCTCAATAAGCAACTTTGAGTACTTTTGCTACATTTGTACACAGCAAATTCATGAGCAGTTCGAGAACAGTCACATGCAAGTTGAATTCTGTACACAGGATGAGCAGATCAAGAATAGTGAGTGTCTTGCTGGTTTTATTACACAGATTGAGCAGGTATTACTGGAGCAAGAAATCTGGCAGACAGTTTCTCTCCCCTACTGCTTTCACTTCCTGCTGGCGGCTTAAGCTCAGATGCTGCTTGGCCTGATGCAGGAATGTTGAGCATGGTTTGGAAAAGGGATATATTTTTTCTCCTAATGGAATCTCAGGCAACTAATAAGCACTCTAGACCACCAACCAACTCCAACATTAAATCAATAGCATTCACGTTTAACAAATAGACCCATTTCCCCTAGTGACCCATGACACTCGAAATTAGCACTTCCATAATATCAATAAAACCCCACAAACATAATACAGAAATCAGCAATTCCCTACATATTACAGCACTACCCCTCAGCTCCACCACATTATACCAATGCCATCCACAAAGCTCTCCCTGCACATTACATCAATGCCACTCCTCTCCCTGCACATTACACCAATGCCAACGCCACCTCTCTCCCAGCACATTACACCAATGTGACCCCTCTCCCTGCACATTACACCAATGCCACCTTGACATCTCTACCAACACACTACACCGATGCCACTTCCAGCCCACTCCACAAATATTAAAATACACAAGTGGGGAAACAAAGGGCATGTGCCCTGTGCCCTGCTCTCTTTCCAACCAAGGGCAGCTGCAAGAAGAAAAAATTTTTTGCACTTCAAAAATAAAATAAAAATAGTATTGACCGTGGCTTTTCTGGTGGTAATCATATTTCTGGCAGTGGATATGCCGCCACTTATCCTGTCGACACCAAAATGTTAATAGGGTACTTGTGGACACATTCACAAAGCGTCAATTTTATATGCTTTATGTCAAACCTAAATAAGGAAATCTGGAACTTGCTTGGCAAAATAAAAAACCTGATTGAAATGACGCAGGCTAGTCCCTTTATGCAGGAACTCCCACCAAATAATGAAAGAATTGCAGTCACAACCGCTAGGTCTATTTATAAGCTGAGACTTTTCTACACTGTCAGAGCTGAATGCCCTAGGTTATAAATAGACCTAAGAGACTCTAACAGCACGCGCAAATGGTTCTTCAGAAACTAACTGACCTCCACAGCGCAAGGTAGCCAGAACCTGGATGTAGTGTACTACTCTACCAAAAGCTGCCTGCAATACACACAACCCCAAATACACAAACCAAGACACCAAACCCACTGCCACCAGGTGAGACTGTGCCTTACTTCCCGGGACTTGCAGTGGAAGATAACCTTTCATTGACTATGAGATACTCACCCTCATTAATAGGACCAATAGACATCCTAGTAAAACAAGGGCAAGCAAGGAACAGCACAATGCCAAATGAGGAGTCCTCACCTGGAATCTTCAGTGCCAGTTGTCGGAACTCAGAATGAAAACCTTCACCACCCCATGGAGAACACTGCCTAAGTTCGAACCGCAGGGTGCTCCGCCGGAATTAAAGAATACGCACTCCGAGTGAAACCACCAGCAGGCTTTGCCAGAACTCAAAAGGGGCCGTGCTATACTGTCAATTGGGAACCTGCCAGACAAAGTCAGCTCACTAGTTCTCCAGATACTGTAACCACCTCGGGCAACTACAGACCACAGTGGCTTAACACCAGGCTGAAAGAATAAATGTGCAGGGGACATAATGCTACCTTATACAGGAACCTATCAAAGCAACACAGAAACCAATCCTATGCTCTTTGTTAATTTTGCACCCAACAAAAGAGCTGCTATGGGGAATGCATAGATGGCCAACTTCAAAAAGCCCCACAGACCTACTACCTACGCTAATTTGGCTACAGGCCTAAAACCTGAATTACTTGTGCCACAGGACTAATACCTGAATTATCTTGTGCCACAGACCTAAAGCCTGAATTGAACTGTACCACAAGCTTAGCCTGAATTTAAACTAATTGCCCCAAAGAAGGAATACCAATTCCCTGACACCTCTATTTACTGGGGTCCTTGTGTCCACTACAGCTGGATGGCCTTTGGGCCCGATATGTACCAAGGCCTTATGCCAATGGTGAGAAGAGTCGAACTGGACAGAATGCAGGTGTGAGCTTGTAATAGGTACGCCCACAAGGGCCTTAACTTACTCCGACCTTCTCCTTGGGTCCTTACCGCTCTGTTGTCGATCATCATGGCTCTGAGAAACATCTTCTTACACAAGCAACTTTGATAATCAGTACAGTGTGAAATGGGACACTCCTCTCAACTATACTTGCAGGCTGCCCCACCAGAATGAGAACAGTTGGATACCCTTGCCTGTGTATTTGAAAGGGATGGGAAGAATTGGAGAACAGCCTAGTACTGTTTCAAATGAAAGCCATGCCCCTTGCATACTGTCTGGCAGTGTGGCATATAAACTCTCCTCTATAAATCCTATGTTTTCTCCTGGCAGTGGCTTCAGGTTGCTATAATACTATATTGTATTATACATAATATTGACATCTGAACTATTTAGTGCAGAGAAAGCAAGGAATGTATGTATTTTAAAATCCCAAGTGTTTCAATCTGAAAGCAATTGTGTGAGGGTCAACATCAGTGACATTTGAACTATTTAGTGGACAAAAAACGGTGTTGTGAATGACCTGGCACCTTGTGCTAGTTCTACTATGAGAAGGGATGAGGAGGATGATACAATAAATTATAAAAGTGAACGCTCCGCTTTGTGTGGCAGCCCATAAATTGAAATGAAAGGTTATCACTTTACCCAATGAATAAATAACAAATATACAGAAATAAATCTCCTTGATGAACGCCACACAACACCACCATGTAACAAACCAGAAATAAGTCCAATACAATGTAGATATAAAAAAGATTCTTCCATATAGTTGCATTCAATAAAAATCTCCTAGATATATATCCATATATATGTTATTAATACTTTAATGAAAAAACACAAATCCTTCACTGCTGCCCCTTCAGAGAAGCCTTGCATACTTCTCAATAAACTATACAAAAGAATACACTACACAAAATATTCTAGATGATTCACCTTAACATTTTATCAACCCACAGCCATTTCATCAACCATTCTGCCCAGCCAATTCATCACCCCCACTCCTGATTTTTAAGACGCAACACTTACCTTTCTCACTTCTGGTCCTGCTCCTCCTCTTATTCAGCCTCCAGCTGCTTCTTGCTTCTTGACAGGCTGTCAGAAGCATATATGGTGTTGTAAACCACCCCGTCAGTGCGGGTGCTGTCTTTGTACTTAGTTTGATCACATAAGATGCTGTAATCTCACACGACCAAACTAAGCTTACCACAACCGCACTGACAGGGCAGCTAACAGCATCGGATTTGCTGTTTGCTGCCTGTCTGAGACTCGCTGTACAGTTGGAAAGATGAGGAAGATGACCTCGAAAACCGAAATGAATATATATATATATATATATATATATATTACACATAAAAAATATTTTTATATTGCTTGTTAAAGTTATCAATTGTGCCGGCGCTGCACCCCCCAGGACCTAGCGCCCTAGACTGCACCCTGATAAGCTTATTGGTTGGGCGGCAATCTTATATGTTCATTATTACTATTCACTTTACTGTTGCCTTTGATTATTATCTTACCCGTTGTCCCACTTTTCCCGCCCATAATCTGCCCATACTTATATCTGCCTTACCCATTTACCTCCCCCAAAACAAACACCCAGTTGGTTGTTCGTAACCACAGTGTGTGGTCCATTATTATTCAGAGGGTTACTGTGGTCGGGTACACTTGGCTTCCCGAGTCAACCCCTGGTGGATTCAGTCACAATCTGCATCCCACCATACTGTGTAGAAGACTCGGGTGGAGACACTGAAGAGAGAGTCAACATTTCACCACATCTTTCAGAATGCTAAGGAAAGGGGTGTTAAATACCATAAGTAGCACTATAAAAATGTAATATGTTCCCCAGCCTTCCAATTACTAATAACCAGCCTCCATATTAGTCAGGTGAACCTGACCAAGCAAGAATCCCGTTGCATCCCATCTCCACAATCATGATAACTAAGACCCCAGAGGTGGAAATGCAATGCAAATGCAATTCCTATGGTCCCTGAATAGTGCACAAGGCATTTTGAATACCAATGTCTATCAAACATGAATTAGTGAAAAGAGACAAATACACAGGTTTAAAAATAAATGTTTAATTTAAGAAAATACACAACACACACACTTACTTTATCACTGGGCCAACCTTTACCCGTTGTTTCTGCCACTCAGCTGTGCGTCACTCTGAACTTCCTGCCTGTGCAACCAGTCAGTGCATAGCCCTACCTGACAAGTCAACTCACAGCCCTATAATCTTGTCTTCATCTCTAATGTAACATACAATAGTTTAAAAAACAGTGTACAGTACACTAACGTAGTTTATAGTAAACAAATTTGTCACCCAAACAACAATTATCTATTTTCTATTTAATAATATGAAAAATACAAAATAATCACATCATAAACATAGACGTGGAATCACTATTACTGCCACTAACCACATCTAACCCATTAGACGTAATGAGTGCTATAGGAAACCACTAGGCCATCTCTCAAACAATAAGCAACAATTTTTAATGTCTGGTCATCTATCTGCCAGGATTTGAGGTGGAATGAAACAAGCACAGTAGGAGGCATCCATGCAGTATCAAAATGTTGAAATCAACTCTGATCTAGCTGCTGCAGCTTCCTCCTTCTTAAGTAAAATATTAACCAGTTCTGAAACCATATTCCAGCTACGTGGAGTTCTACTCATAGTCTCAGCCAGCTCTTCTTTTGCTTATGTTCCAGGACATTCAACAACAGTGACACAGTTAAACAGTAAACAGTAGTCCAACCAGCAAAAGGCCACTGGACCCTGGTTCTAAATAAAGAGCTGAATTCCCCTCACAGTCAGCCACTATTTACACCATAAAAGCAAACACCAAAAATACAGTTTTACTCATAATGCCTGGTCCTCTGGGGCTTTCAAATTTGATGTTTGTTACATATTTGGCTTTGTAATTCCCTTATCTCCTTTCTGCCCCTCTCATGCATGCTCTATGTCACATAGCATATAGGACTTTTACGAGGGCTTTTGTTCCCCCGTTATAGATGGCTTACCTCTGTTGCTGTGCCACAGCCAATGAAGCATCCAAGGTATATAGATGTAAGTCCTAGGCCCACCTCTTGACGTATCACAGGTGTTGATAGACACAGTTGGTGGTTGGCAAAAGTGGGCAGTGTAATGCATCCTCAGGTGCTAGAAATTACAATTCTCATAATATGTTGTAATGAGCTAGGAAATAACATCAAAACCTGACAGAAATTGGATAGAGGAAGAAGTAGACGCACCATAGGCAGCACAGCAGTCATACCCAGTAGAGTCACCAGAAAGTTTGAAACTAGTGTCTGCAAGTCCTGATTGGAGGAGCAGAGAGCCTGCACAGTAGTTGGCCACTGGAACTGCTGGGGAAAAGAGAGAGCACAGTCTGAGTGAGTACATCAGTCAGTGAAGGAGAGAGACTTTATCACTGACAGAGCA
Organism: Mixophyes fleayi; assembly: GCF_038048845.1. Classification (NCBI taxonomy): domain Eukaryota; kingdom Metazoa; phylum Chordata; class Amphibia; order Anura; family Limnodynastidae; genus Mixophyes; species Mixophyes fleayi. Next base: position 127,051,344 of record NC_134402.1, on the reverse strand, counting down.
AGCTGCCATACTAACAGGCAAAGCTGCTATTCTAATAAAAAAGGCTACCAATCTGTCAGGCAAAGCTGCAAGACTATTAGAGCTAATTTCAAAACTATCAAATGGTAGTATCAATCCCATAGGAAGGGGTCTGCCATAGCCAGAAAATAGCTCATTTGTGTTATTCTGACACACACCAATGTAATATTGTTGATTCAGGATGCAAATTGGTAGGTTATTACAGAGTGTAAACCTTGACTATCTCTGAGAGGTATTCATCCCCATGGAGCCTCTTAAGTAGTGTGAAAATGCTGCATGGCCTCATTTCCTTTGCTAAGCCAAGTGCATTAAGACTTTCAAAAGTTAAGTCCAGGTGTATCCTAATGAATGTGCCCAGTGACTTGTCCTCTTTGCCAATGAGTGTGTGTTTCAGGTAGAGTTCAACCCTATCAGTGAACTCTGCAAGGACCCACAATATGAAGGGAGAAACTGGTTTGGGTGGAGGTACTGTGTTGTGAAGAAAACCCAGAAAATGTGAGACAAGTCTAACTGTTAGGTTTAATACCCTTCTTCTTCCAGGTACAGGGTGGCGCCTAGAGGAGCTGGGGTTCCATAGACTTGAAGAGAGCCCGAATGCCCATTAAGAATGTGCTAGTAATGGTGGGCATAAATTCACCTTGCAGCATTTGTATAAACTTGTTTGCAATCTGTGTAGGTGAGATTAGGGCAATAATCTATGCAGTAAAATAGAAGAATGTAGAAAAAGAAGGAGGTTCTGTAATAACAATTTCTTAAATAATCTACCACAACAAAATGTTCTAGTAAGAAATTTTAATTGGAATAAAGTTTCAGAACAGAACCCTGAAGGTCCACATTACATAAGATGTGCTGCCTTATTAATAAATGCACAATAGCAAATTATATTATGAAAAAATAGACTTTCAAAAACCTCTTTAAATTGGCTATTGTTTCTTAATATGCTTATTCTTTTGTAGTATCTAGCTATATTATTTTCAGATTATTTCTAAACATGTAAGGCATATATACCCTGGAGAGCCTATTAAACAATGCTCAGCAAAAAAAAAATAGTACATAAGAAATGCTTATTTGACAAAATAAAAACATTGGTCTAAGCATGTCCAACCATGTAAAGCAAGTGACCTATTTCCTTTCAAAGTTAAGAGCCTAAAGCAAACTCAGTGAGATCATTACTGTCGTGTTATTTTACAATATCAATAAAGACTAGAGGCTGATTATCAAATTTGTTTTCCCATTTTCCAAATTTATGTATGTGCAGTAGCATATCCTGTTGTTCGCTAGACGGACAATTGTGCATAAAGAAACGTTCCCAAAAGATCATGAAACAAATAAAAATAACAAAACCTTTGTACTTTTGAAATTAAAAATTTACTGGATTCTCTTAGCCACATTAAGCTGCAAGCAAACGGGCTCAATATATCTGTTATTGTCAGTGTGGGTGTGTGTGTATATGCATATATATATATATATATATATATATATATATATATATATATATATATATACATATATGTATATATATTTATACATATGTGTATATATATATATATATATATATATATATATATATATGTATATATATATTAGGGATGAGCGCGCTCGGATTTCTGAAATCCGAGCCCACCCGAACGTTGCGGATCCGAGTCGGATCCGAGACAGATCCGGGTATTGGCGCCAAATTCAAAAGTGAAACTGAGGCTCTGACTCATAATCCCGTTGTCGGATCTCGCGATACTCGGATCCTATAAATTCCCCGCTAGTCGCCGCCATCTTCACTCGGGCATTGATCAGGGTAGAGGGAGGGTGTGTTAGGTGGTCCTCTGTGCTGTTTAGTTCTGTGCTGTTTAGTTCTGTGCTGTTTAGTTCTGTGCTGTTTAGTTCTGTGCTGTTTAGTTCTGTGCTGTTTAGTTCTGTGCTGTTTAGTTCTGTGCTGTTTAGTGCTGTGCTGTGCTGTGCTGTGCTGTGCTGTGCTGTGCTGTGCTGTGCTGTGTTCTGCAGTATCAGTCCAGTGGTGCTGTGTGCTGTGCTCTGTCCTTCTGAGGTCAGTGGTGCTGCTGGGTCCTGTGCTGTGTCCTGTTCAGTCCAGTGGTGCTGTGTCCTGTGCTCTGTGCTTCTAAGGGCATAGTTATTTCCCCAATATTCCCCTGTGTTTAAAAAAATAAAAAAAAGTTTTTTTAAAAAATACCAAAAACTACTTTAATATTTTTTAATTACCACAAAATTTTCACAACCAATCCTGCAGTATAAGCCCATTGGTACTGCAATATTACCAAGTTCACACATTCAGCAGTAAAAGTCCAGTGGTACTGCAATATTACAAAGTTTACACATTCTGCAGTATCAGTCCAGTGGTGCTGTGTCCTGTGCTCTGTCCTGCTGAGTTCCGTAGTGCTGCTGGGTCCTGTGCCGTGTCCTGTTCAGTCCAGTGGTGCTGTGTCCTGTGCTCTGTGCTTCTAAGGGCATAGTTATTTCCTCATTATTCCCAAGTTTTTAAAAAATAAAAAAAAAGTAAAAAATAATAAAAAATTAAAAAAAAAAAAATATATAATAATTATAACCAAATTTGCAAAACCAATCCAGCATTATAAGTCCATTGGTACTGCAATATTACCAAGTTCACACATTCTGCAGTATCTTGTGCTACATATAATGGAGAGCAAAAATTTGGAGGATAAAGTAGGGAAAGATCAAGACCCACTTCCTCCTAATGCTGAAGCTGCTGCCACTAGTCATGACATAGACGATGAAATGCCATCAACGTCGTCTGGCAAGCACGATGCCCAATCTCCTAGTACAGGGCATGTAAAATCCAAAAAGCCCAAGTTCTCAAAAAACAGCAAAAAAAGAAACTTAAAATCATCTGAGGAGAAACGTAAAGTTGGCAATATGCCAATTACGACAAGTAGTGGCAAGGAACGGCTTAGGCCCTGTCCCGTGTTCATGACTAGTGGTCCAACTTCACCCAAGGATCAAAGCCCTCCTCCCCCCCCCTACAAAAAATTTAAGAGAGTTATGCTGTCAGCAACAACAACAAAACAGCAAAGAACTCTGCCTTCTAAACAGATGACATCACAAATCCCCAAGGCGAGTCCAAGGGTGTTGTTGGTTGTGAACCCTGACCTTCCCATCACTGTACGGGAAGAGGTGACTCCATCCAGCATTTGCAGCATGCCCTCTGCATATGCTGGAAGGATCACCCACAGTCCAGTTACAGATTTGGCTAATGAAGGTGTGAATGTTGTGCACTGGGAGGAGGATATTGATGTAGCTGGCGCTGAGGAGGATGTTGATGATTATGATGCAGACAGATACCAAATTGCATTTCTCAATTTCTATTTATATTCTAGATTATATAACGGCTGAAAAGTTTTCTGTTTTACTCCTAGTGGAGAGGGGATCTGATGCAGACAGATACCAAACTGCCTTTGTCCATTTCTTTGTATATTTGAATTGCTAGTTCTACAGTCTATGCAGGCTGCTTTATTTATATTCAACTACAAGTGTAGGGCGGGGGGGGGGGGCATAGATAGCCACCAAAGTAACGTGGTCCATTTAATTTCACTTTCTAGCTCCACAGTCTGTGCAGCCTGCTTTTTTTTATCTTCAAAGTATTTATATTTACAAGCCTTGCAATCTAAATTAACTAGAGGTAGTGACGTGGTAGAACTCCAAAAGGCAGTTTGGAAGCCCCTGTACAAACTGGCTCTATTTTTTAACTGAGTTGTCCCCCCTCCAGTGTGTACTCGGAAAGAGTTTTTAGTGCAGCGGGGAACCTGGTCAGTGAGCGGCGAAGGAGGTTGCTTCCTCACAACGTTGAAAAAATGATGTTTATAAAAATGAATAATCAATTCCTCAATGAAGTACAGCACTGCCCTCCAGACAGTACAGAGGGACTGTGGTTGTGGAGTCCAGCGGGGACGAATTGATAATGTGTGAGGAGGAGGAAGTACACACTGTAGGGGGAGAGGAATCAGAGGTTGAGGATAAGGACGACATCTTTCCTCAGTAGAGCCTGTTTAGTTTGTACAGGGAGAGATGAATTGTTTTATTGGTGTGGGGGCCCAAACAAACCAATCATTTCAGCCACAGTTGTTTGGTAGGCCCTGTCGCTGAAATGATTGGTTTGTTAAAGTGTGCATGTCCTATTTCAACAACATAAGGGTGGGTGGGAGGGCCCAAGGACAATTCCATCTTGCAACTTTTTTTTTGGCATTATGTGACCATTCAACAGTCGTTTGCCATGTTCAAAAAGTAAAAGAAAATGCCAACAAATTCAATAAATTAAATCAAAAGTTAAATGCCCTGTCATTATTTAAAACAAGAGGTTTTGACGTGCTAGAATTAGTGTAGTGTTAAGATGTTATAAACACTACACTTGGAAATTGGAGAAGGGTATGTGGCCCCGGTATCAAATTGGGTACCGGGGCCACCCCACTATGCAGTCCAGATACTTGTTTGGTGGAATTCTGACACGTGGAGGGTTTTTTAATTATATTGTGGCCTCGGTACCAAATTGTGTACCGGGGCCACCACACTACGCAGTCAAGATAGATAGATGCGTATCATAGATAAAGTACATTCAGTGGTGTGGGGCAAATTGAAAAATATTCAAAATGCACTGACATTATCAAAAACAAGAGGTTGTCACACGCTAAAACTCCAACATGTATATGATGGAGAGGATGGAGGAGCAGCCGTATGTGTAGTGTAATGCAGACCTGTTGAAGGTTTTTTATATATTTTATTGTGGTGCCCAGTGCCCACTCCTCTACGCAGTCCAGGTACATTTATTGGTGCGATTCATAAAAGTTCAGGGTTTTTAATATATTGTGGTGACCCACTCCTCTACGCAGTCCAGGTACAATTATTGGTGCGAATCATAAAAGTTCAGGGTTTTTAATATATTGTGGTGACCCACTCCTCTACGCAGTCCAGGTACATTTATTGGTGCGATTCATAAAAGTTCAGGGTTTTTAATATATTGTGGTGACCCACTCCTCTACGCAGTCCAGGTACATTTATTGGTGCGAATCAAACAAGTTGATGGTTTTCTTATTATATATATTGTGGTGACCCACTCCTCTACGCAGTCCAGGTACATTTATTGGTGCGATTCATAAAAGTTCAGGGTTTTTAAGATATTGTGGTGACCCACTCCTCTACGCAGTCCAGGTACAATTATTGGTGCGATTCATAAAAGTTCAGGGTTTTTAATATATTGTGGTGACCCACTCCTCTACGCAGTCCAGGTACATTTATTGGTGCGATTCATAAAAGTTCAGGGTTTTTAATATATTGTGGTGACCCACTCCTCTACGCAGTCCAGGTACATTTATTGGTGCGATTCATAAAAGTTCAGGGTTTTTAATATATTGTGGTGACCCACTCCTCTACGCAGTCCAGGTACAATTATTGGTGCGAATCATAAAAGTTCAGGGTTTTTAATATATTGTGGTGACCCACTCCTCTACGCAGTCCAGGTACATTTATTGGTGCGATTCATAAAAGTTCAGGGTTTTTAATATATTGTGGTGACCCACTCCTCTACGCAGTCCAGGTACAATTATTGGTGCGATTCATAAAAGTTCAGGGTTTTTAATATATTGTGGTGACCCACTCCTCTACGCAGTCCAGGTACAATTATTGGTGCGAATCATAAAAGTTCAGGGTTTTTAATATATTGTGGTGACCCACTCCTCTACGCAGTCCAGGTACATTTATTGGTGCGATTCATAAAAGTTCAGGGTTTTTAATATATTGTGGTGACCCACTCCTCTACGCAGTCCAGGTACATTTATTGGTGCGATTCATAAAAGTTCAGGGTTTTTAATATATTGTGGTGACCCACTCCTCTACGCAGTCCAGGTACATTTATTGGTGCGATTCATAAAAGTTCAGGGTTTTTAATATATTGTGGTGACCCACTCCTCTACGCAGTCCAGGTACAATTATTGGTGCGAATCATAAAAGTTCAGGGTTTTTAAGATATTGTGGTGACCCACTCCTCTACGCAGTCCAGAAAGATACCTTTTTGCAACGTTTTGGACTAATAACTATATTGTGAGGTGTTCAGAATACACTGTAAATTAGTGGAAATGCTTGTTATTGAATGTTATTGAGGTTAATAATAGCCTAGGAGTGAAAATAAGCCCAAAAACTTGATTTTTAAACTTTTTATGTTTTTTTCAAAAAAAATCCGAATCCAATACCTTAAATCCGAACCGAGACCTTTCGTCAAGTGTTTTGCGAGACAAATCCGAACCTCAAAAATAACGAAAATCCGGATCCAAAACACAAAACACGAGACCTCAAAAGTCGCCGGTGCACATCCCTAATATATATATATATATATATATATATATATATGTATATATATATGTATATATATATATATATATATATATATATATACACACACACACACACACACACACACAGAGAAAGAGAGAGAAGAGGTACACCGATTAAGCAACACATTAAAACCACTGACAAGTGAAGTGAATAACACTGATTATCACTATACAATGGCACCTGTCAAGGGGTGGGATATATTAGGCAGTTTTTGAAGTTGATGTCCTGGATGCAGGAAAAATGGGCAAGCTTAAGGATCTGCGAGACTTTGACAAAGGCCAAATTGTGATTGCTAGATGACTGGGTTGGAGCATCTCCCAAACATCAGGTCTTGTGGGGTGTTCCCAGTATGCACTGGTTAGTACCTATCAAAAGTGGTCCAATGAAGGACAACCAGTGAACCAGCGACATGGGTGCACATGGAGAATGAAGGCTAGCCCGTCTGGTTCAATCCCACAGAAATAATTGCTGAAAAAGTTAATGCTGGCTATGATAGAAAGGTTTTAGAACATACAGCACTGCAGCTTGCTTCATATGGGGCTGCACAGCCGGAGACCAGTCAGAGTGCCCATGCTGAACCCTGTGCACCACCGAAAGCCCCTACAATGGGCATTTGAGAGCCAGAGTTGGACCATGGATCAATGTAAGAAGGTGACCTGGTCTGATGAATCATGTTTTTTTTTACATCATGTGGACAGACGGGTGTGTATGCATCGTTTAGCTGGAAAAGAGGTGGCACCAGGATGCACTATGGGAAGAAGACAAGCCGGTGTAGGCAGTGTAATGCGCTGGACAATGTTCTGCTGGCATTCATGTGGATGATACTTTGACATGCTTCACCTACCTAAACATTGTTGCAGACCAAGTACACATCTTCATGGCAATGGAATTCCCTGATGTCAGCAACCTTTTTCAGCAGGATAATGTCCTAATTTCCTGCCACACTCCAAAAATTGTTCAGGAATGGTTTGAGGAACATGACAAAGAACATAAAAACACCCCAGATATCAATACGATCGAGCATCTGTGGGATGTACTGGTAAACCAAGATCAAGCCACGGCGGCCCCACCTCGCAAATTACAATACTTAAAGTATCTGCTGCTAACTTCTTAGTGCCAGATACCATAGGACACCTTCAGAGGTCTTGCAGAGCCCATGACTCGACAGTTCAGAGCTGTTTTGGTGGCACAAGGGGGACCTATTGTCACGGGCACTAGGAGTTCTGCCCAGGATTCACCAGTTGACTATGCTCACCAGAGGGGCGGAGTTTGCACAGCGGTCCTCTGGCAGCAGGATGACTAGTGGAACGTATATAACAGCAGATGGAGAGAGGATGCCAATGGAATTGATGATAGTCAGTGACTTGCAGCTATACTGGTAGATGAGTCAGCGACTTGCAGCTATACTGGTAGATGAGTCAGCGACTTGCAGCTATAGTGAAAGGCAGGTTTCAACCACGGAGAGCAGGGTGGACGTGATCAGGTGAAGTAAGGTAATGGGAGAGTCAGTGGTCTGTGTTCAGCAAGTTGTACCACCGCTGTGTAGGAAAGACTTGTCCAGGTGCAGGTAGGTAGCGGGAAGTCAGTGGTCTGCGTATAGCAAGTTGTACCACTGCTGTGAAGGGAAGACTTGTCCAGGTGCAGGTAGGTAGCGGAAAGTCAGTGGTCTGCGTTCAGCAAGTTGTACCACTGCTGTGATGAGAAGACTTGTCCAGGTGCAGGTAGGTAGAGGAGGCGTCAGTGGTCTGTGGACAGCAAGTTGTACCACTGCGAGGAGGTGAGGACTTGTCCAGGTGAGGATAAGTGGAGGAATGAATAGAGTCAATAATTGTATGAATACAATGAGAGCATAGAGGAACTAGCTCCAAACAGATATGCAGCGTTATAGCTAATAGTCTGTGGCGGTATGTATACCGCTGCTGAGGAGAGAAGCTTGTCCTAAGCGGATATGCAAGGTAACAGTTGAAAGTCAATAACAAGTAAGCATACCGCTGACGAGTAGAGAAGCTAGTCCACGAGGATATGCAGGCACAGCAGGAGCGCTGAACGGCTGAAGCGGGTATGGGAACCGCAGATGAGCAGAGAGGGTAATCCAACAGACAGCTGAGGACACGAGCAGGATACAAGAGTCAGTAGCGGGTATGAGAACCGCTGATGAGCGGAGCAGGTGATCCAGCAGACAGCTGAGGACACGAGCAGGATACAGAAGTCAGTAGCGGGTATGGGATCCACCGATGAGTAGAGCAGGTAATCAGCAGGAAACTGAAGACATGAGCAGGACACAGGAGACACCTTCAGAGACTCACAGGGAATGAGACTCAAGATCAGGCAATGATGTAATGAGCACAGGTGCCTTAAATAGGGAGAGGTGCCTGATCCACCAATTAGGTTAAAAGCAAAGGTCATAAGTTCTTGGATACTGCGCATGCGCAGTCCATCAAGATGGCGGACGGCTGCGGCTCAGGACAGGCGCCGGCAGGAAGGCTAGAGAACCACGCACCAGCGCAGAGGCACTCACGGTCCGGTGAGTGACACCTACAAAATATGAGGCAGTGTATTTGTTAGAGTTAACATTTTGAGCCAGTCCTTTATACTGCACACCAGAGATGGTTAATCACTGCTAAATACAACAGTATACACTTAGAGAAGATGTGCTACGTGAGGCCATGTGCTTTCCTTGTCTTTTATTGTATTGATAGTTTGATTTTCTAAATGCCATGTAGAAGATACCACATTGTATTTGTATTTAGCAACAAATGATGATAATTATCCACATGTGCATCATTGAAATGACATTAGGCACTATGATGCAAAGCACTGTGGCTCTTTGCAAATGTACGATAATAATAATAATAATAATAATAATAATAATAATAATATTGGATTTTCAGCAATCTTCTGTAATCTGAACACTTTACCATTTTCATGACACATCATCATTTCTGAACAGCTTTTTAAAATATATGCTTATTCAGCATAGCGGAACCCATGTGTCCTACTTTCCCAACATAACGTCATTTTTTCCCCCTAGAATTCAGACTACTAAGGCATCTGGATTATCATGATTGGCGGGAATAGACAAATGTAAATGTTTTACTGCACCTTTCATCTAAATCTAAGCCTGTTAAAAGTGTAAACAACACTCGCTTCAAACTTCAAAACATATTGAAAGTGGGTTCTCAAAGCCACACTGCATCATAGTGTTCTATTTAAAGTTAGAATAATGGCAATAGATTTTTTTGTCCCCGTAAAGAGGAGGTGGAACATGGGTGGAGGTGGGTAAGCGCAGGCTGAGTGCAGTAAGGACACAATTAGACGTGGTCGCATCTGCAGATACGTCTTTTAGGAGGCATATTTCTTGTGGGTCCTGAAGGGCTGGTGCTATTATACACAATGGTAACCATGACTATAAGCAGCACTATCTAGTTGCTTCTGATTGGTTGATTGCATATTGACAACTCCAGCTGGTAATACTTAAATCAGTGTTGGTGATAAACTATATTATATGCTATATCAAGTCGCAGTTGTCTATTCACATTACTTATATGACTTTTCTATTTGGACGACTGCATGAAAGAAGATAACCATTGGACTTTTAATGGAGTAAATAACAGATGTGGAGCTGATTGTATTTAATTGAATTGTATCTGGAAAAACAACTTTCATAATTATTAATAACTGTCAAGACGATTTTTTTGTTTATATGACACTTTATTACATTGTTTTATTGTGTACAAATATAATAAAGTGACTTTAACATTTACTATTAACACAAATAGAAATAAAATATCTGGGAGTGGGTTTTTTCAGGAAAAGAGGAGCCCTAAGCTATTATCCAAGTAAAGACAGACAATTGTGATTTCTTGCTGAGAGAGAATAAACCAGTTTGTGCAGCATATCTTGCGTGAAATCACTCTACGCATGCCCATAGAGTTGGCACACACATATCTGTGCATGCACAATTTTGGCACTTACACTTGCCTACACCTGAAAAGGTGGGCCGTGCGAGGGAAGATGTATTCTAAGATTTGAGCACATCTGGGATAAGGGGTGTCACATGAGATCATCATCATCATCACCATTTATTTATATAGCGCCACTGATACCGCAGCAATGTACAGAGAACTCATTCACATCAGTCCCCATTGGAGCTTACAGTCTAAATCCGCTAACATACAAACACAGACATAGAGAGAGAGACTAGGGTAAATTTTTGATAGCAGCCAATTAACCTACTAGTATGTTTTTGGAGTGTGGGAGGAACCGGAGCACCCAGAGGAAACCCATGCAAACACAGGGAGAACATACAAACTCCACACAGATAAGGCCATGGTTGGGAATTGAACTCATGACCCCAGCGCTGTGAGGCAGAAGTGCTTACCACTTAGCCACCGTGCTACCCATATGAGATCGCATTTATTTAAATTCCCTGTAAATTTTGAGGATCTTAGTCAGTGAGTAGACAGCCAATCTGTACACTTGTGCCACAATGGTTTTCCTGCGTGCTTGGAAATTAAACCAAACCTAGGTAAGGGATTTGTGCATACCCAGTTTCCTTTGCAGGTTTCACTTGAAGTTAACTAACATATGGGTCATCTGGAGAATATCAAATAAGACAAATGTATCCCAACAGTTGCACAATCATTATAAATAATTTAATCCTAAATTCCTATACTTATTTAGGGTAACCTAAGACATTTCCAGGGCAAAGTCTCACAGTGTAGGTCATACTTGCCCATTCTCCCGGAATGTCCAGGAGACTCCCGAAATTCTGGTCAGTCTCACGGACTCCCGGGAGGGCAGGCAAGTCTCCCGCATCCTGCAACTGCCTTCCCAAAATGACGCAATTCGAGGTGAATCGTGTCATTTTGGCTCCGCCCCGTGACAAAACGGCATTTCCGTCGCTGGGGGTGAGGCCAAAATGATGCGTTTGGCCCCGCCCTGCCCCCTCCTGCACTCCAGTCACGCCCCTCTCCCGGACAGAACTTGCCAAAAGTAGGCAAGTATGGTGTAGGTGGGGAGTGTGATGGGTCAAGAATGCTGTACAAATGGTCAGTGTTTAGGGTACCGCGTGTCCTAACCTTTCAATATTGTAAATTTGTATTGTTTTGTTGCCCAATCCTGAAATATACAAATAATAAATACTATGCTCGTTATGTTTTCTTGGAATATTGAGGTAACAGGTGCACTTTAAATTCATTTCTATAATATGAATATGAGCAATGGAATTGCTCCTGCAAACAAACTTTATTTAGTTTCAGTTTATTAACTTGTACTTAATAGTAGAAATATTAATAGTTGTAAACAGATTTACCCTGCGCTAACTCATACTAAGCAGCTTGACCTCTAGACATGGACAACAATGTATATGAGTTTGTTGCTAGTGCACACAGACATTTTTATGAGCTATCCTCTATAAAATATGCTAAATATACTCTACTAGAAGTAACTCCTGGAATTTAGCCAGCACTATTGGCTCCTTTTATAAACATTCCAGTACTGCAGTTCTCAGTGAATCATTCAGGCTGGTATATGCAAACGTGAAGTGCCAACACTTACATATGTTTTACTGATTTATCATCAGATTAAGATGTATGTTGTCTCTCTGTGATTTCCCTAGGAGACTGATATTTAAAATATTTTATAAATATTTCGGTTATAATTCAAAAGGGGATAAGGCTTAGAGTCTGACCTTCCAATCATCCACTTTGTAGCTATGGTTATATCAATATGTGTATTCTGCTGTATAAGCCAACAACCAGTGGCGCACGCAGGGGGGGTTTCTGAGTCTATAGAAACCTCCCCTGCGTTAACTAAGTGGCCACTGTCCTATACAGCAGCCGCGGCGCTGTCAAAGAAGCGTCAGCGGCGGTGCTGTATAGGACTGCGCTGGCAAAATGGAGCTCTCTCTCTCGTGGTTTTGGGGTTTTTTTCGGTTGGCGGGGAGAAACCCCCCCCCCCCCCCCCCCCCGACAATCCTCCGTGCGCCCCTGACAACATTGACATGGTTGAAAAGCAGGTGATAGTGTTTGTGGTCATAATGGACATTGGCAGAAGATAGATATTCTCAGGTGCTAGCAGACATAATAATGGGAGTGCTGGACATGTAGACATGATTGTGGTGTTTACACATCATGGCTTCATTTAATGTAGCAAAATGGTGAATTATAGGCAACATTAATACATTTCTAGAATAGTCCAATCTGTGTGCAGAGAAGTGTGATGACAAGTTCACACTGCACTTGCTCTACTTGTTTCTGCACGTTAAGGTGCACTGTCAACAGTGGTAGAGGCGCAGGTCTATAGACAGACCACCTGGGGTGATGGAGGCAAGTACAATTATTGTACCATATAATGAACAAAGGCAATACATAGTTATTGCTTTTGTCCTTTAAGAAATTAGTTTGTAATAAACAAGCTGCCTTAGCTGAGGCCAATTAAAATGTTGTTGTTTTCTTTCAAAGTGGCAAAAAAAAAACTAAGCAGTCCTTCTTGAGCTTAAGCATTGGAAAGCTGATAAAAATAATTACACCCCCAGATGAAGTGTGATAATATAATGAGCCAAACTGGATCAAGTAACATGCTGAGCCAATTCTTGTTTAATTACATTTGTTAACCAGCCGATAACCTGGAGATAGACCCATCTGCTAGCAATAAAATACAGCTTGGTACAAGAGGACAATCAGGGAACTGTGAAAACACTGCCACTGAATTACACAGACATTTCAGAAGTGGTGTTAAGGAAAGTATATCTTAAAAGGTCACTACATTGAAAAGACCAATACTATAAATATAGATTGCCACTTTTAATTTGTAGACTGCCAAACTGCATAGGCAATATGCAATAATTTTTTTGTTAATTGGCAGCTGGCAGAGAGATAATAGAGGAGAGAAAGAAACAGACTTGAAGACCGGTGTCAGATAAGAGTACACTACTAGTATATATAATTGTAAGGTACTGCTGTTGCACTGAAAATATTATATGATGTAGGTTACACATTTTAGAATCTGAGTACACATTTATATACTACATATACTGTATAATGAATGGTTTATTAAAGGAAAATAAAGTCTATTCCTATTGTTAAACATGCAACATAGGCCCATTGATGCTTGGGGTACATTGGAGGATTCTCGTGTATCTGTAATGACCTTTACAAACCTGGTGAAACAATCTTCAAACTCACACTTGTGCACACTAAGTACATTTGGAAACGAACATGAGAAGAATATTTTGATTTATTATAGGTGATTGAACTATACACACTTAAATTGTCTTTGTTTTAGAGCAGTTATGTTGATTCAGAACACTATTAACAAGTTCAATGTTCAACAGCATATTTCTGTAACACAATAAAGTCTCAACTGTGAAAAGCATGTCCACATAGTTTTTAATGTGCTTTCAATGTATACTACATTTGTTTTTTGTTTTGTTTTATTTCTATAATGCTAACATGTATACCACAAGTACAATCCATTCAAAATGAACATACAGTGATGTGAAAACGTGTTTGCCCACATTTATTTTTGTTTTTTTGCATATTTGTCACACTGAATTGTTTCTGATTTTCAAACAAAATCTAATATAAGACAAAGACAACCTGAGTAAACACAAAATACAGTTTTTAAATTGCCATTTCATTTCGATCTGAAACAATTAGGTGTGGCAAATATGCAAAAATAGAAGAAATCAGGAAGGGGCAAATACTTTTTCACACCACTATCTAATATATAACTGCTTAGTGGCGTCTGTGTGTGGAAAATAAAAACCAAGTTGCAGCGCCACCTGCTGGGCAGAGTTATACATTGACCTACTAAATTCTTAGTGTGTGTGGGGAAAAAAATTCAAAAAGGGCTGAAATTTGGTAGGGCTCAAACTCATTTTCGTGAGGTAATTTTACCTCATGAACACACATGTGTAGAGGCGTGCGTTAGTGTGTGTGTGTGTGTGTGTGGAAAAAACTATTTTCTCAGAAAGGGCTCATCCAATTGACCTGAAATTTGGTATACTGACATTATTTGACAAAAAAATTAGAATAGTCAAGTCAGTTAACTTCCATCATCCCCCCTTCCCCCCGTGGGAGGGGTAGTAAAGGCTAAATTTACGAGTTGAGGGGTCAAACTCATTTTCGTGAGTTAATTTTACCTCATGAACACACATTAAAAAGGGCGCTTGCGTCGGGAAGTAACGATCTTCCCCTGAGGAGGCCTGGGCTAGGCCCAAATGCATGACAAGAACCTTTTTAAGACCTTAAGTAGCTTGATTTGACTAGAATGCATGAGTATCATGCACGGGTTAACTTGTCTATAATATAAATGCTTAGTGGCGTGTGTTAGTCTGTCTGTGTGTGTGGAAAAAATAAAACCAAGCTGCAGCGCCACCTGCTGGGCGGAGTTATACACTGACCTACTAAATTCTTAGTGTGTGGGAAAAAAAATTCAGAAAGGGCTGAAATTTGGTATACTAAGATGTTTTTAATTTGTTAATTTAATTTGTTAATTGTTAAAAGTGTTTATAAAGATTTAAAAAAAATATATATATATTTCTTGAAGGAGAAGTGACAGTTGGGAGTGGTTGGTGGTTGCCGGGGGTGACAGTGGGGAGTGGTTGGTGGTTGCCAGGGGTGACAGAGCGAGAGGAGTGTGGTACTCAGGACCGCTGAGAGAGATCCCTGTGTCTGGATAGACATCTGGATAGATGTGGCGATGAAAATGAAGGATGAGGTGATGGAGAACAATGATGAGGTGGTGACATATGGACAAAACCACGTTAAAAAAGTAACGCTCTTCCCCTTAGGAGGCCTGGGCTATGGCCCAAATGCACGACAAGAACCTTTTTAACACCTTAAGTAACTTGATTTGACTAGAATGCATGAGTATCATGCACGGGTTAACTTGTATTATGATATGATGATATGAATACATGAACATATTCTAAAAGAAGTCCCTGATAACTAGAATTACAATTTAGATGAGGTGGGAGTAATTAAAAGCATTGTCCACTTGTAGACTTACCATATTGAGCATATGACAGCAGAGATAACCAGTCAAAGGAGGTGCCTTAACAACCCTAATGTGACCCCTGAAAGGATGGTAGTGAGTCAGATGCACCTGACCACCCACATGCAGGGGAGAGAAGCGTCCCGTTGCCTAGCAACGAAAACTGGAAGTATGTCCCGTTGCTAGGCAACAGGGCACGGTTTGGCACAGGAGACAGGAGTCCGTCATGGCACGTATGGACCGGTGGTAATCATATTAACGGTGATGTAAACAAAGAGAGTGTTTATACCTACACAAAGGATACGATAGTGAAGAAAGCGACCTGTAAAAAATAACTACTTACCTGGAAACAGACAAACTGGAAATCCGAAGTTGGGAGAGAAAGACACTTCCAAATTAGAATTAGAAACTTGCAAGCACGACTGGGACATTTCCGATTTTAAAACGGAAATGCATAGACCCATGCAAGTATTACCTTTGGGTTAGGGGTTAAGGTTAGGGGTTAGGATTAGGGGTTAGGATTAGAGGTTAGGATTACAGGTAAGGGTTAGGGTTAGGGATAGGGTTGGGGTTAGGAATACAATTCATATTACCAGCATTACATGTGTTTGTGCATTGCCGCTTTAAAAAAAAAAAATCAAAGTCGTGCTTACAACTTACGTCATTTACAAGTGTCGCACTCTCCTCTCATCAGATTTATACTCTGTCTGTTTACAGGTAAGTAGTTGTTTTTTACAAGTCGCTTTCTTCTCTATCAGAATAATTATGGAGGAGTAAACACTGACGATGTTTACATTATCATTTACTCGTACTACACTCGTACCATATGGACAATGCAGGGACAGCACCTGACAGTGAGGAGGAAGTAGAATGAGCATAGGTGACATTTGGGAAATTGTTCAAGAGATAGAATGAGTAAAAGGTTCTTAAGGCAGCCCCAGGGATTGGATAAGAAGGGAATGGTTGACTTTTTTGAAGGTGGCAGATCAATCCAAAATAATTAATATTGTGAAATAGCCCTTAAGTTTAATGGTTATTAGGTCATTAGACAATTACATGAGAGTTATTTCGGTGCAATATCATCAAGAATTCATATTGAAGTACCAACATATTGGGGAATTACTAGAGAAAATAGCAAATCAGATTGGCGTTCAAAGTTATAATGCAAAGCCTGGAAGTTAGAGACTGATCAGTAGTTTAATGTACAAGATTGATCTTTATAAGTAATAAATTCATAGTTTGAGATTCACAAGACACTTCAGCAAATGAGAGGAGGTTGTAGAATTGAGACATTATAAAATACCAACATAAACGTTTAAATGAATGGCTAAATCCTAAGAAAATGAGGATCTCTCGTTTGTCTTATCTGTCTTCTGTGCAGTTACTGCTGTTACCATGTATAGGATCATTCCTGCAGTTCACTGATTGAGCTGGTTGCTAGGAAAATAGTTACAATTTCACAGTCTGGCAGCCTCATCTGTGAAATAACCTACCACACTAATACAGCTAATCATCTTGTTGTTTCTGATTGGTGCTGCTGCCTTTATAAACATCTTTCTTGCTTCATACAAATGCTGGTGATAGCTCCTGTTTGATCCAGTGTGCCTTTGTATCGTGACCTGAGTCTATCTCTTTGTGTTTGACCAGGCTTGTTTAAATGATACTGCTGTCTTCTCCCCTCCTGACCCTTTGACTTGTTAAATGGATTTGCTCTTATATCTCTACTGGCACTGCCCTCTGGCTTCTCTGTGTTCTGCATTAACCCTTGCCTGTCAGATTGCAACACTACACCATCTGTATCACACTACACCATCTGGTTGCTCATTACCTGCTACCATGTACTGTCCACTCCATCAGCCAAGTGCCAGATCAATCCATGTTGAACTCTACCCGTCTAATTGTAAGTTTACAACATTACACCATCTATTTGCTCACTACTTGCTACCGTGAGCTGTCCATTCCATTAGGCAAATACCAGGTCAATCTGTGTTAACCCCTACCTGTCTGATTGTCAGTGTCATTAATGTAATAGGATGAGTGGGATCCTTCTGGGTCTCAGCTAGGATTGGCAGTACTTCTCCCAGAAGCGCGGAGTCTAACACAGCGGAAGGTTTTCGGCAGGGATTCCCGCAAGGGAATTTGGGTTTCGTGGCTTCCACCCTGCAGGTCGCGGCCCTCTAAGGAAGTTCCCAGTGAGAGGTGTGAGAGAACCGAGCACCAGGTAGTGAAGGTAGGCAAGAGATAGCCACTAAGGAGTGGATATGGTGAGCGATGATCTGCGGCAGAACACAGAAGAGATGGAGAGCGATGATCTGCGGCAGTTACCACTAAGGAGTGGATAGAGTAAGCGATGATCTGTAGCAGTACACTTGGAGAGATAGGGAGCGATGATGTGCAACAGTTACCACTAAGGAGTGGATCTAATGAATGATGATCTGTGGCAGTACACTTGGAGAGATAGAGAGCGATGGTCTGCGGCAGTTACCACTAAGGAGGGGATCTGGTGAGCGATGACCTGCGGCAGTACACTTGGAGAGATAGAGAGCGATGGTCTGCGGCAGTTACCACTAAGGAGGGGATCTGGTGAGCGATGATCTGCGGCAGTACAATGGAGAGATAGAGAGCGATGATCTGCAGCAATTACCACTAAGGAGTGGATCTGGTGAGCGATGATCTGCAGCAGTACACTGGAGAGATAGAGAGCGATGATCTGTGGCAGTTACCACTAAGGAGTATATAGGGTGAGCGATGATCTGCGGCAGAACACAGAAGAGATAGAGAGCGATGATCTGCGTCAGTTACCACTAAGGAGTGGATATGGTGAGCGATGATCAGCGGCAGAACATAGAAGAAATAGAGAGCCAGAGGGAAACACAGGAGCTGCTTCCAGGACAGGAGTCTGACGAGAAAAACCAGCACAGAGAGGTGAGGGGAGGAACCTTATAAATGACTGCCAATAACAGACAGCCAATGGGAGAGCAAGAAAGGTAAGAAAGGGGAGACGGTCTCTGCGCATGCGCAGAATCGCCGCCGACATGACAGCCGGAGGAGAGAGGGGAATCAGGAGACGGGTAGGGTGCGCTGGCTCCTGGGCGGCAGCTGCGAGAGAACGGCGTGTGACAGTCAGTTTGCAACATTGCACCATTTGGTTTCTCACTACCTGTAACTGTGTGCTTTCTACTCAACTGTGCAAATGCCAGCCTGATTCTCAATTTACGTCACAATACCATCAAGGTTGCTCACCTCATCCTACCGTATTCTGTCCACTCTACTTGGCAATAGTAAATCAACAACTGCTGCTACTCAAGCTTAAGTCCTGGGGGCAACTGAGTACTGTGGAATATATCTAGAACCTAGGAAATGGGGCTACTAAAGGCGAACATCTCAAAAAGCGGTTTATAGTACTTGTGGATTGCATACACCTTACCCTTAATATTACATACCTCCTATTTGGAGTTATAAAATATATTTTATTTATGGTTTACATTTTTGATATTAAACCAGCTCATTCTATTTATTAGACACTGTAACAATGTAGAAAATAAGTTATCATTATATCTCTTTATGTGAATGTGTGGGAAAAAATAGACACGTCACTAGAAACAACAACAAAACTTGTTTTTCTTAAAGACAGCAGGTCATTAATACTATTGACCTTAGAGAATAATATCATTGGAAATACTGGGTTATGGTTCATCAAACAGTCACATAATTTAAGATTTATCACTTTCCTCATTACACATTACACATTCAGATACATGGTTTACTTTATCAGGTTAGATCCAGTGGAAATTTTGGAGAGAAAATGATCCAGTATTGTGATCATCAAACTGATGAACCAAAGCGAAAAATGCATATTGTTGGTTTTTTTTTTATCTTCTACAGTAAAAAACAATAACATGTTCATTGTTGCCTTTGTTTAGAAAACACATTAACTCAGTGAAAGGATATTTACATATACATTTCAGTATTGTGGCATATGACATGATGACCAAATGGTTGAATTATTCTTATCTTAGTATATTTATTTACAGACAGAAAATTACTGATGGGACTGAAATTTTCAACCATCTTATTATGTAACTACATCAATATTAGAATAAGAAGGATCTCTACTCGATATACTGCAATCTACCATGTCCTCCAGCTATTCCAGTCCACTGTAAACTACAGACAAAATGGGGGGCATAGCCTATGGTCATTTGGTAAAAAAATTATTGGGAATTGTTTGGATGGATTAAGAGCAAGAATGGGTGGACAAGACATATACTTAAAGCCAGGGTGTGGTCTACTGTGTACAAGGTTTTAAATGGGTATTAGCTGGCATGGTTTATACTGATTACTATACCTGAGGAGGAATCTTTAAACTGAGCCTTATATATATATAACAATGGTATTTTCTTGACCTAAGGGCTGTACAGATGGGTCGAAAGTGGTATAAACAAACCTTTATAACATCACTGCTTATCTTATGAATAAATGTGTCAGGAACAACAGCCCAATAATAAACTTTCACACATAGGGATATATTTACTAAACTGCGGATTTGAAAAAGTGGAGATGTTGTCTATAGCAACCAATCAGAATTTAGCTGTCATTTTGTAGAGTGCACTAAAAAAACGACAGCTAGAATCTGATTGGTTGCTATAAGCAACATCTCCACTTTTTCAAACCCGCAGTTTAGTAAATCTAACCCATAATGGGAGATTGTATGATGCTTTCTGGAGCAAGGGTAGCAATTTAAATAATTTATCATCTCAAAGTGTTTTGGTTAAACCATTATATATTTATTTGTTTGTCTATTTACCATCAGTTAGGTACATTTGGCTACCTGATACATTTTGTCAATGTGCAATCAGTGGCAGAATTTAAATTGTGGTTATGTTGTAACATCAGCAAACATCTGTAAAACTCATTAAGCAACCTTGAAATTGTATTCACAATTATAGTGGAATGAGCAGTTTCAAAACTGGTACTGCATTTCTTAATGTTTATCTTAAAAAAGGGGGTGCCCAGGAAACGTTGTAAAAGATACTCTCCTCGGAAATCCTTTGCACAAAGCCAGAAGTTGATTGCCAATGTTGTATTTAGTCCAATTGTCCAAAGTGTGTTCCTACACAGTTTTCCAATATGTACTAACTGATGTACCTGATACATATGTGGTTTTTAAATGTTCCCCTCATAGTCTTTCGACAGGATGGCGGGACTCAAATTCCATCAACCGCTGCAAGCAGGCACATAGCATCCATTATTTTATCCAGGCCCTTTATTTCTGAATTTGCTTTCTTTTTGTTCCCAGGTCTCCTTTCCAGCCACATTTAAGTGGGGTGTCTGGATAGGGATCCCATCACCATGCCCCTACCAAGTGCAGCCTATCCCCAAGTGCTTAGGCAATGACAGGCTGAAAACCATGGTTCCTAAGTGATTTAAACAGCCCCAGGAGTGTGTAAATTTCCAGTAAAAGACCACGTTTGGGGAGGGCAATGGAGATTTATTTTTGGGTAAGCTGAGACTCAAGTTTGAGGTTCTCATTTGACTGACACATGTGAGAACACCTGTGGATAACTGCACAGAAAGCAAGTTTTAATCTATTGCATTCAGGCAGCTGGAGTGGGCCCACCAAAAGTGGGTTGACTTTAGGTCCAGATACTCCCTAGTACAGGCATGTCAAACTCAAAACCCCAATTGGGCCAAATAATCAAAGTCTAAGATTGTGTGGGCCACAAGAAAAATTTTGTAAGGTTTATTATTAAGGAAAACAAAATTAGTTTCATGTTTTCTTTTCTATGCTAGACACTGTGCCCTCCATGCTGCTTTTGCTCCCCTTCACTTACCTTTCTATTGCCTTCTTTCTTCAGTTTTCTTCTTTTCTTCTTATGGCTCCTCTCTGTGCGCTCCTCACTGCAAATATCGGGCATGGCACGTCACGCCAAACATTCAGTGTAAAGGGAGGACGACGTCTTATTTTCATTTTATTTTTGTTATCTGGGCCCTGGCGGACCGTAAAAAAATGTGTTTGAGTTGCATGTGGCCTACGGGCCGTGAGTTTGACACATCTGACATAGTATTATTGACAGAGTGAGGAACATGAACCCCAGGGCATGTACAAAACAGTGAGAACATTAGCTTGTCAGGCTGTTCTTATATGTCTTTTGTGAGTTTGAGTTCCAGGAGGGGGCTAAATACCAGATATATTACTTGGTTGTTGTTTATGTGTTTCCCGTTAGTGTGCACTATTACTAATTAGCAGGATTGTTCTGTTACCTGTTGTCAATCTCCCAGAGGTTTAACTAAATGTCCTTTATTTTTCATCATTCATAAACCAACTGCTGGTACCCGGTCACTCTGTTTCCTTGGGGCTTATGCAGAGTTCTTGCCAATATATGCATAAATAACTAATTAAAAATAGCACGGAAAACGAGCGTACTTCCAACCATTTACAGAGCCGTACACATTTCGAGATGCATCCACCTCTGCACTAGCAGCACCTGTTTTAGGATAGGTCATCATCATTAGCGTGTATTTGTACATACTCTCTAGCAGATGCAAAAGATATACCTCCTAAGACAGGGGTGGGCAAACCTGTCCTCAAGGGCCATATCCAGTTCATGTTTTTAGGATTTCTTTAATCATGTACAGCTGAGTTAATCTATTTGGCTGGGTCAGTAATTATCCCACCTGTTTCTACAGACAGAAATCCTAAAAACATGAACTGGATATGGCCCTTGAGGACAGGTTTGCCCACCCCTGTCCTAAGAGGTACATATGTGTGTTTCTGCAGGTCTTCAGGAACTGGATTTGCGCAAACACATCTTTACTGCACTCGGTCTGCATTTTGTACCTCTCCAAGCACACTTCACTATTTTTAAAGCATATTGAAAATATTGAAAATTAATTGTTTTGTCTGTTGTTACCTAACATCACATAAACATATTGGCCAAGAATTCTCTTGAAGTCCTAGACAAGGATTCAAATAAGCGCTCAGCAAATCAGAACGGGGATACACATCTTCTAAACACAACACTTGGTTTATATTCTTGTGTTTATAATAAAATGCAGTCACTGGGTGGCCAGGTCAGGATTAGAAAGTTTGCAGAATTTGCCTCTGGCAGGAAAAATAAACCGTCTGTGGAAGTTGATTCCAAGAATATGTTACAAGATATCAACAAGATAAAAACAAACTCAAAAGGATTTTCTTTAACAATGCATTTATAATTGAAAAACATTGAAATGGTTTGGAAATACAGCAGGTTCAATAGTATTAAATACTATCTTTATGTGCAAATTGTCAGTACTGGCTTTCATTCTGATGGGAGTTATCCACTGAGCAGATTTTAAGGCATGTTTGATAAAAATATAATCTGATTTATATCAAGCAGACCAATGGTTGACAGTTATTTGGGTCAACACATGTAGCCAGGCTGTTATCAATGACTCTGCTGTGGACCCACTTTGAAACTAGAGGTTTGTGTTAGCTCGCCTAGGGCACAAAGACTAACAGGCACCCTGGTTTTCACCAGGCATGCCAACAAGGAAGTACTGAGCTTTACCAGGGAATAACCACAGGTCACAAGTCTCACCCTAGTAAGCAGCAGCTTTCAAAAAATGAAAAACAGACACAGAGATGTAGTCAGGGATAGGTCAAGAGTCAGATAAGGATGAAAGTCAGAGTACAAACCAAGTTCAGGGTTAGTAGACAGAAAACATAACTATGGCCAATCTGGTTCTGACAGTACAATTACAACAACAAATGACTAGATAATTATCAGACAGGACACGTGTTGCTCAAGCACTGAGCTACAGAACCTGTTTCCAATATGCAAAGAAGATGACTTCAGAGGCTGTGCACAGGAACCTGTGAATCCATATAAGAAACACACAACCTAGCGACTGTGCAAACACATAGGCACGACAAGGATGGCGATAAGGAAAGTGCCCTCTAAAGTCAGAGGACCGGAAGGAAAAACATCTGAACAACTGTTTCAAATCACCACACTGACTGACCAAATGGCACATTGTGTGTCCAGCAAAAAAGGCAAAACATCTGAGCAGCACAAATTAACCCCCTTTTTTCTATTTATTTTTTTTCAACTCGGCCAAATCGGTGAAATTAGGTTTTTTCTATCTCGGCTCTCTAAAGTTGCACTCATTAATTATCCTTGACTAAAATGTGCTTGTACAACCTCATCCCACTTCCATTATTCTATGGTAAAATGTGGCCTTTACTATATAAATAAAATAATAAGCTGTGGTCCCACATCCATGTGTCTGCTGCCAGGGCTGTAACTAAGGAGGTGCGAGAGGAGTTTTTGTAGTGTCTGGTCTTCTCCAGACCAACCACAATGTTCTACTAAATGGTGTGTTATGCAGACCCACCCCCAGCACCCTGATAGGCTCAGCCTGTCACATGGAGCAGAGCGGTCAACCTCAGAACTGGGCGTTGGTCTGTGGCTCACCACCCTCCCCCTAGCCAGGTAGACTGCATGCCTACAACCCTTCACATGAGAATGTTAGAACCTGTGGCTTCAAATGAATGGTTGTGCTGTTTGTCTTTGCAATAAGACAGGCAGCAGACCTTGGCTCTTACTGGAAAGTGGACCAATGAAAGGTTCTAGAGGTGTCAGGTGCTTATGTAATTATGCTGAGGCTGGGTGTTTCATTTATAAAACTATGACATTTTTTCTTGTTTTATTTAAATGTCATTGACATTAATGACGCTGGCCTGACTGAGCAATACTGGTAAAATACATATTTGCTAGTTTACATGGCTAAAGGCTATTATTAGTTTATATCTGTAGTACCCAGTCTGTCCCTAGCCAATTCCAAATTTAAATCTGCATTATTTGACATTGGCAGTGGTGACATAATTTGAAAAATACATTATATCAGTACTGCTGAAATTCCCCCCAGCCATTTATAAAATAATCATAAATATATAATATATATATATATATATATATATATATATATATATATATATATATATATATATATATATATGTGTGTAAAGAAAAAGTTTGTCTGTTTGTTGAAAAACATCTTCCACAGCTCTCAAGGTAAATTATATATTAGTTATTAGGTAATAGACCACATAGTGACAATGCAACATGAAACAACAAATATTGAAAACCAAATTTTTGGGGCAGAACTTTGACCCAGGGAGCCTGTTCTGAGCCGTTCACTGGATGGATTTGGACGAAAACCTCAGAGTGGTAACATTGGATCCCAGAAGTCATACTAGAGGGTTGAAGTCCCGGTCAGACCTCCCAGTGGTGTACACTGGGCAGAAATTTGACCTGTTGAGCCTGTTCTGGACCTTCCAGTGGATGGATTTGGATAAAAACTTCAGAGAGATGCCTTATGGAGCATTTAGGGTCCCAGTCAAATCTCCCGTTGGTGTATACTGGCCACAACTTTGACACAGAGAGATGTTCTGGGCATTCTACTGCATAGATTTGGATGAAAACTTCACAGAGCAGTGTCAATTGGTCTTGTAAGCGTAATGGAGTGCTTGGGGTCCTGGTCGGACTTCCCGTTGGTGTACGTGGGGCAGAACTTTGATACAGGGACTCTGTTCTGGCCCTTCCACTGGATGGATTTGGATGACATCTTAGCTGC